>NC_047023.1:10006077-10338350 GCF_902652985.1 Pecten maximus | reverse complement strand
CTGTTAGTATATCTGATGTTACTCGTCACCATGTCTGTAGTAACTCGTCTGTATATCTGATGTTACTCGTCACCATGTCTGTAGTAACTCGTCTGTATATCTGATGTTACTCATCACCATGTCTGTAGTAACTCGTCTGTATATCTGATGTTACTCATCACCATGTCTGTAGTAACTCGTCTGTATATCTGATGTTACTCGTCACCATGTCTGTAGTAACTCGTCTGTATATCTGATGTTACTCGTCACCATGTCTGTAGTAACTCGTCTGTATATCTGATGTTACTCGTCACCATGTCTGTAGTAACTCGTCTGTATATCTGATGTTACTCGTCACCATGTCTGTAGTAACTCGTCTGTATATCTTATGTTACTCATCACCATGTCTGTATTAACTCGTCTATATATCTGATGTTACTCGTCACCATGTCTGTAGTAACTCGTCTGTATATCTTATGTTACTCATCACCATGTCTGTAGTAACTCGTCTGTATATCTGATGTTACTCATCACCATGTCTGTAGTAACTCGTCTGTATATCTGATGTTACTCGTCATCACGTTTGTAGTAACTCGTCTGTATATCTGATGTTACTCGTCACCATGTCTGTAGTAACTCGTCTGTATATCTGATGTTACTCGTCAATGTCTGTAGTACTTCGTCTGTATATCTGATGTTACCCGTCACCATGTTTGTAGTAACTCGTCTGTATATCTGATGTTACTCGTCACCATGTCTGTAGTACTTCGTCTGTATATCTGGAATTGCTCGTCACCATGTCACCGGTTAGTTGCCGGCATATTTTTTACATGAATCGTTCTTTGTATTTAAACTTTCCTTGTTTTCGAATATTGTTGTTTGCATTATTATATTTTCGTTGAGCTAAACATGAAAGTTTGTACTCCAAAAATAATTTGAAAACTCTAATCACCGAAGCAAAGCACACACGAACATTTCAGTATACTGTATCCGATGTTACTAGTCACCCAAATTACTATAACTCTGTGTTTTTTCTGATATCACATTTCGACAGCGTCAGGGCCGTTACGGCCCTTAGCCTGAAGCTCAACATAGCTTAAGAAGGAAATTGTCATTTCCTGGTGTCCCTATTAATTGACGATGATGTCATCATGTCCACGTGTCGGCGATATAACAAATCTGTTTTTCTATGGCATGGGTCTAGTAAAGAGCAATTTCTTTGGCCTCATTCAAGAAATATCCTTCCTTAGATGGGCTAAGTGTGGAAAGGGCAATTCAATAGTCATAAGCATCTGTTCGTAAAATTTTGTATTGGTCCCGTAAGAGATTTTCAAAAAACTGATAATAGTTTACCAATTTTAAAACGAAGATATTCCAATATAATTTTCGCAGATTCTATGTTTTCGTCATCTTCTTGAACTCCACGCTTCCTGCAATGACTCAATTCCCTTTCAATAACTTTGACATCAACTTCATATCTGCTTTCGTTTGTAATAACAGGATTCAAAACTTCAAGAAGGGCTTTCATTGTCGATGTGACTTCATTATTCTAAAATTGAATAAAAAAAACATAACAAAAATTGAAACAATAGATGTGTTATCGTCTGTTCACGTTAACACAATCCTTACCCAATACATATATCATTACAGTGTAGCTTTCACATAATTGGAACGGGAAAAAGGCAGTGCTCGTGTATTCATAACAATAATTTCCCCATTTTTATTCACTGCATGGACTACATATCTCTTCACTTAAAAACAAAACTTTTATTTACAAGGAACCCAAATGTAAAAAAATACAAGGTCAATCAAATCAAGTTTCAGGAAGAATACGGATGTTTTGTTTTTATCGCCAGTGCCCTTCCAGTGCATACCTCACTCTTTCGCGTTATATCCGACGAAAGGAGATAGTTGCAAACGTTTCTGAGCTGAGTTGGCGATTCTTCTGTTGCTGTCGAAATGGAAAGAACATATTCTCCGTCTTCAGCAATCCAACATGTGATGGATAATTTCCTTTTCTTTCTGAAAACGGCGACCTTGACTGAACATTGCAAAGACTGCTTTTCAAACTTTCCGTTTACATATTTTGAAGTGAGAAGATCTGTTTTCACTCGAATGTTTTGAACAACCTCTTCTTCGATGAAGAACGTGAATATCATTTCCTTGCCATTTAAAAGTGGATACTGTCCATTTCTGTGTGACGGAAACAAAAGCCCAGAACGTTCTGCAGCTGGTCCGGGACCAAAGCCTACTTCCTTTGGATCTATCGGCAAAGGTATGCAATTCTGTCGACGTACTGAACAATCAAGTCTAAACTCCCCAAGGCGAAGGAGTGGCGTCTTATTGGGAGCTCCGAAAACACATAGCTTGTACGTCCCTTCGACTGGAAAATGAACGCGGATTGTCCATCGCTCGCCGCATCTGATCAGCGAGACAAGCCTAGACATGTATTCCATCGAAAGTAGGATTTTTTCCTTTTGTTCGCCAACTTCGTCCTTCAGCAGAAACTCGTAATGCATGTCGATTGCGTTTGCGTTTTTCGCACGCGCCTCTAATTTGATGATTGCTTCTCCTTCCTTGGCTTGATACACACAAGAGTACTCTGATTTCATGACCAAACCGAGACCGAAAAATGGTGGCAAAAGGTACGCCTGTTCCAAAAACTGCTGCTTTGTTACGGTGTTTTTGACTAACTGCCATTTGCCTTCCGTTGGGTGACACATATAGATGAATTCCTTCGGATCGGTCATAAAGTAGTATTCTTCAAATGCGTTTTTCATTATTCCTATAGCATCCACTTCTTTACACCCGACAGTTTTACCTCCTGCTTCAAGTTTGATCCAACCGCCGGCTTTTCTACCAACAATGCATCTACAGATCCAGAAAGGATGAACAATGTGCCAGGCATCTTCTACAAAGATGGCGTTCCATACAGACTGCCCTTTGAACGTTATGTCTCCCGGTTGGTAACTCCCTGCTTTACAAATTCCTTTGATCTGCTTACATTTTATTTTAGCTTTTCTACCGAATTAAAGAAAGAGAAATTAATGACAGAGGGCGTGATATTACTGTCATATTAATGAAGCTATGTTCAACAAACTGTCATTTTATCTTCTTTATATTCAATGAAGTTAACATGCTGGTACTCTATTTGATGACACTTTTTCGTAGAAAAATATCAAAAAGAGAGAAAAAAGGAAATTATATGGCTATTGCAATTCTTTTATCATTGCAACATACATCATGGCTGCACACCAGACCGATTAGCGATATATGTCAACGGTAGTTAAAGATATGTCTATTGCTGCTTTAACATGTTGAACATCTGTATGTCGTTCTCGTAGGAAAATGCATCCGATATCAATCATGATGAAGATGTTGAAAATATATTAAAAAAATAAGCAAAAAAAAGCAAAAACGTGGTAAGTACACATTACACAACTGAAAATTTACCCGCAAAGCACCATGAAAACCGTCGAGTATGTCGTCTCCCCCTGGGCCAGAAGTGCGATATATCCTGCAGGGGTCTCTGTGTTTCCAACTTCACATTTCACTTCGTTTGAGTCGACATCTTGCATGCTTAGCCACACCATCAATGCTCTAGCTTTAAACACTTCGGGTCTGTCAGAGTCATCAAGGTCGCCGGTCAAGTAGATTATAAGCCCATCAAAGCTGTTGTTTAAAGCAGCAGGTGCCTATGGAAAGATATGCGAGTGTTATGTTACCCAACATTGCAAGAGACTATCAACGTAAGGTCAATGGAGATATTATATAAATAGTGCCCTTGTCTGAGGGGAATATGGAGGATTGTTTCCCCGAGGGAACATTATCTTCCTGAGCCGATAGGCGAGGGAAGATAATGTTCTCGAGGGGAAACTATCCTCCATATTCCCCTCAGAAAAGGGCACTATTTATCTTATTATACCGAATAGATATAAATTTATCGATATCCTCCTCAAATATTGAGCAAACCTCTTGGACGTCTGCTCCATGTTTACAAGTTGTCTGTGTCACTGTTGCGTTTGTAAGAATTGTTTCCCTTCTCAATGTTCGGGATTTTCCGTAAGAAACAATCGTGCGTTTTCGGGCCGAGCGGGGAACATTGCAATATCCCAAGGCAATGTTGACCACTGTTTCTGAAACTGCATATTGTTTCAGGTCATGTGATTAGGAATTGACCAATAATAAGGCGAGAATCTTACATAAGGTATAATAACATTTACTACCATCGGATTTTCTCCGGTGGTTAAAATTCAGTAAAAGAAACAAAGAGGGATGAATTCAGCGAACCATTCATAATTAATGGCATTTCCCCGATCAATAAATTTAATAAAACTCATCTAATAACGAATATATTATTCGGGTTTTCACATAGTCAACTATTTGTAAAAGGAGAATTTTTCCTTTTCAATTAGAAGACTATGTGCAGTTGTAACATCACAATTTCGTTTCCGGTGGCCGGACAGTATGGACGCTTTTAAATTTCACCACCGCCTGAGAGGATACTCTGCTTTTAAGTCACCCAATGAAATTTTAAAGGAAGAAGCAATTTTTTTTTAATAAATTGTATAAGTCTAGTGATAGGGAGCCACAGGACACCGAGAGCTCAGAGTATTTTTTAATCATATGGTAAAGCTAGTTGCAGAACAAAAAGCGAGTTGTGAGGGTTTTTTGAAATTAGGTGAACTATTTTTAGCTTTAAAAAAATATGAAAAATGGGAAAAGTCCAGGGTCTGATGGTTTTGGGGCAGAAAATTCTTTTGGAAAGATTTAGGAACTCTTCTTTGTAGATCAGTTAATTATGCATATGAACATGATAAACTTTCAGATTTTCAATGTCAAGGTATTATTACATGTTTGCCAAAAGAGGGAAGGGATAGAAGATATATAAATTTGGAGACCAATATCCCTATTAAATGTAGATTACAAAATAGCAGCAGCAGCCATTGCTAATAGAATAAAGCCATTATTACCTCACATAATTAGTAATACACAAACAGGGTTTATCAAGGGTAGGTTTATAGGGGAAAACACACGACAACTTTATGATATCATGCAACTTTTAGAAGAACAAAACATACCATGATTATTATACATGATTGATTTGAGAAAGCTTTTGACTCCATAGAGTGGGATTTCATAGATAAATCATTGGAAAGTTTTAAATTTGGAGAATCAATAAGAAGATGGTTTAAAAACGTTAAAAAACGGAAAGAAAAGACGAATTTTTTATGATACTTAGCTCACGAAGCAGTACCTTGAAAATGACGCAAATTTCAGTTACCCGAGAAAATGAACTATAGTCCATAGATGATAGCTAGACTATACAGAGGTCGATCGTGACTTTGGCTTTATGCCTTTTTTTCGACCAGTGTATGAACTTGTTTGGTTATTTTAATTCCTGTGATTATTTCTCGAGTGAAAGTGTTATGTTCTTGTGATGTGTTATTCTTTTTCGGGATATATAGGTATTCTATTAGAGGTAAGTCAATTATATATATATTTATATTTATCATGTACTATTGATAAAGTAAATATGAAATAGTATCATTGTATCTCCATGTGCTCGATTTATTTATAATGCATTTGACTTCTAAATCTTGATTTTCTCTTTTATATTGTATATTCTCACTTTTAAATTATCAACGTTAATGAAGTACGTCTAGAACGGTTAAAAATAAATGTTGCTCCTATGCTGTAGGCAAATGGCTGTTAAAAAAGAAGCGATTATTTTCTGGTATATACTTCATTTGTAAAGCACGCATTTATTTTTCATTCAACTAACAGTATTACGTTCTGTTTGGATCTATCACATATCATTTCCGGAATATGACATAAAAGTTATTTTCTTTTACTACCTTACTTAAACTCACTTCCGGTATAGCTGTGGGTAGTGCCATATCTATACACGTGTGAGCCGTGAATGGTGGTCGCTACCGATGTTCTCCATTCTTCGAATGACATTTTACTGTCGTCGCTCTCTTTATCTGCTTATGTTTTATTTCACTTTTAGTTCCTTTCTTCTTCTGTGCCGAGAAACTATATGTATCAGACAGGTAAGCAGTGTCAATATACACTGTCACCATATGGAACCTACAAATATTATTAGAGCAGAATGGGGCTACTCCTGTTCAGTTCTCTTAACTCTAATTTAAGGGGGGGTTGCAATCTTACTCAATAATAATTTTGAAGCAAAAGTTATAAAAGAAAAGAAAAGTCCAGATGGCAATTTTTTAGCGCTAGATATTATCACAGCATACATGTCAACCCCTGAAACCTCCAATGAAGGAGTTCTCCCTCATTCCACATCCAAAATGAGAGAGAAAGTGCGTGAAAAAAATCGCGACATTTTTGTTGCATTCAGAGGATGTTCCTCAGGTGTTAATTACCTCAGGCTACTTATTTTAATATTAAAATTTGTCAACCATGTCGTGAAAATGGCGGACATTGTTATGTAGGTCCGCAGTGAATATCGAGGTAATACTTTTTAATTCATGAAAAAATAAGAGTTACCTGCCCTTTATTTTCAAACGTTTTAAAAACTGAGAAACATGTTACACCAGAAGTATTAAAAATGTTTCAACGACACAGAATATAAATATAAATTGAAAGAATCCATGTGCTTCTAGAGTTCTTTTTTTATTGTCAATATCATGAATTAAAAAGTATTACCTCGATATTCACTGCGGACCTACATAACAATGTCCGCCATTTTCACGACATGGTTGACGTGACAGACCATCTCAGAAAGTTTTTAGCTGAAATAGAACTTATTAAACGCAGTGAGTAATGGTTTATGCTTGTCGAGTGTTAAATAATGTTAGCGGCATCTGTGTATACAAATAATTATATTGTAAATCGTATATTTTCCCCGTTTGCAGAGATTTAAGTGATTGTTGTCATCGGAGGCGTTGCATACCTGTTCTTTTTTTTATAGTAGATACTCTTATTTTTTCTATGGTATTATATCTCAGTTTACTGTCAGAACTTCAGACGCCTGTGTGTATACACGGGTCGGCAGGCACCCGCGGCCACACGGTGACCGACTCTACCTCACTCACCAAGCCCCAGGCGAGGTGGTGGGGGTGTTTTGTTTACATAATCAGTCATGGGTCGAAGTGTCTGAGATTACCGGGTTTTTTTGAGGGATGTGTGCTCAAATCCGGGATAAATCTAACCCCGATTCGGGAACTATACCAAATCGGGATTTAGGGGAAATTTAATAATTTTCCGGGCACTTTCCGCGTAATCCGGGATGGTTGACACCTATGTCACAGATGAAAAGAGATTTACTCTTGTTACTATATATGGCCCAAATTTAGACACACTTTTTTATGATATGGTTGTAGATACTATATCAGAGTTCAATAATGATTCATTTATTATCTGTGGAGATTTTAATTTTGTATTGAATC
The DNA here is from genome assembly GCF_902652985.1 of Pecten maximus. Taxonomy (NCBI): domain Eukaryota; kingdom Metazoa; phylum Mollusca; class Bivalvia; order Pectinida; family Pectinidae; genus Pecten; species Pecten maximus. Next base: position 10,330,956 of record NC_047023.1, on the reverse strand, counting down.
CTGATTTAGACTTATAATTATAGGCAAGTTAACAACCCTAGAGCGAGAGAAAGAGTTATTGAAATAATAGAGGAACTGGGGCTTATTGACATATATAGAGAACACCATCCAGATAGTAAAAGATACACATGGAGGAGAAGAAGTCCAATAAAACAAGCAAGATTGGACTATTTTTTTAATTTCTGAGAACCTTTTATCTTGCATACAAAAAGCAAATATTGACCCAGGCTATAGATCTGATCACTCCATTCCATGTATTACAGTAAAATTTAATGAATTCAAGAAAGGCAAAGGGCTATGGAAATTCAACAATTCCTTACTTCATGACTTAGATTATTTGAAATTAATTAATAAACATATTCTAGATGTAAAAACACAATATGTTGTGCCTATCTATAATCTGAATAGTTTAGATGATATTCCAAACCAAGATATTCAGTTTACAATAAACGATCAACTCTTTTTAGAAACTATTTATTTGAAATTAGAGGGAATACCATTTCGTATGCGTCTTTTAAAAAAAAACAAAGAAATAATCAAGAGCAAGATCTCAGGGAAAAAATTATAAAAATAGAAGCTCAAGAGGAGGTAAATTTAGAAGAATTAGAGGCCTGCCAAAAAGAATTAGAATCAATTAGAAAGTATAAGCTTAAAGGGAACATTTTAAGGTCTAAAGTAAAATGGATAAAAGAAGGTGAAAAACCTACCACGTATTTTTTCAATTTAGAAAATAAGAATTTTGTTACAAAAATTATACCACTCATAGAAAAAGATGGTGGAGAAATAACCATGAATCAAGATGAAATCTTAAATGAAGTGCAGCAATATTATGAAAGATTGTATTCAGAAGACAATAATTTCAAATTATTGCAAAATATAAATTTGAATGCATATCTTAATGTAAATAATATACCAAAATTGAATTTTATAGAAACAAACAGTTTAGAGGGTAACATTATTTAAGTGAAGCATCTCAAACTAAAAAATATGAAAAATAATAAAAGTCCAGGATCTGATGGCTTCACAGTAGAATTCTTTAAATGTTTTTGGAAACAATTAGGTCATTTTGTTGTAAGATCAATTCAATATGGATTTGATATTGAAAATGTATCTGTTACACAAAAACAGGGAATCATAACATGTTTACCAAAGGAAGATAATCCAAGACAATACTTGAAGAATTGGAGACCCATTTCACTTCTGAATACAATTTATAAAAGTGCCTCAGGTTCAATTGCAAATAGAATAAGAAAAGTGTTAAATAAACTTATCAATACTGATCAGTCTGGTTTTATTTCAGGTAGGTATGTAGGTGAAAACACTAGAGTTATATATGATATTATGCACTATGCAGAAGAGAATGATATTCCTGGAATGTTACCCACAATAGATTTTGAAAAAGCCTTTGACTTGGATAGTTGAAATTTTATTGATAAAGTGCTTGATTTTTTCAACTTTTGGGATGATATAAAGAACTGGGTTCATATTTTTCAAAATGGTTCAAATTCATCTGTAAATCAGGGGGGCAATTTATCTTCACTTTTAACGTCAGGATGCCTTTGGCACCTGCCGTTATAGGCGTGGTGGGGAAATGTTGTTACTGACAGATCTCTTCCGGCTAACTATTCCTCTTTTCTGTCATACAAATGATATACATCCGCAGCCTAATATAGTTCCTATTTTGATAGCAATTATTGACACAATTTAAGTGATTTAAACCGTGTTTACTGCAATTATTTAAAATGAAATGTTAATGTTTGGTGTTCTAGACTATTTTAGAGTATAATTATTAACCTTTTTCCTTGTCAATATATGAAATTTTGTTGGCGTAGGATCACGTAGTTCTGTCTCGATACTGCCTTGAAAACGAAAGTAGAAAAATCAGTTTGATCGCCGTGGAAATTTACATGCATTCACAGGGAAACTATTCACATCTGTTCATCCTGATTTTATATGCAGGAACATTTGATAGCTTAAAACCAATCCTATTTACGTAGTCAAATGCACCCGAGCATTCCACGAGATAACTTCAGCTGTCACGTGACTCTTCACTAGTCAGCCAAAATGGCGGTTATGTCTACTGTAACTAAACCAACGACCGTTCGCAGTTTCATATTCATTTGTAAGTCGCTAGAATACGCAAGAAATATGACCAGGAATTGAGGGCAAGTTGTTACAAACTACATTGCCGTTTTTCGTGAAGAGTTTATTAAATAAGGTTATTATTTGTTGTTTGAAAAGAATCTAATGATTATGATCCGTGACTGATGTACTGGCGGTGTCAAAACTAGATATGTCTCGTCGGACAACGCGACCGCAATTTTCTATCAGAGTTAAAATGTGTTACTTAAGCGGCCATAAAATAGATGTTTGATAGGCCTTATTAATAACTTATAGTATAAATAAAATAATAAAAAACTTCGGCTGTGTACATCTTGGATTTTATCTTTAGTTGTAGTTACAACATGTTCTGTTAATAGACCGATTTGTCGCTCAGTTGATTCTTTTTTCAAAGTTTACAAGCAGCTTTATTGATTCAGGAGTATATCAATAATCTTTCACAAGCATTAAAGAAATGGGGAAAGAACTATACTCAGCTATTGGAAAGTTGTCAGCTGATATATATATATGTTATACATGTTTTCTTGAATATATATAGAATAGAAATGCCAGGGCCAGATGAAGACATTTCATCTGATACAAATGCAACTGTCTGACTATAAAATCCAATTTTAAGTTTCTTATAATATGACCTCAGACCCTGACGTTTCTCAGGGCTTTTGGCCCTTTGATTTAATATTAAACGTGGATGTCGACAAAGTGATCCTATATCTCCATATTTATTCATTTTATGTGCTGAAGTCCTAGCAATTAGAATAAGAAATAATGATAATATTAAAGGAATACATATAGAAGATACTCCATTACTGTTATCTCAATATGCAAATGATACATCAGTTATCCTAGAAATTCATTAAAAGAGACATTGGATGAGTTAAAAGGATATGCAGATATATCTGGGTTAAACATAAATAAAAGCAAGACAGAAGTAATATGGATAGGTAGCATGAAATATAGTGAAGAACAATTTTGCCCAGAATGGAACCTACATTGGGGAAACCAAAAATTTAACATATTTGGTATTGACTTCCATGTAGATTTACATATAATGACTAAAATGAACTTTGACAAGAAATTGGTTAAACTTAAATCTCTTGAATAATTGGAATAAAAGGATGCTTACTCCTATTGGTAAAATACATATAATTAAATCTCTTTTGGTATCACAATTTAACAACCTTTTTATAGCTCTACCTGATCCTGACTTAGCATTTATCAAAAGACTAAACACAGAACTCTATAGCTTTCTTTGAAATAGTAAAGTAGACAAGGTGAAAAGGGACATTATCATAAAAGACTATACAGAAGGGGGTTTGAAAATGCTTGATTTATATTCTTTTATAAAGGCGCTAAAATTATCATGGATTAGAAGGTTATACTCTAAAGCAAGTAAATGGCAACTAATCTTAGACATTAACAGTAAATAATAAAATGGTGTTTTATAAGAAATGGTACCAGAAGGGAATTGTTATAATCAATGATTTATTTAAATTGCCAAATTTGAATACTTTTTATACTTTTCAGGAATTTAAAGATAAATACAATATCAATACCAACTTCCTTACATACCATGGTATAATAAACTCTATTAGGAAATACACTGCCCACAAGCATATTTGGTTTATTTTGTTTAACGTCCTATTAACATCTAAAGTCATTTAAGGACGGCCTCCCGTGCGTGCGACATGTATTCGTGTGGTGAGTGCGTATGTGTGTTTTGGGAAGCTGCAGTATGTTCGTGTTAAGTCTCCTTGTGATAAGCCGGCATTTTTGCCGATTTAAAGTGCTACCTCACTGAAGCATACTGCAGAAGACACCCAGCATCACACCCCACCCGGTCACATCATACTGACAACGGTCGAACCAGTCGTCCAACTCCAAATATGCCGAGCGCTAAGCAGGAGTAGCAACTACCATTTTTAAAGACTCTGGTATGTCCCGGCTAGGGGACAGAACCCAAAACCTTCCTCACACCGGCGAACGCTCAACTAAAGGCCAAAAGTGAGGCATTGTCAAGGGAGACGTTAAGAAGAAGAAAGTTGTTAGGAAAGGAGAGAAAAGATAACATCCCAAGTTTAGTCGCCTCTTACGATCATGCAATGGGGGTAGCAGGTACAATTCTTACGCCCTACCTGCAGGGCGCCCACAAGCATATAGAAAATGAAAATCTAACTTATCCATTAGTACCCATTCATTTAGAATTAAAAAAAAATATTAAGGGCTCTAAAGACTTCTATAACATACTTTCTTTAAACAACAATGTATTAGTATAAATTATACTAATAGATTAAAAGACACAGAACAAAAACTTAAATTTTGGGCTAAAAGATCTCTCTCATTAATTGGTAGACTAACAGTGATTAAATCTATCATTATTCCTACATATATTCATTTATTCAGTTCTATTCCAAACCCCTCACCAAATACTATTAAAAAGCTCAACAGCATACTATATAAATTCATTTGGAATTACAAAGTTGAAAAATTAAAAGAGACACTTTGATTGGTCTATTACAGGATGGAGGGCTTAAAATGATTCATATAACTTCTTTTATCAAATATTTGAAATTGAAATGGTTGAAAAGACTACTTGACACTGAAGAGGCACTCTGGAAATAACTAGTATCTTACATTTTGCCTATAGATCCAAATATCACAGTTCAACTGAATTCAGATGCACTAAAAAAGTAGGAAAACAGATAAAGAATAGGTTCTGGAAAGAAGTTATTTTTGCACTAGTAGACGTTCAAAACAAACCACAAACCTTTGAGGAATATCTAAATGAAGATTTGATCAACTTTCTTCCTTTCAATGAAATCAATCAAGGTATTAGATGGAAACAATTTGGGCTTAATAAGGTTGTAGATCTTTTTCAAAATGGGATGGTTAAAAATGCCCAGAGGTACATTATATCAAGGGATTAGGATTTTTACAGTTTTACGCACTAGTTAATAAAATCAATCGAGAATGGAAAGAGAAATACAGAATAAGAATAACACAGGGTGAAAATATAGAGGTTTGTCAAACTAATAGTATAATTTATCAAATAAAATTCACTGATAATTCCTATATGAAAAACTTGTCAGTTTTTAAAAAAAACCTATTAAAAGTCAAGAAAAGTGGAAAATGAAATTAGATTTAAGGGATAATTTTGACTGACACATATTCATCTGTTTTTAATTACAAGTGAGAAACCAAGCTACAAGCTTTTCAATTTAAGATTCATCATAGAATATTAGCAACAAAATCCTTTCTTTTTAAAATAAACAATGAAAATGATAATTTGTGCTATTTCTGTAGTAGAGAAGAAGAATCACTGGAACACATCCTATATAGCTGTTACTTCTCGAATGAATTATTGAAGGAATTTATTGTATGGTATTGTGAGAACGATGATGTTGAAAATCACTTAACCTTAAGTATAACTGATGTTATATTTGGAAATATAAGATTTAAGCAAAGGTTAAATCACTTTTTGTTATTACAAAGATACCATATTTATGCATGTAAATGGAAAAACATCCATCCATCATTTCAGCTATGCATATTGTATTTTGTTAAAGTCACCAAATTAGAGAAATATATTGCAGCAAAACAAAACAGAAATCAAGCATTTCAGGAACATTTGTTGAAATTAAATACAATGTATTAAGTAATTAAATTGTATATCCTGTAAGAGTACTCTCCCTTTATGCTTTTTAAAAATTTTGTACCTGTTTATTCTCAAATAAATAATCACATTTACCATTTATTTAGTGGCATTACTACCTCTGTGTGGGCATATTTTCAAGTAAACAATATTTTATACATATCCAATTAATGAATATACTAACAGGTTGCAAAAGTGACTTTTAAGTTTAGCCTAATACCAGAGACATACTCAAGTGACTGATGGTGGATGCCAGTGGGAACCAATCCCAACCATTTGTACTCTGCCACAGATTATCATTTATTTATTTGCCTGCCTATTATTTCAAAATATTTATAATATGAAATTTGTATATGTAATAGATAGAACTGAATGGGTAAATGATGGAGGTATAGAATGAATGAGTGATGAATGTAGTATAGGATGAGTCTATGGTATATATAATGAATGAATAAATGACTGAATTACGTGAATTACAGAATGAATAAATTTCAAAATAAATGAATGAATGGTCACCGAATTACTAATACTCCCGCAAAAACTGCCTAAAATTTCGAGGCATTGCTGAACATGAGGGTGAAAGCACGACCTCACTATTTTGACGCATGTAATAACCACTTATGTGTAATGATAACAGCCTCAGACATCAGCAACTCACATCGTGTAGTCCCGAAATCTACCACCCACCCGAGAGACATTATAGTACGTTTTATTTCGTATGCCGCCCGGGCTGCAGTGTATGACGGAAGGTTTACTCTATTCGGTAAACAACCAACCATCCCCTTAAAAAGCCTCATTCGCCGATGCCATACGTAAAAAAAACTCCATTCTATCTGAACGAAGCCCTAACAAAACAGCGAGCGGCTGTATATGCGAAGATGGCAAGATTATAAATTCGTAGTAGAACTGGCAGTAAAGCCTCTGTTACGAGATTATGTGAACTCAATGAATACCCCGACCCGCCGTCTCCAACACTTAGGAGAAAACCCGAGGTTGCCAATAAACCTCCCCTGACACCCAGCAAGGAACCCCATATCGTTCTTCTAACATACCCGGGACACAGCGACACATAGCTAAAGCCCACAGACCTACTCCAGCTAAGAATGTCACATCACCTGTGTAACCATCCTATGGACAGAAATACATTCATTTGTTTATATATCATGTGTCATATTTTTTGTTATTTTTCCCGTCAAATATAGGTCAATTTTGATATATTTTTCGGCATAGCCGTATAATTTTCTTTTGTTCCCGGATATGACGCGACAGGTAGCGTTACTGGTCAAGATGAGGTATGTGATTGGAAACAAATTGAGATTGAATGTAAGCTGAATAAGTGGATGACACATTAATAAAATCATATTCCTGATTCAGATGCAGTCCTATTATCACCAAAAATGATTCAAACTGATATAATTTTGTTATCCGTGCTGAAACTACGTATTTATTAATTAGTTCGTTAATGTATTTCATCAGCAGTTTTACAGTATAATAACCACCAACATTAAAACTATGCCGTTTATCTTTTTTAAAGATATTTCTTGTTTATTTATCTACTGATGTATCCTGGCCATCAATACTCATAAAAATGCAGTTCATAGCACCCCAATGCAGGTCATTGCACGTAACGGCATTTGACTTGAAATAAAAACAATAAAACTGAAAAAAAATTATCAACATGTGTCATTTAATAAGCATTTCTATGCATACTTCCTTCATTTACATGAATGTTTTACATTGTAAGTTGTTGTAGCTGTTTTTGCCATCTTCAAAACATTGGTGGAAGGTTGATAATCACTGCTCTTTTCTTTTTGCACTGAAATGAAATAAAACATTGAATGTACTTTTGTTTCAAATAAAATATTTTATTACATCCAAGATCATTTGATACGTCACACAATATGGAAAAATATCCATTTCTACACTGTTCAGTAACAGAAGCACTTGCACTGGATGCTAATGCACCTTTAATCACTTGCGTACATTTTGTTTTCCCACATTTGAATCGTGAGGCAATTTCACTATCGGGGAACATTTTTTTAGTTAATTTTGTAAAATGGTCCGCGATTGCAAAAGGGAGGTTATGTTCTGCCACAAAGTAACTAAATAAAGTCTTTGCCAAAGTAACTTTATCCTGTACAGGATCTTTACAAGGAGATCTAAAATCGACTTTGATTCTTTCAAGTTTGGTGTGGTTGATTGACGTGGCATGATGTGTGACATCGTTTTTTTGCTCCAAAACCGATCCCCAAATTTGTATTGCATAAATTACAAAAAGCATCATGTAGACCAACGTCACTCTTCCTGATCCATGAGAAATCCTTTTCCCGTGCCTTCTGATAGTTACATACATATTATTTTCTTTTACTAGGAGTGCTCTCGGCAGCCGGTCCCGATAAATTTCGCTTTCTATTGGTAGACATTCGATCGGTTCCTACAGATGTCTAACTGCGATGTGATACATCTAGCTATCGATTATGCCTATATAGTTCTTTTTAAATAGCGAACATCGTTCAGAAAACAAAAGAAAGTATTAACACATACCTGTGCAAGCCTTCGTACACGCCATTTTTGTTGTTGTTGGATTATCTGTTCGGTGTCTCAAATTGTGTTCCTACGCGTCAAAGAAAAAATCCGAGGTAGCTCGTACGAAAACGAGATCTTACTGAAATGCGGGAGATTCAAAAAACCCGTCGGGAGCTATTTCTGTCTGCGGGTTATAGACCGATTTTCCGGGTGTGACCCGCAAAATGCGGGGCACTTGACAGGTCTGAATATAAGTGTACACCCGGTATTCTACAAATCTACGGAGTAATGTCTGTCATGTTGTTTATACTTTTCATTAGTTATTGCCAGCATGGTCGAAGTCCGTCAATATCTGTGTTTTATCAGCTAACCAGCGACGTCGAAGAAGAGGTATCAGGTATCTGATTTCCTGTGGTATACCGCATGTTTCATTTGTGTGACCCCTATTATACAGAAGGTTTGAGATTTCTTTTTCTTCTTTTATAAGTTGATTGACATAAACAACTATATTGAATCTTAAATTCTTTATGGACATGTAAACAGACATGTCTAATTGGATATTTTATGCATATATTGACTGTCAATATGGTTATATATTTGCAAAAACGATTCATTGGTCATTGCTTTTATCTCAAGCACCTGTATAAAATTTACTGATTGTGTGAATGAGAAGATTTTGCTACAATTCATATTTACACCTTATCGCGGTATGATAATAATTGTATAAAAACTGTACCTGATGTACAACTTTATCGCTAGTCATGTCATAGCTGTCATATACATCTGTTATTGATCTGTATATATCCTATTGGTGCTGCATCATTACTGTTCGGTCTATTTGTTTATAATTCGAGAAATGAATTATATTTGTCTCTCTAACTCTGTATAATCAAGGGTATTGAATGTCTGATTATCTCTCACTCTAATCTTGTGATTATTACTCATAATTTAGCAACAATAATACTGTAGTTTTAACCAATGCTACACATATAAATATTTGTAAATTATGTATATAACCTATTGTTTACAATTATTTACCTATAATATAATGTACAATGTATTTCTGCTATCAAGTCAATACTGGAATACAATAACAATTATCACACTCATCTGTTATTACTACAGACAATCTACGTGTACTTAGCAAGAGCAGTGTAATTCTGTATGAAACTATAAACACTGATCTGTCAATATCTATGTTTTATTACAACATAATCCAGTATGTATAATAGGGGTCACACAAATGAAACATACAACTGTTCATACCTTTGTAAAAAGAATTAAACTCCCATAAACCGATTTCACTACACACATGTACACAGTTTAAACTGTGGATGTATACATTTAGATGGTTTGACCACATGTACTCTGTGATATCCCACATAATCATTGATAATAGAATCGCCAATCTTCTTTGGAAACTAAACTCTATAGTAATCAAAAGTAATTTACTCCGCCAGATGTATTGCTTTATCAAACCAATATAGTAAAAGAATGGCATTGTTTATTCGTGTTTTTTTTGGCTTATTTTTCTCATGTGTATATCTATACCAATGATTGTTTTGTGCTATTAGATACTTTTAATAGCAAATGCGTACGAAATGTCACATTGATGAATTTATTGGCAACGTACTTGATATATAGATCTGTTTTAATTGGTTAATCCTTCTAAAGGTAAGATTGCCATATGACCCGTTTCCCTGACCTGTGTAAGCCGATGCGCGCATGCACTTTGTTATCATAGACGCGTCCATTTCCCAACAGGTAAGAAAAGGATTGGTTATATTTTGTCGTCTGCTTCTAAATTATAAGATATTATTACAGGGTCAGTGAGACGGGTCATCCCATTTGTATATCAATATACCGGTGCTTCATGTTTGTTTCTCTACTATAACTTTTTATGGATCTTATAATTTTATGTAGATAATGTCTAGTTTCTACACATGTTTGTTTCTAATGTCTACCTTAGTTTGTTTTTTTCATACTGAGTTTTTTTCAGAATATACATAAATGTGCATGTCAATTCCTCCTCATCTGCGTTAAAACTGCAGATTTTTACATTGGCATTCTTGCTAGAGTCACCCGCTGCTCCCTCTGCACCATGATTCTACTTTACCGCTTCTATATGTTTCTTGACAATGGATAAAATAAAATTTTTTCGTGGTTCAGAGGGTGCGGAGTGTGACTCTCGCCAATATTCTGGTATCGTTAATGATTCTCTGACTCTCCTGATATATGTTGTCCCCTATTATTGAAAACAATAATAATGTTATGTGATGATATTCAGCCAAATCCTGGGCCTAATAATGATATTAATAATTCACTCGAAAATATTTCGTCTTCTCAAAACATATGCTCACTAAGGCACAAAACACATCTTCTCGATGCTGAATTTTCTGATGTTGATATTTTATGTATTTCAGAAACCCATTTAAACAATACTATTCCTGACTCTGATATATCTCTTGAAAATTTTGGTAATGTCTTTAGGAAGGACAGAATTGATGGTGGTGGCGGCGGCGTACTTATATATTCCAAAAACATTACTATCATTAATAGACGACATGACCTTGAAACTGATGACCTTGAACTTTTATGGATAGAAGTAATTACGCACAGTAAACACATCTTGATAGGTTGTATTTACAGACCCCCAAATTCAACAGTTAGTTATTGGAGTAAACTTAAAAATAATCTCGATGCTATTTCTGATTTACAGCGGGAAGTGATACTGGTAGGTGATATTAACCAAGACATGACGAATATCAATCCATTTTTCACGGCTTCTATTAAAATTTGGATTACAAAACACTATTACTGAACCTACCAGGATCTCCCCCACTTCCTCTACATTAATTGGTATTTTAATAACTAACAATTTGAACTTTGTTAAAAATGCTTCTCTACTCCCTCCCTCTTGTAGCGACCACTCCCCGATTTGTGCTAACTTAAATTTTAAAACTGCCAAGAAACATGCTTTTAAAAAAAGACCTTGTCTACTATCAAAATACTAACTTTGAAGCAGCTAATGATTTCCTAAACTCTGTCGATTGGAACATATTGTTAGAGGGTGACATTTTTGAAGCTAATTCTATCCTTACTAATACAATTCTAACTACTATTGACTTATTCGTACCTAAACAGACAGTAACAATAAGGCCTAATGACAAGATTTGGATGACTAACGAAATAAAACTTAAAATCAGGCAACGAAACCGTCAGCATTCTAAAGCAAAAAAATATAATACTCTAGCCTCCTGGAACAATTTCAAAACAATTCGTCAGCAAGTAATTTCTCTAGTCCGCGAGGCCAAAGATAAATTCTTATCTAAGCTAAGACCTTCTCTGATTGATAAAAGTGTCCCGCCTGGAAAATGATGGCGTATCGCTAAATCTGTAATAAATCTTCAAAACTAACGTGAAACTGACTTGGCGTGGGTGATTAAAAGCGATCTTAAACTGCACCCGATAGATAAAGCTGAATCTTTTAATAATGATTTTACATCCATTTCTGAAACTGAAAAGAATGCTGACGATTTACCACCTGACTGTCCCCTGCCTAGACATAATTTATCATCTATTGACATTAGTGAACTGGATATAACTGACCAACTCCACCTCCTTAATACTAACAAACCTGCAGGTCCTGATTCTATTCCTGCCAAATTCATCAAAGGTATAGCACAGTCACTTGTTCAACCTCGTTTTATCTTATTTAATAAATCAGTTTCCTCTGGAATAGTTCCTACTTCCTGGAAAAACGCTCATGTCACTCCGATTTATAAAGGGAAAGGAAAAAAAGTAACCCAACTAACTATAGACCAATCTCTGTTACTTCTGTTTTTAGTAAGATGCTAGAGAAAATTATCTTCAAGTATGTGTTTAACTATCTCACAATCAATAACATTATCTCTTAAAATAAATCTGGCTTCTTGCCTAAAGATTCCACTGTCAATCAATTATTAATTATCTATGACGAAATTGTTAAACATTTAGATAAAGGTAAAGAAGCAAGAATGGTATTTTGCGATATTAGTAAAGCTTTCGATAGGGTTTGGCATGATGGTCTAATTTATAAATTAAAAAAGATATGGTATAAGTAACAATATTTTAAAATGGTTTTCATCTAATCTAACTGATAGAAGACAGAGAGTGGTCATTGATGGATTTAAATCTACATGGAAAAATCTACAGGCAGGGGTACCTCAAGGTTTAGTTTTAGGTCCTTATCTGTTTCTACTATATACCAGATACATCCAGACCTAGATCGAGCCGAGTTTTACAATCGTTCAAAGTATCAACCGAATTGTATGAGCCAATTTTCTGTCCTCAAATCGCTATTATATCCGGTAAAATAGGCGAATTAGCTCGTAATACATTACGTTCCGTAAGGAACGATAACTCTGTTATCGCCCCTTACTACACTTCATTCTTTATTAATGATATATGCGATAATTTAGTGTCTAAAGTAAAACTTTTTGCTGATGACACTTCCTTATACGTTTAAATTGAGAGGGACAGACAAGAGGCTTCCACCATTCTTAATCAAGATTTGGAAAAAATATCAGTCTGGTCGAGGAAATGGGGTATTATATTCAATCCTGATAAAACTGAATCTGTTTTATTCTCGGAAGGTTGGACTCTGAGACTTCACACCCTGATTTATACTTCAATAACTCATTGATAAAAAATGTTCGTACTCATAATCATCTTGGTTAAGTATTTAACAATCATGCAAAATGGTCTGACCATGTTAACCTTATTTATGAAAAAGCTTATAAAAGAATAAATATTCTCCGAATGATAAAATATAAAATTGACAGACACTCATTGCTTTTAATTTATACAACATTCATTAGCCCTATATTAGAATATGCCGACGTAGTTTGGGCAAATTGTACTGAAAGAGAGTGTGAACTCAAAGAGTAGATCCAACTCGAGGCTATACGCTTCATTACTGGTTTGAGACGGGGAACAAGTCATGCCATTTTGTATAGAGAATCTGGTCTTATTCCACTTCTTAAGCGTCGACATCTTCATCAACATATTCTGTTTTATAAGATTTTTAATAAATTATACCCTGCTCATTTTAGTGAATCTATTTTACCTTGTATGAACACAAATAATATTGCTTACCCATTACGTCATAATAGTCTTTTTGATGTGCCTCAGGCTAGAACAAACCTTTATAATACAAGCTTTTTTCCTAAAATCATGTCTGAATGGAACAATCTAACTTGTCTGTTTCCCTCAATGTCCTCTTTAAATACCTTAAAGCGTGAATTTGTACTACATCTTCTCTTAGATCGTGATGCACAATGTACTACATGTAGTATTTTTAAAAACGGTGGAGATCGAGATTCTATGAGAAATCTAAATGCAGATTTATTTAATTCTCATTTAAAAGATACCCTTGCCTGCAATTGTGGCTATCCAGTTGAAGATTGTTCTCACTTCTTTCTAAACTGTCCTCTTTATAACATTGAAAGGCAATCCCTTTTCAACTCTCTAGCTGCTCTGAGTGATCATATGCTGCAGAATACACAATTATTTTTATTTGGTTCTTTTGATGTGGATATTATTTTAAACAAATCCTTTCTTGACTTAGTTCAGAGATTCATTGTCGATACCAGACGATTTTCTTGACTCAGTACTGGAAATTGTAACTTTATCATAACTGTTTTTCCTTCACTTTTATGAATATATCACAGGCTATTGATTATGAATGGACTGTTTTTTGTCTGTTGCTATTTTTTAAGTGATTGCAAAGTATGATCAGTCAATATCATAATGCAATTTCCCGCTTGAATTTAGTAATATACATGTATTGGAATATCTTTGCAGTTATTAGTTATAGCATTCATACTTATTTTTGGTATGTACATTATGTTGTATATATATCTCACTTTATATCACCATTTAGATAATTTGCAAATCACGTGGTGCATGCTCGATCTAAAATCACGTTACAGAGGTGATTGTGAACAACTCCTTTTATGGTAGGAAAGCCAGATGTGTATCTGATCGTGAAAAGTTAGAGTTCCGGGAAAATTGGTGTACTTGAAAGGCGCTGTTCCCGTATTGCTGGTGTCGGGAGTGTAGACAGAATGGAAGCATCAGAGGACGACTCCATTTTTGTAACTTTGATGAACTGTGACTAATTCTAGATATGTTTTAGACAATTTTTAATAACTGGATTAGTTAAATGGACTTCCTATTGTTAAAAAAGGAATGTATTTTATTTCGTTTCAACTTTGCTTGGAGATTTTCGTAAGACCTATTTGTTCTTCACCTAGACCCCAGGTAGTAAACGCATTGGATAACGTACTGTAGCTGAAGGTAGATGCTTGGAATAACGCTTATAGCAAGTTGAACTACGTTAACTTGTAAGAGTAACATCCCTTATTTTTCAAAGTAAATCTAGTTGGTTATCAATGATTTTTAATTAGCAGGTTGGTTAATAGTGTATATAGTTTATGAGTATAAAGTTATTGGTAAGAATATATTTTACCAGTATTTGTGATTATTTTTGGTAGAATCAAATGATTAATATACACATTTTTTGTACACCCAATACGCGATTTGTATGCCTCTAAATAATGGACTAAGCATACATTCTGATAACTTGCACGATAAAGATCCCTCTGCGGTTTTTCCATGAAGAGTAGGTAAGATTACACCAGCCCAGAGGATAGGGTATATTTAGGCCAATATCTAATATTTATTAAGTGTTTAGATGAACGTCAAAACCTGGATAAACCAAATTCACAGGGTGAGGTCTTTTATCCCTTCATATTCGCTAGGGTAGGCGTAGCTGCTACTAAACAGTGCTAGGTTAGGACCCATTCGAATCTGGGGGTCGCTTTCAAAGATTAATCACACCATCAATTAGACAAGCGACTCTCTTCCATCCCACTTTCCACTTTCATTCCATACTGTTCCCATTCTTCTCAATTTCCTATCTGTTCTCGTCCGCTGAACAGCCGTAAGGCCATAATAGCGTTTTAGTAGATAAATAAATATATTCTAAATAAAGTTATTTTATATTAAAAAACCTTAACGAATATTGCGATACTTTTTTCAGGTTCAACATTATTTTATTATCATTTTCGAAGAGATAAAGATACAAGAATGTCCCCATACAGGAGGGCTAGCATTCACCATACTTCTTTCTTCCTATTGCGACAAATGTATTCATATTTGTTGTTTTTACACCGATTGGAATGGAATACTGAAGCCTTTGTAAGGTCAAATATTTTCAATTTATTTATCTATTTATCTTTTTTAATGTTCATTTTTCCTTACGTTTCGTTTTGTGTTCCTTTCGCACTTTACATGTACACATGTTACATCAATAGGATGGAGAAACCAATTATCATATCTACGGGCACTGGTGTTCGCTATCTCAGCGAACCACTGTCTTTAGGCCGAGGCAAATTTTTTCCAGCTAAAGCATGCATTACAATCTGTGAGCTAAACTTTTACATTGAAAATTCAATAAAGCTAGACAATCGTCGGTAATGATTTCAGTATGTGTTGTCATAGTGATAAATAGCTATTTTTAATCAGAGTTTTTAGTATCATATTTCCGTTTATGACACATGTCTCTTTAAACCATCTTTGTAATGGGATTATATGCTAAACCTGTGTAAAATGGGATATTGTGAATGTGTTTTCTTTCCCAAATAGTTTTAATTGAAATGTTTCATCTCCCATATCACTATAAAGTCTCTTAATGAAAACATTGCTATTTAGTTTTTAAAGTTGTAAATGATCATTCTACAATACTCCGTTCCGTCATGCTGTAGTGTGTTATTGTAGGTTTTTTTAAGTTTTTTATTACAAGTTACATCATACAAACCTTTCGTGCATGTCTGTCGACATCTTGCTGCGTACGCAATGCTTGCATATATGAGTCGATCTCGAAAGGTTCTTTGACGTCATCATCCATCTCCGCTGTCCAGTTTGAGTACCACTTACTTACGTATCTTCTCCGTTTGTCGTTAGACTGTTATAAAAAAAAAGAATAGTCTATAATATATTAAAGCGCCATACATTCTATTACATCAGAATAACTTCCCTTCGTTTTACTCTGTCAGTGTGGTATAGTGATTACTTGACAGAGGCTGGGGTTCCGAGAATGACCGGGATGCTAGCTACCAAGTTAATTAAAAACCAATGCACTCTGTGAACCCACCACCCACTCCCACTCTCAGCCAAAATGCACTGCAGACCCATTTATGAACTCTGGAGAAGGTTCCAATCTGTGCAGTATAGATTCCTACAAAGTACCGTCAGATTTGAAATAGTTTATAAGTTGAGTGATGTGGAAATGCACTCTGTAACCCCGCCAACTCCCCTCGGCCAGAAGTGTGATATATCCAGCAGGTGTGTTTTTGTTTCCAACTTTACGTTTCACTTCGTTTGAGTCGACATCTCGAATGCTTAGCCACAACATCAACGCTCTAGCTTTAAACACCTCGGGTCGGTCAGAGTCATCAAGGTCGCCGGTCAAGTAGGTTATAAGGTTAGTACAGCTATCATCAGGTGCCCATTGAAATATATTCGCGTGTTATGTAACCCAACAATGGAAAAGACTTTATCAACGTAAGGTCAATGGAGATATCATTTACCTCTGGATTTTCTCCGGTGATTTAAATTCAGTAAAAGAAACAAAGATGAGTGAATTCAGCGAACCATTCACAATTAATGGCATTTCTCCGATCAATAAATTCAATCAATCTCTTCTATTATATAATTCGGGTTTTCACAAATCCAACTATTTGTAAAAGGAGAATTTTCCCGTTTCAATCACACTGTGTGCAGTTGTAACTTCACAATCGCTGCAATTTGAACCACCTTGTATTCATATTGTCATGTTCACGATTAAATTTATGAATCAGTGTTTGATGTAATGATACTGGAAACATGACAGTTGATTAAAAATGCATTTATTGTCCACAATTACGAAACACTAATGGAAGAAAGGCATGTGTGTTTCAGTTGTATATATTCATATGTTACCTCAATAGGAAGGAAAAACCAATTATCATATCCACGAGTTCGAAAGAGCGACATGTAGCTCTCTAAGCGAACCACTGTCCTTAGGCTGAGGCAAATTTCCTCCAGCTAAAACATGCAATACAATCTGTATGCTCCAATTTTTACATTGAAAATTCAATAAAGCTGGATAATAGTCGGTAATGATTTCAGTATGTGTTGTCATAGTGATAAATGGCGATTTTAAATCAGATGTTTTAGTATCGGATTTCCTTTATGACGCATGTCTCTTTGAACCATCTTTAATTTGCAATGGGGTTATATGTTAAACCTGTGTAAAATGGGATATTGTGAATGTGTTTTCTTTCCCAAATAGTATTAATTGGAATGCTTGCATTCTCAGCAATTCATCTCCTATATCATTATAAAGTCTCTTAATGAAACCATCGCTATTGAGTTTTTAAAGTCGTAAAGCTCATTCTACAACACTCCGTTCCGTAGAGTAGTCATGCTAGGGTGTGTTTGTGTTTTAGGGTGTGTGTGTGTGTGTGTTGTTTTTTGATTTTGTTTTAGTTTTACAAGTTACAACATACACACCTGCCGAGCACACCCAACGACGTCTTGTTCCGTACGTATTTCTGGCATATCGAAATTATCGTCCATCTGTGCTGTCCAGTTTGAGAACCACTGTACATCTGTGCCCTGTTTGCCCTTAGATGGATAGCTAATTGGAGCATTTTCCGAGCGTGAGTTATAGGCATTCACTTGAAACTGTGATAAGATAATAATAGTCCATATCACCTTAAAGCGCCATACATTCTTTTACATCAGAATAACTTCCCTTCGTTTTACTCTGTCAGTGTGGTATGGTGATTAATTGACAGAGGCTGGGGTTCCGAGAATGACGGGGATGGTAGTTACCAAGTTAATCAAGATTATTTACATGGGGAAAGGTTTTGGAAATGGACTCTGTGAACCCATCACCCACTTCCACTCCCAGCCAAAATGCACCGCAGACCCATTTGTGAACTCTGAAGAAGGTGTCCAATCTGTGCAGTATAGATTGCTGCAAATTATCGTCAGAATTAAAGTAAGTTGAGTGATGTGGAAATTTACTCTGTTACCCCGCCAACTCCCCTGGGTCAGAAGTGTGATATATCCCGCAGGTGTGTTTTCACATTTCACTTCCTTTGAGTCGACATCTTGAATCCTTAGCTACACCACCAACGCTCTAGCTTTATACACCTCAGGCCAACCGGAGTTTCCGAGATTGCTCGTCAAGTAGGCTATAAGGTTAGCAAAGCTAGCATCAGGTGCCCATTGAAAGATATACGAGTGTTATGTAAACCAACATTGGAAAAAACTTTATCCACGTAAAGTCAATGGAGATATCATTTACTTCTGGATTTTCTCCGGTGGTTTCAATTCATTCAGTAAAAGAAACAAAGATGAGTGAATTCAGCGTACCACAATTAATGGCGCAACTCCTATCAATATATTTAATGAATCTCTTCGGAACGAATATGTGGTTCAGGTTATCGCATATCCATCTATTTGTGAAGGGAAAATCCCCCCTTTTCAATGAGAACGCCATGTGCAGTTTTAGCATCACAATCTTTGCAGTTCAAACCACCTGATGTAAAACTTGTATTCATACCTTCATGTATACGACTAAATTTATGAATCAGTGTTTGATATAATGACACTGGAAACATCGTAGCTGTATAAATATAATTTATCATTAACAATTACGAAACACTGATGGTAGAAAGGCATGTGTGTTTGATAACTGTTTCATTTCGTTAGGAAACGTTTTGGATGTTTTATTTAATATGCAATATTAATGATTGATAGCATCGCCTTAATATTACCGTACCATATCATTGTCGGCGTTTTCCGAAGGAAACCGAAAATCTGAGTAATTTTTGTTCATCATCCTTGCACACTGGTTCTGGTTCTGAGGGATCTATCGACAGCGCATTATACAGATGATTGTAGACATGAATGAGTAAATAAACACATAAAACAAACGTATATTAGAAAGAATCGGCCTGTTTTGGAAAGGAATTAATTTCAGTACATATTTATATATGCACGTGGATTATTGTTCAATTCCAAATTTCATTTATCTCCATATATTGACAAAATACAGATATCTAGTGAAATAAATTATTAAGAATATAAATTATGTGTTTTATTGAAGCTAATGGGCATAAACCCCAATGGATCATGAGACGATGTTAATGTATTGTAAAACTTGTCTAAGACCCATTGAAGTTTATATCTTCAAATTTTATCTTTATAAAAGAAAACAAAACTTCCTTTTGCATCCCTACGCAAATATCAAAATTCCTATGTCAAAATACATACACGCCTATTCACCAAGTATGCACAAGTAAGTGTACAATAAAGTATGTAATGTAAACAGATTTTAAACTCCGTAGATTAAGTGGGAGAGGAAAGGAAGTACACATCACTGCAGACGACCGATGCGTTTGACAGTTGCGTGTATTACTGAATAAAAGCAATTATTTGATAAGTAGTTTTTGGAATAACTTATATGTTAAAAACCATGAAATAAACATTCAAGTCTTATATTATAGGAATTTTAATAGCCGCAACACGTAAAACTTTATACAAATCAATGGTATCGATGTATTTTAGAGTGACTAGGTCCTACCAAAGTCCATTTCTATTCCTAGTAAAACAAACTCAAGCGGATTTAGACCATTTATACAAATGTAGGCATACATTGAATCACTCTGTAGTGGTACGATGGAGCTGGTCTGAATGAGTGTGAAGTTTTGAATGAATTACCTACATGCAATCTTCGCTGAAGTTGTGGAAGTAAATGAGTGTGTTTGATAATCATTAAAAAAGATTTAATGAATGGTGGTCTATGCAAAAATAAAGTGAACATTTCTTTCAAAAAATACCTGATACAAATACAGAATTTATCTATGTAATAAAAAGAATCATAGTGACTCTGTATAAAACCTTTTAGGTATTCTTAATGATATCATTATATGACCATAACATTTGTGTTTATCATTGCCATATAAGAATGCATTATTGTTATTTCCTTTTATAATCTATAACATTTTTCATATTTTTTTTATAGATAAACACAGATTTTGTCCAAAGATTGTGCTAAATCCTACTAAACTATAATGGTAACGACTTTATAATGGCAACAGTGTCTGATTTGGCTATGGTTATATGAAGATAGGTCTGATACTTGGATATTTTATTTTGAGAAAGAATCAGCCGATTTTATTTGTTACCTTTGCTTTTCTGCAACAGCTGGTGATAGAAATTTGCACGACAATGAATGTAACACAAGCCACCAGAAAGAAAATTTACAGTTTGCTCTAGCGGTGTATTTTAATTCTAATGCTTTCTCCCCATAAACATTTTTGTGATAACCATTTTTGAGGTTGAAGCCGAGAATGTAGCACAACAAATGATGAGCTTTTCATTTTGTAAAGTTGTTCTTGACTTGACTGCAAAATATAGTGAACCGTGTAATGTATGACATGTTGAATTTTAGTCAAAACATTGACACATTTGAAAATCATTGTGTTTGTTTTATTCTGCACACAGGCTACAGATTGTGAGGCATGACCCAAACCAACACAATTAATAACATCTTCATGGAGAAACAACTGGTATAGGAACTGTTCCAATCGGTACAGTAAAGACGGGAAAACCTCGCCAGAAGTCACTGTAGAGGCTACGAGTTCGTGTCAATTTCAAGTGAAAAGGTGAAAAAATTGACCTGACGTTCACGTTAAAATAAATTCATGTTGAACTCAGGTCAATTTCAAATTTCTTTAAGTAAATAGACTGTTCTTCTCAATTTTGACCTGAACATTTTCACATGAAATTGACCTGAATTGGACATTTGCATGTATATTTAAATAGCTGCATTTCTTTAACTCGATACACGCCTTCCTTTAATGAAAAACTTTGAACATAATTATTTGATGAAGAAGGGTGCCTGTTGATCTCGGACCTGGTATGAAGTAACAACAAAACAGCGACCTCGGTTAAAAGTTAACGATAACTGGTCGATGTGTTAGGTAATGGTAAGTTTGGATTTTTATGAATCAAATATGATGCCTATTTAACATTTTTGATAACATCATGTATTTTTCATTTGTTAAAAATCTAATAAATACTACCTCATCCTTTTCCGCGTTTTCCGATAGCAATAGAATATCAGAGCTCTTTGCATCTTTATCTTTTGGCTCCGGTTTTGGTTCCTGTTGGGGCTCCGGTTTTGGTTCCTGTTGGGGCTCCGGTTTCGGTTCCTGTTGGGGCTCCGGTTTCGGTTCCTGTTGGGGCTCCGGTTTTGGTTCCTGTTGGGGCTCCGGTTTCGGTTCCTGTTGGGGCTCCGGTTTTGGTTCCTGTTGGTTCTCCGGTTTCGGTTCCTGATGGGGCTCCGGTTTTGGTTCCTGTTGGGGCTCCGGTTTTGGTTCCTGTTGGGGCTCCGGTTTTGGTTCCTGTTGGGGCTCCGGTTTTGGTTCCTGTTGGTGCTCCGGTTTCGGTTCCTGTTGGGGCTCCGGTTTTGGTTCTGGTTGTGGTGCTACTGGTGGTGTTGTATTATTTCCTTTTACTTCAGAACATTTTGACGGAACGCCGCCCATCTGTATGGGTGAGGTGTGAGTATATGATAAAGAACGGTTAGAGGGAAACTAAATACATTGTAAATTAAGTCACAGTCTAAATTAAATTATTATCGACCGGTTATATTTACAATGTAAATGTAAACATTCTAATCTGAACAAATATACCAAGTGGGTGATTAGAAATCTAAGGTTCGGTGTGTTGAAGAATATATCACAAGTAGTTAGCACAAAAATCACACTGCAAAGGAGTACAGGAAACTAATTATACTAACATTGAACTCTGTATGTATTGTTACCAGCCAGAATTGCCAATTGAACTGATACTGTTTCTTACAATTAATCCCTTTGGAAAGGGTTGGATACTACTAGAAATGATACATCTAAACTTGTCACAAATTTTCATATTTGGAACGAACTACATTCACTTCCTACGCTTGTTTTCCTGAGGTCCACTCATAAAGATCGAATGCATATAAATACCATTGGGATCACAGAAATATATAAAAGTTTAAGTCGATTACCCACATGTCTTGCTTTTTTTCTTGTCAAATTTTGGTCAATATCAGGTCAAATTCAGGTAAATTTCTTGACATTAATTGCCTATTTTGCTCTTTTCGGGTTAATTTGACCTGAACATTTTCACATGGAATTGACCTGAATTTGACGTGAAGACATTTTGCCTGTTCATGTAAGTAACCGCATTTATTTTGTAACTCGATACACGCCTTCCTTTAATGACAAACTTTGAACTCGGATAATTACTTAATGAAGTAGGCGGCCTGCTGGTCTCGGACCTAGTGTCCAGTTACATCAAAACACTGATCTCAGTTAAAAGTTTAACGATAACGGATGTGTTTGGTAACCGTATGCTTGGATATTGATTAATCAAATATGATTTTTTTTTTTTTTCATTTTTGATAACATTGGGTATTATTCATTTGCTGGTAATTTGATACATACTACCTCAACCTTGTCCACGTTGTTCGATGGAAGTTTATCCTGTTTTTCTGGTTCTGGTTCCTGTTCTGGTTCCGTTTCCGCTTCTGGTTTTACAGGTGATGTCTTATTATTTCTTTTCATTTCAAGACATTTTGACAAATGGCCGCCCATCTGTGTAAGTGAGGAGTGAGTATATGATAAAGAACGGTTTATAGGGACTCCAGAAAATAAATACATTGCAAAGTCACAGCATATATTCAATTATCAAAAAGGTACTTATTATAACAGTATTGTATTAACGGTATAGATGAAGAACGAAAGCTATCACAAATATTGATATTTAGAACGAACTACATCCACTTCCTACGCTTGTTTTCCTGGGACCCACTCACAAAGATCGAAAGCATTTAAATACCATAGGGACGGTATCGACACAAATACATAAACATTATAGTCGTTTACCTTTATAACAAGAAGCCAATGGCCATGTACCTCCCTAGACAGTGTCTTACGACGACAAAGCTATAATATTTTGATAAACAAATTTTGATGGACAGTTTGATACAGACTGATAATAATATATTACCTGTCGAAGGCAGACATATAAAAGCATAAGAGGGGTTTGCTCAATTGTCAATGACGAGATACATGTACCTTAAATCATCTGAATTTTGCTGTTTCTTGCATTTCTTTGTCAATTGATTATTCATATAATGTGAATTTGATGTTGACTTAGTTAAGATAAGGAGAATCTAAGTTTTATCAGTATTTGACCCCTGTGATCTTGAAAATATGTCAAAGGTCATTGACCAGTGTGAGGGACATTAAGAATACGCTATAAAATCTATCTAATGGCAAATTATTACGCTGGTTCTTCTAGAACTTCAGAAGCTTTTTTCAAAGAACTTCTCGTTAAATAGATAGACTAATAAAAAATTTAAAAGTAACACCAAAAGTTGAAACATGTAATTACAGGCATGCTATGTGTATGGCTCCGCACTTGGTTCATTTCGTCACACAAAACTCTGCCAAAACTGGGGGAAGCTGGTAGCAATAACAATATCGATTGGCAATCAGTGTGATTAAAATTGTATATTCCAGACAAAAAAAAATAATGCTTTAACGTAAATTTAATAGATATCTAAGTAATACATAGTTATTTATATAGAAAAAAAACGTAGTTTTGACATTAACACTCAATAAAAAACGTTTTATTGTTTGGTCACGTTATTCTGGAAGACTCATCCGATATCGATTACATGTATTTGTACCCTCCAATAAGAAAACAGGTGTTGACTACGTAAAAGGGCGGTAGATTTGAAAGGGGTTACGTATATAAAATAGATGAAGAGATAAATAAATAGTTAAATGAGACAAAATTGTGGCAAATATTACTATGGCGGGATGTACTGACTAAGTACGCCTGACCTGCTCTTGCTGGCACAAGTGCTCATAGTTCAGCCAATCGGCTGCTGTCTCTCGCGAACCAAGTCCCTAAAAAGTGAGTTTCCGGAGTTTGTAGAGATTGCTCTGATCAATAAACATATGGAGTGAGTACTTCCTATATATGAGAATAATGAATAATGTTTTGAGGCCTGCCCTGCAGGTAGGGCGTAAGAATTGTACCTGCTGCCCCCATTGCATGATCGTAAGAGGCGACTAAACTTGGGATCTTATCTTTCCTCTTCTTTCTTAACAACTTTCTTTTTCCTAATGTCTCCCTTGACAATGCCTCACTTTTGGCCTTTAGTTGAGCGTTCGCCCCTTTGAGGAAGGCTTTGGGTTCTGTCCCCTGGCCGAGACATACCAGAGTCTGAAAAAATGGTAGTTGCTACTCCTGCTTAGCGCTCAGCATATTTGGAGTGGAACGACTGGTTCACCCGATGTCAGTATAATGTGACCGGGTGGGGTGTGCTGCTGGGTGTCTTCGGCAGTATGCTTCAGTGAGGTAGCACTATAAATCGGCAAAAGTTCCGGCCTATTACAAGGAGACTTAACACGAACATACCGCAGCCTCCCAAAACACACATACGCACTCACCACACGCATGCATGTCGCACGTACGGGAGGCCGTCCTTAAATGACCTTAGCTGTTAATAGGACGTTAAACAAAATAAACCAAACCAAACCAAACTTTCAAATCATTACACTCCTTCTAAAAATAGAATGGCGTATGACTACATGTGAAAAAGGCGGGACTTCTCAAGGTGTGGGTTCTCCTGTCCACTGCAAGTATCAGGGATATTGTCCTCCGAGTACCCATGTATGTGCTATTAACTTTAGAATTTAGTTCGCGTGAAATAACAGCTGGTTGGATGAACTTGTTGTGCAAGTGATATATTCTAAACCGTGTGGCAATACAAATAAATAATTACGTGACAAAAATTAAATGTGTGCATTTATAAACCATTAAACTGTTTTAGTAAAGCAAAATGTCTTAATAATTTGTTGTTATATTTTCCTCCGACGAGGATACGTATTATTGACTTTAATACGGTAGACTGAGTCTGTGTTATACTGTAAAAGTGGAAATGTTCGCGGCGTGGAAATTTTCGCTTATTTCGCGATCATTAAATCTCCGCGAAAATATCCACACGCGAATATAATAACACGTGAAAATACTGACACGTGAATATTTCCACCAAATAAACTAAATACACTAATATCCTAGACGCAAGTTCCTGGTAGTAAACCATGTCGTCCGTGATGTGTAACCGTTGTCATGGTCGGTCATTTGCCTGAGACATGACCATACAAATTTTAGTTATTAGTAAAATAATAGTATTTCATCTCATTTAATGTTGGTTGATTATTAAACTTTCTTCGTTTAATGATAATTACGATCGCTTCTACGTTACTGTTCATATCAATCCCAAAGCTGGTCCGTCATTGTGTAGCTATAGTCCCCAAAACAGCACACGTTTTATTTGTGACAAAATAGATAAACTTGCTTGTATTAGAAATGTTAATGTTGAGTCTCCGCGGGGTTATACGTTTTATTTAAATCAGACACTATCGATACTTAAATGTAATGAATGGTCCGTTTAATATATTGAAAATACGAAACAGATACTGTAGAAAAAATGTCTATATATGTTGGTAAAATTAGGTCAGAACATCAATATGTCTGCTTTTAAATGGCCAAGTCGTATTTAATTACTACCAAACTTATTTGATACCTGCAAAATTAGCTATCGCTAATTGAGACACCTGTGGTTGTTTTGACTAGACATGAATGCTTGTCACGTCACTCGGCATGACCGGACGTCCGATCCTTTCAACATGACCGCGAGTTCAAGTTCATTTATTACTTTAAGTCTTACGACTCATCAGTGTAAACATATGATATACAGGATATTTACATATATACAAAATGTTAAATTGGCCACAGGAGAATGAACAAAGCTATAATATAATATAATAGTAACATCAATCAATATTATTATTACAATATATATATACATGTATATATCATGCTTGTGATCGGCACTTATTTGCCGCTAACAGATATTTCCCAAGATTACACAAGTCTTTAATATTATTTGTATTAAGTAATTGAGTAAGCTTATATACACTTGGATTATTTCTATAATAATATTTTAAATACTTCTGTCTTAAATCAGAATACCTAGTACAAACTAAAACAAAATGAAATTCGTCTTCTATATCATTAAGATTCCATAGAGTACAAACTCTGTTACTTCTATCAATGCCAACATATCGCCCAGATTTAATATTCAACTTGTGAGCTGACAGTCTGAGCCGAGCAATTTCTTTCGTATAGCTGATATTAACTGATTTTGTTAGATACGATTGTAATAGAATTTTATCATTTAATTCCCTGTAAAGCAAACCTTTCGACATATATATAATAGCGCTATATCCATTTTGATTAAAAATGTCAAATAATCTTTCCTTAATTATTGCAAAAGTAAAATCGTTTCCATTCTGGGCGTCCCAAGAATGACGCCTCGCGTGGCCTGTCTACCTAGCTTGAGGGAGTAGGTTTACAGGTAAAAGTTTGATTGGAAATAATCAAGAGAAGTTCAGTCGCAATTAAATAATCAAAATACATGGTTAACACTGCATTCAACAGTACATGGATGATCTCTTAATTTACCATACAGTACGAATACCAATAACGCATGCTATGTGTATATTTTCGGGGCCTAAAGTTGCAATCAGGTGTCTCGTACATGGTGTATTTTTTCACCGCTAAAATATCTTATATATATTTTTTCTGACATACAGACGTAATGCAATGATCACACTTACAACCAATTGACCTAAACGTGTCTGTTGATCAAAGTTTGGTATATTTACTGGACTGATCGTCGCGAGCTTTCAATGGAGTTTGCCGAAAATGATCTTAGTTTATGTACATGGCCAATGACGTCGCAGCGTGAAAATGTATTTTCATCATGACTGACAGCGCGAAAATATCCACACCGCGAACAGTTTGGAGACTGACTCAGCGAAAATTTCAAAGCGCGAAAATATCCACTTTTACAGTATAGGGATGTATTATCAGGATCACACGTTGGTCATCCATTGTATAAATAAGTTTGCGAGTTGTTGAACAAATGGTCTGAGAAATTAATATAGGATATTATTACTTTTTCAGTGTTTTATCAGATGCTGATTGGTCGACATCCAATCACGTGTTATTCTATTAAACATCGAATTGCACATCCGTGTGTATTATGACGTTGCTTAATTCAGCCAGTCAGATTTGTCAGATGTATATCCGATTGGCATGGAATGATACCTTAAGCATAAGTATTCCGGTTTTGATACCGAAATGTAATAAAATACTTATGGCACTTTGTTTCAGACAACTCAGACAACCAATATCAAACTCGGCCTCTGGCCTCCGTTGATAATGGTCATCTTCGCTCCATAGATCATCATATCGATCTTAAACAAAGTGTCATAATTGTATAATTTCCCAATAAAAACACATATATAAAACGAATTTTTCATCAGAAATAAATCCCTTATCTAAGATACACATGAACCCCCCCCCCCCCCCCCCCCCCCCCCCCCCCCCAATTCGATTATTGTTTCGCAATGTAATAAGCAGACGTATAATGTAAAACTTTAAAACCAATATCATCAGCATACACGAATATGAAACCAGTTATTTGAAAGGCCATTTCAACAAGGATGCGCAGGTCAAAACCTGACTTTTGAGACAAGCGATAGGGACAGTTACTTTAAATTGCCGAGTTTTATCAAAAACCAGAAAAAAAAAAACAAAAAAAAAAAAAATATCATCTGGCTGAATGAGTGGCTGTGATGGAACGTAGGCAAATATTGATGCTACCCAATATAAGTTAATAACTAAAAAGAAACTTACCTTGTGTACATTTAAAGAAGTACATGTACATAAAGAACGAAAATGCTTCCCTCGCTCATGCGGCGCTGGAGTAAGAGTGTCACCCCAAAAAGATCGCGAATGACAAAAAGCGATAAATTAATTCCTAATAGAAAATTCATAAACACCGCTTCGTGTTGTAATCGATAATTGCTCAGACTAATCTACTTCTTTGACAACATGCATTATACAGACACTCCCTATACTGAATAAAATTTAGGTAAAATTACTGTAGAGTGTACGATTACACTTTGATAATTACACTCATAATTACTAAATCCTTCACCTAAGGAATAGTAATGGCATAACAACGTTATTCAATACCGTTGTATTTTGATGACTCATTTGTGAAAAAAATTACATTTAAATCAGATTATGTTGTTAGACTGAACTTAAAAAGATATCTTTACAGGACCGGGTTTTTAGTTAATGACAGACGACATAAAACCGACTTGACTCTTCAGTAAAAGTCCCTACATTTAATCAATCTTTTAAAATCACGAGATATATCACAATTATCAAGCTGCCGTGTAATCATTGTTTACCTTCATTCACTGTCATGACTACATACCCCCATTTACGTTTTCAAACTATCACATGTCACCAAGGCAGTTACATTTGTAAATGGGGTTTGAATATGAAATGTCAAGAGTACCGGACAGATATGAGACAATGAATCATTCGAACACCCAGGTATTCATAGTATGTACCAGGGCCAATAACAAATCAATTATATCAGGTCATGACATTCCAGACATATGGATACCTATGTACAACTTCACTAAAGTAACCTCGCACTGATCTTAAAATAGCTTAATGTGTATGCGTTCTGTAAAACTTTCGATCACACCTTTCTATATACAATCATCGAAAGACATTGATTGGTACGTATTTACGCTTTAAACGCATTCAAATACTTTTAAAGCGTTTGGCATGTGCGTGCGTCGTGCGTGTATATAAATCTTTGAAATAATCATGAAATAGTTCTTCATTTCTTTTATCTCAGAAACCTGTTAATCATTTATCGCCTAAATTTCCGAACCACGGTCTCACATGCTCTCCCATGATTTCAGGATTATCAATGATAACTGATCATTCAAATCAAGGATGATACAGCTACGTTATATTATAACTATGCATTGCCAGGTTGACATTTTCTAGTGTTATTTAACAGTTCAAGACATTAACTCATCCAGCAGTAATAACTACCCCAGCTAGACATCGTTAGAGGTCAAACGTCGTCGTTTCCTTTCTAACGTTTCTTCACGTTTCACAGCTTATCGGTCTCTTTCTTGTGACAAACTCCTCGATTTTCTTTCGAAATGGGATTGTTGCAGTCGTAAGACATAATCACTTCGATGAGGTTTGGGATATTTATGCGAGATTGAACCCAAATGTATTGAGTATTGTTAAATGTGGAAAGCGTGACAATTTTCAACAGCACTGTTAAGAATTGATCAATTTGTCATCGAAGTGTTCTTTGTTATATGTATTTGTTGCCTGACACAGTATTCATCAAAACCCATTGTCTTATAAATCAGTCAACACATAAGCTGAATATAGAACCTGAGAAATGTCATTGTAGTGTAACTAGCAACGATATTTTGACTCGTATCCGGTATCGCTTCGGCGACATAACAACGTCGGTACAGTAATGAATACAAGTTAATTTCTGGCTTTACGGGCATTCTAGCGATGCGTGGTAAGTTATGAATGTTAAAATATGTGCCACAGGGGGTATTGAGGCGCAGACCTACGTCACAAAAAAAATAATTGTCAGATAAAAAAAAATCGTCCCACGACTACATATCCTTGACATACGGGTCATACTCGGGTGGGGCTATTTTTTTACCTGACAATCATTATTTTTTGTGACGTAGGTCCGAGTCTACCCCCTGTGATACGTAGCACTAAGGCTTTACCGAGCCTTAACAGAGATGTTTTTCTTTTTTCCGATATTTCAGAAAATTGATTTGAATGTCAAACATGAACAGATAATACCACTTGAGCTTTGTTAGACTTCGATTTGCCGATTTGTTTGGGTTGAACTTCTACAGTGATTAAGTTTTTAAATCTTCATAAATTGCCCTTTCAGTTGATGTATAGTTTGATTATAATACGTTTTATTATGATAGAAATTTT
The DNA here is from genome assembly GCF_902652985.1 of Pecten maximus. NCBI lineage: Eukaryota > Metazoa > Mollusca > Bivalvia > Pectinida > Pectinidae > Pecten > Pecten maximus. The sequence goes on along the minus strand of NC_047023.1, from coordinate 10,300,571 downwards.
CGCAAATTTATGTTCGATATCAAACCAGTATTGCAACGATTTTGATCTTGGTGTTGTGTACGTTTGTGATACAAACTACACTGAACCAAGTGTACGGTTTTGATCTTTTTTCAGATGTAATAATGGAAACATGAATCAGTTAATGCGTTATTATTGCAATTGTGGTATTGAAAAAATCGAAAATATCAACGGAACACCACGACGAAGTCCGTCTAGACCGGAAAATCTGGGTAGAGATCTCACAATTTCCTTGTTATGCCCAGCATCTTACACCAAAAAAAGACGACAACAACAACAACAACAACAACAACAACAAATACAACAAAAATAAAACAAAAAATGGAGGGCCTGGCAACTGTATTATCAGTATAAACGACTTCAACCATAGAGACAAATTGAATGAAACGCTATTCGAACTCCACTCGCTTAACGAGTACGGACAAATGTATCTAATGAGGAAGCTGAAGATGGAACATCTTATGATCAACGGGATAAGGGCACTACTCACAGCGGTAATATCGTCGTGTTCTTCAGTAATGACTACTGGGGAACACGACGATTTTACCGCTGAAATCATCTACTTAAAATCATGGTTGTGAAACGGATTAACATGCAGACGACGAAGCACATAACGAAGTATACAACAAAGACTACCTTGCCAAACTTATTCCGTCAGCTTTAAGAACGCTGAAGAAGCGGGATCAGGTAGAAATATGGACTAAGGTAAGGCAAGTTACCTACAAACAGCATTGCTTACCTGATCGTGCGACGGAATAGCAACAAAAGGTCCATGGGTAGGATGTACGATGACAATGTCCTAATGGAGAATAAGATTTCAAGCTATTTCATGACCGCTTCGCAAGATTCATGGGAAGTGCCCAACATAAATGACAGATACTTTTCGGAGATTAGTCAAAAGTTAATTTGTGACCTGTTGAGGCAAGGACACATTTTATCACACCCACACTGCCCAAGACATAGCTCCTGGTTTTATCCTCACAATGCTGAATATGTTTGCAAAACAGTCAAGATATGAGAAGACCTACAAAATATGTCTCGATGGAAAATAAACAAATGTCAGTAAATCAGCAATATAAGGACATGTGGACCTTTTTGGAATTGAGTCAGAATTAAGGCCGACAAAACTGCGAGACAGTGTTCCAATACCAAATTGAAAGACAGCAGGTGAGATTTTTGAAGAAATCAAACCTTTCTTATGCAATTAGTGCCATTAAAACACAAATGTATGACATTCTGGAGCATTTTCTTCGGGTTGGTAATGTAAATATGATAGAAGTTATATAACAAAATTTGAAAACCGTTTATAAAATATATTACCATAAAAAATAGCAATTTCTGTTTGTATTATATGTAATCATCTGTCAAGTATGTAACTGTAATAAAACAATGGAATTGAACTGCCAGAACCAATTGTCTCAAACGGACATGTTCAAGCATATTGAACGAAGCTAGCGATACAATCAGTGGGGTATAGCGTTGTACATTGTTATACTGTTATCTGAACTTGTGTCACACTTATATTTTCCTAAAGTTTCTGATGTTTTATCGGCCTTCTTACTGTAAAACAGTCGGCCCATATCAGATTTTCAAAAATGCCGATAAAATATCAGAAACTTTAGGAAAATATAAATGTGACACAAGTTCAGATAACAGTATAACAATGTACAACGCTATACCCCACTGATTGTATCGCTAGCTTCGTTCCATATGCTTGAACATGTCCGCATTAGGCAAAATGTAAAAATAAAAGATATTATTACTACATGTATTGGATATTTTTCAGTTTTTAATTATTTTGATTATTAGAATGTGAAGTGTATCCATACATCGTAACAACATTGTAGTAACATTATAGCGTTGTTACTGTTACTGAGTACGTATACTCCAGTAATGTTAGAGGATTACACGGCGAGAAAGTTGTGACAGGCGCCGTTGCGGTTGGCGTCAAAAAGAAAAAAAAAAATGGCTAGAGACCTTTAGATAGCTTAAGTTCGTACCCGTACATCCCACAACGTAGCTCGAGTTTCCTCTGGCCCTGACACCATGTCTTTGGTGTAAGCCTTCACCAGACATGGTGCCAGGGCCAGAGGAAACTTGGACTACCAGACATGGTGTCAGGGTCACAGGAACCTCGGGCTACCAGACATGGTGTCAGAGCCAGAAGAAACTCGGGCTACCAGACATGGTGTCGGGGCCAGAAGAAACTCGGGCTACCAGACATGGTGGCAGGGCCAGAGGAAACTCGGGCTACCAGACATGGTGTCAGGGCCAGAGGAAACTCGGGCTACCAGACATGGTGTCAGGGCCAGAGGAAACTCGGGCTACCAGACATGGTGTCAGGGCCAGAAGAAACTCGGGCTACCAGACATGGTGTCGGGGCCAGAAGAAACTCTGGCTATCAGACATGGTGTCAGGGCCAGAGGAAACTCGGGCTACCAGACATGGTGTCAGGGCCAGAGGAAACTCGGGCTATCAGACATGGTGTCAGGGCCAGATGAAACTCGGGCTACCAGACATGGTGTCAAGGCCAGATGAAACTCGGGCTACCAGACATGGTGTCAAGGCCAGAGGAAACTCGGGCTACCAGACATGGTGTCAGGGAAACTCGGGCTACATTGTACGTTGTGTGATGTACAGGGACGGGTATGCTGCAACTACAGACAAAAACTTACCTTTTCATTATCCGCTACACTGTAAGCCCCTCAATAATAAGTACCACCTCGATATAAAAACATTTTAATCTATACATGAATTTATTTGTTATTCACTTCTCGGAACTATCTGCGCGTTTGCAGTTCCTTGAAAAAAATATCTTGGCAACTACAACCCGGACGTTATGAATGACAATGGCCTTTAAAATTCTGGCTGTTTCAATTCTTTGATGATTGAGTTAACAATATAACACACACTATTTTACATTTGATACATTACTTTTGAATGGTTGGACTGATTCATGAAGGAGTTGTTGTAACTCTATACAGCTATCCAACAATTTAGTTTTACATTGTGTTGTCATTATGATGTCCGCCAAAAGTTGTCATTTTATTGTCCATAAAAAGCTGTAGTTCCATATCCCCAAAGGTTGTAATTGTGAACTCCCCTAAGGTTATAGCTGTGGTGCTCCGAAAGGTTACATAATGTATAATTATGATGTCCCACAGGTTATATTTATGATGCCGCAAAGGTTGTAATTATGATGCCCCAAAAGGTTATCACTATGACGTCCCCAAGATATGTCGCTATGATGTCCCCAAATGTTGTCACTGTGATGTCCCCGACGGTGGTAAATATGATGCCTCCAAATGTTGTCATTTTGATGACTCCGAAAGATGTAACAGTGATGTTTCCAAACGTTATCACTATGATGTCACCAAAGTATGTCACTGTGATGTCCCAAGGGTATAATTATGATGTCTCAAAAATTTGTAATTGTGATGTCCCAAAGTTGTCAATTTGATGTCTTCAAATGTTGTCACTGTGATATTCCCAAAAAGGGCAATCTAATTAAAATCAGACTTGTAATTTCCGCTCCTCTATGATACAATGCAATACAAGTATTGGCTGATGACGTCATTGACCAGTTATTTGAAGCTCAACGGTCATACTGAGATGACCTCCCACGGGGTGTTGTTAGATCTTGTATCTTGCAGTGTATCATAGTGGGGCGGAAATTACAAGTCTGATTTTAATTAGATTGCCAAAAGGTGGTAATTGTGATGCTCCCAAAGGTTGTTATTGTGATGCCCCACAAAGGTTGTTATTGTGATGTCCCAAGAAGGTTGTCACTGTGATGTCCCCAAATGTTGTCTTTGTGATGTCCCCCAAACGTGGTTATTGTGATGTCCCAAGAAGGTTGTTTTTGTGATGTCTCCCAAAGGTTGTTATTGTGATGTCCCCCAAAGGTTGTTATTGTGATGTCCCCCAAAGGTTATTGTGATGTCCCCCAAGGGTTGTTATTGTGATGTCCCCAAAGGTGGTTATTGTGATGTCTCACAAAGGTTGTTATTGTGATGTCCCCCAAAGGTTGTCACTGTGATGTCCCAAAGGTTGTCACGGTTATGTCCCCAAAGGTTGTTATAGTGATGTCCCCAAAGGTTGTCACTGTGATGTCTCCCAAAGGTTGTCATTTTGATGTCTCCCAAAGGTTGTTATTGTGATGTCCCACAAAGGTTGTCATTGTGATGTCTCCCAAAGGTTGTTATTATGATGTCCCACAAAGATTGTTATTGTGATGTCCCAAGAAGGTTGTCACTGTGATGTCCCAAAGGTTGTCTTTGTGATGTCCCCCAAAGGTGGTTATTGTGATGTCCCAAGAAGGTTGTTTTTGTGATGTCTCCCAAAGGTTGTCATTGTGATGTCCCCCAAAGGTGGTTATTGTGATGTCCCCCAAAGGTTGTTATTGTGATGTCCCCAGAAGGTTGTTATAATGATGTCCCACAAAGGTTGTTGTCCCAAGAAGGTTGTTATTGTGATGTCTCCCAAAGATTGTTATAATGATGTCCCACAATGGTTGTTATTGTGATGTCCTCCATAGGTTGTCACTGTGATGTCCCAAAGGTGGTTATTGTGATGTCCCAAGAAGGTTGTTATTGTGATGTCTCCCAAAGGTTGTTATTGTGATGTCCCCCAAAGGTGGTTATTGTGATGTCCCCCAAAGGTTGTTATTGTGATGTCCCCAGAAGGTTGTTATAATGATGTCCCACAAAGGTTGTTGTCCCAAGAAGGTTGTTATTGTGATGTCTCCCAAAGATTGTTATAATGATGTCCCACAATGGTTGTAATTGTGATGTCTCCCCAAAGGTTGTTATTGTGATGTCCTCCATAGGTTGTCACCGTGATGTCCCCAAAGGTGGTTATTGTGATGTCCCAAGAAGGTTGTTACTGTGATGTCCCACAAAGGTTGTTATTGTGATGTCCCCCAAAGGTTGTCACTGTGATGTCCCCAAAGGTTGTTATTGTGATGTCCCCAAAGGTTGTTATTGTGATGTCCCCCAAAGGTTGTCACTGTGATGTCCCCAAAGGTTGTCACTGTGATGTCCCCAAAGGTTGTCATTGTGATGTCCCCAAAGGTTGTCACTGTGATGTCCCCAAAGGTTGTTATTGTGATGTCTCCCAAAGGTTGCTATTGTGATGTCCCCAAAGGTTGCTATTGTGATGTCCCCAAAGGTGGTTATTGTGATGTCTCCAAAGGTTGTTATTTTGATGTCCCAAGAAGGTTGTTATTGTGATGTCTCCAAAGGTTGTTATTGTGATGTCCCCAAAGGTTGCTATTGTGATGTCCCCAAAGGTTGTTATTGTGATGTCCCCAAAGGTGGTTATTGTGATGTCTCCCAAAGGTTGCTATTGTGATGTCCCCAAAGGTTGTTATTGTGATGTCTCCCAAAGGTTGCTATTGTGATGTCCCCAAAGGTTGTTATTGTGATGTCTCCCAAAGGTTGTTATTGTGATGTCCCCAAAGGTGGTTATTGTGATGTCCCCAAAGGGATGTCACTGTGATGTCTCCAAAGGTTGTCATTGTGATGTCCCCAAAGGTTGTCACTGTGATGTCCCCAAAGGTTGTTATTGTGATGTCCCCAAAGGTTGCTATTGTGATGTCCCCAAAGGTGGTTATTGTGATGTCTCCCAAAGGTTGCTATTGTGATGTCTCCCAAAGGTTGCTATTGTGATGTCCTCAAAGGTTGTTATTGTGATGTCTCCCAAAGGTTGCTATTGTGATGTCCCCAAAGGTTGTTATTGTGATGTCTCCCAAAGGTTGTTATTGTGATGTCCCCAAAGGTGGTTATTGTGATGTCTCCCAAAGGTTGCTATTGTGATGTCCCCAAAGGTTGTTATTGTGATGTCTCCCAAAGGTTGTTATTGTGATGTCCCCAAAGGTTGTTATTGTGATGTCCCCAAAGGTTGTCACTGTGATGTCTCCAAAGGTTGTCACTGTGATGTCCCCAAAGGTTGTTATTGTGATGTCTCCCAAAGGTTGTTATTGTGATGTCCCCAAAGGTTGCTATTGTGATGTCCCCAAAGGTTGTTATTGTGATGTCCCCAAAGGTTGTTATTGTGATGTCCCAAAGGTTGTTATTGTGATGTCCCCAAAGGTTGTTATTGTGATGTCCCCAAAGGTTGCTATTGTGATGTCCCCAAAGGTTGTTATTGTGATGTCTCCCAAAGGTTGTTATTGTGATGTCTCCAAAGGTTGTTATTGTGATGTCCCCAAAGGTTGTCTATTGTGATGTCCCCAAAGGTTGTTATTGTGATGTCCCCAAAGGTTGTTATTGTGATGTCTCCCAAAGGTTGTTATTGTGATGTCCCCAAAGGTTGTCATTGTGATGTCCCCAAAGGTTGTCACTGTGATGTCCCCAAAGGTGGTTATTGTGATGTCTCCCAAAGGTTGTTATTGTATGTCCCCAAATGTTGTCTTCCCAAAGGTTGTTATGTGATGTCTCCAAAGGTTGTTCACTTGTGATGTCCCCAAAGGTTGTCACTTGTGATGTCCCCAAGGTTGTTATTGTGATGTCCCCAAAGGTTGCTCATTGTGATGTCCCCAAAAGGTGGTTATTGTGATGTCTCCCAAAGGTTGTTATTGTGATGTCTCCAAAGGTTGTTATTGTGATGTCCCCAAAGGTTGTTCACTGTGATGTCCCCAAAGGTTGTCTACTTGTGATGTCCCCAAAGGGTTGTTCACTTGTGATGTCCCCAAAGGTTGTTATTGTGATGTCCCCAAAGGTTGTCATTGTGATGTCCCCAAAGGTTGTCATTGTGATGTCTCACAAAGGTTGTCATTGTGATGTCCCCAAAGGTTGTCATTGTGATGTCCCCAAAGGTTGTATTGTGATGTCCCCAAAAGGTTGCATTTTCATTGTGATGTCCCCAAAGGTTGTTATTGTGATGTCCCCAAAGGTTGTTATTGTGATGTCCCCAAAGGTTGTCATTGTGATGTCCCCAAAGGTTGTCATTGTGATGTCCCCAAAGGTTGTCATTGTGATGTCCCCAAAGGTTGTATGTGATGTCCCCAAAGGTTGTCTATTGTGATGTCCCCAAAGGTTGTTATTGTGATGTCCCCAAAGGTTGTCATTGTGATGTCCCCAAAGGTTGTTATTGTGATGTCCCCAAAGGTTGTCATTGTGATGTCCCCAAAGGTTGTTATTGTGATGTCCCCAAAGGTTGTCATTGTGATGTCCCCAAAGGTTGTTATTGTGATGTCCCCAAAGGTTGTCATTGTGATGTCCCCAAAGGTTGTTATTGTGATGTCTCCCAAAGGTTGTCATTGTGATGTCCCCAAAGGTTGTCATTGTGATGTCCCCAAAGGTTGTTATTGTGATGTCCCCCAAAGGTTGCTATTGTGATGTCCCCAAAGGTTGTCATTGTGATGTCCCCAAAGGTTGTTATTGTGATGTCCCCAAAGGTTGTTATTGTGATGTCCCCAAAGGTTGCTATTGTGATGTCCCCAAAGGTTGTTATTGTGATGTCCCACAAAGGTTGTTATTGTGATGTCCCCAAAGGTTGTTATTGTGATGTCCCCAAAGGTTGTCATTGTGATGTCCCCAAAGGTTGTCATTGTGATGTCCCCAAAGGTTGTTATTGTGATGTCCCCAAAGGTTGTTATTGTGATGTCCCCAAAGGTTGCTATTGTGATGTCCCCCAAAGGTTGTTATTGTGATGTCCCACAAAGGTTGTTATTGTGATGTCCCCAAAGGTTGTTATTGTGATGTCCCCAAAGGTTGTCACTGTGATGTCCCCAAAAGGTTGTTATTGTGATGTCCCCAAAGGTTGTCACTGTGATGTCCCCCAAAGGTTGTTATTGTGATGTCTCCCAAAGGTTGTTACTGTGATGTCCCCAAAGGTTGTTATTGTGATGTCCCCAAAGGTTGTCACTGTGATGTCCCCAAAGGTTGTTATTGGGGTTTCCCCCCAAAAGGTTGTCACTGTGATGTCCCCCAAAAGGTTGTTTTTGTGTTTCCCCCAAAAGGGTGCCCCCAAACTTGTGATTCCCCCAAAGTTTGTTTTTTAAATTTGTTTCCCCAAAAGGTTGTATGTGTGTCCCCAAAGGTTGTTATTGTATGCCCCCAAAGGTTTTTATTGTGATGCCCCCCCAAGGTTGTTTTGGGATTCCCCAAAGGTTTTTTAGTATGCCCCCAAAAAGGGGTTTTATTGTGATGTCCCCAAATTTTGTTTTGGTGTCCCCAAAGGTTGTATTTGACCCCCCAAAGTTGTATTGGATGCCCCCAAAGGTTGTCATTGGATGCCCCCCAAGGTTTGTTATTGTGATGTCCCCCAAAAGGTTTTTATGTTTTCCCCCAAAGTTTTTTATTGTGGGCCCCCAAAGGTTTTGTGATGCCCCCCAAAGGTTGTTATTTGATGCCCCCAAAGGTTTTGGGAGTGATGCCCCCCCAAGGTTTGTTATTGTGATTTCCCAAGGTTTCATTGTGTCCCCAAAGGTTTTTATTGTATGCCCCAAAAAGGGTTGTTATTGATTTCCCCAAAGGTTTTGGATTCCCCAAGGTTGTCCTGGATGTCCCCCAAAGGTTTTTAGTGATGTCCCCAATTTGTAGGTTTTCCCAAAAAGGGTTGTCCTGTAAGTCCCCAAAGGTTTTTTATTGTATGTCCCCAAAAGGTTGTTATTTATGTCCCCAAGGTTTTTATTGTGTTTCCCCCAAAAGGGGTTGTCACTTGATGTCCCCAAAAGGTTTTTATTGTGTGTCTCCCAAAGGTTGTATGTGTTCCCCCCAAAGGTTTTGTTTTGTGATGTCCCAAAAGGTGGTTATTGGTGATTTCCCCAAAAGGTTTGTTTTTTGATTCCCCAAAAGGGGGGTTTATTGTGAGTTCCCAAAGGGGTTATTGTGATGTCCCCAAAAGGGTTTTTTGATGCCCCCCAAAGGTTTATTGTGAGTCCCAAATTTTGTTATTTTATGCCCCCCAAAGGTTGTTTTTGGGTGATTTCCCCAAAGGTTTTATGTATGCCCCAAAAGGTTTGTCACTGTATGTCCCCAAAAGGGGTTTTTATTGTGATTTTCCCCCCCCCAAAGGTTTTATTTGATGTCCCCAAAAGGTTTTGTTATTTTATGTCCCCCAAAAGGTTGTTATTGTGATGTCCCAAAGGTTGTATTGTGAAATTTGAATGCCCCCCAAGGTTGTTATTGAGCCCCCAAAAAGGGTGGTTTTTGTATGTCCCCAAGGTGTTATTGTGATGCCCCCCAAGGGTTTTGTTTTTTTGATGTCCCAAAAAGGGGGTTTTTTATTGTATTCCCCAAAGGTGGGGATTTTTTTTTTTTCCCCCAAAGGTTTTTTTATTTTTGATGTCCCCCAAAGGTTTTATTGTGATGTCCCAAATTTTTTTTGGGGGAATGTCCCCCAAAAGGGTTGCTATTGTGATGCCCCCCCCAAAGGTTGTTATTGGATGTCCCCAAAGGTTGTTATTGTGATGTCCCCAAAGGTTGTTATTGTGATGTCCCCAAAGGTTGTTATATTGTGATGTCCCCAAAGGTTGTTATTGTGATGTCTCCAAAGGTTGTTATTGTGATGTCCCCAAAGGTTGCTATTGTGATGTCCCCAAAGGTGGTTATTGTGATGTCTCCCAAAGGTTGTTATTGTGATGTCTCCCAAAGGTTGTTATTGTGATGTCTCCAAAGGTTGTCACTGTGATGTCCCCAAAGGTTGTCACTGTGATGTCCCCAAAGGTGGTTATTGTGATGTCTCCCAAAGGTTGTTATTGTGATGTCCCCAAATGTTGTCACTGTGATGTCCCCAAAGGTTGTTATTGTGATGTCTCCAAAGGTTGTCACTGTGATGTCCCCAAAGGTTGTCACTGTGATGTCCCCAAAGGTTGTTATTGTGATGTCTCCCAAAGGTTGCTATTGTGATGTCCCCAAAGGTGGTTATTGTGATGTCTCCCAAAGGTTGTTATTGTGATGTCCCCAAAGGTTGTCACTGTGATGTCCCCAAAGGTTGTCACTGTGATGTCCCCAAAGGTTGTCACTGTGATGTCCCCAAAGGTTGTTATTGTGATGTCCCCAAAGGTTGTCATTGTGATGTCCCCAAAGGTTGTCATTGTGATGTCTCACAAAGGTTGTCATTGTGATGTCCCCAAAGGTTGTCATTGTGATGTCCCCAAAGGTTGTCATTGTGATGTCCCCAAAGGTTGTATTGTGATGTCCCCAAAGGTTGTCATTGTGATGTCCCCAAAGGTTGTTATTGTGATGTCCCCAAAGGTTGTTATTGTGATGTCCCCCAAAGGTTGTTATTGTGATGTCCCCAAAGGTTGTTATTGTGATGTCCCCAAAGGTTGTTATTGTGATGTCCCCAAAGGTTGTCATTGTGATGTCCCCAAAGGTTGTTATTGTGATGTCCCCAAAGGTTGTCATTGTGATGTCCCCAAAGGTTGTCATTGTGATGTCCCCAAAGGTTGTCATTGTGATGTCCCCAAAGGTTGTTATTGTGATGTCTCCCAAAGGTTGTTAATGTGATGTCCCCCAAAGGTTGCTATTGTGATGTCCCCAAAGGTTGTCATTGTGATGTCCCCAAAGGTTGTTATTGTGATGTCCCACAAAGGTTGTCACTGTGATGTCCCCAAAGGTTGTTATTGTGATGTCTCCCAAAGGTTGTCACTGTGATGTCTCCCCAAAGGTTGTTATTGTGATGTCCCCAAAGGTTGTCACTGTGATGTCCCCCAAAGGTTGTTATTGTGATGTCCCCAAAGGTTGTCACTGTGATGTCCCCAAAGGTTGTTATTGTGATGTCCCCAAAGGTTGTCACTGTGATGTCCCCCAAAGGTTGTTATTGTGATGTCCCCAAAGGTTGTCACGGTTATGTCCCCAAAGGTTGTCACTGTGATGTCCCCAAAGGTTGTTATTGTGATGTCTCCCAAAGGTTGTTATTGTGATGTCCCACAATGGTTGTTATTGTGATGTCCCCAAAGGTTGTCACTGTGATGTCCCCAAAGGTTGTTATTGTGATGTCTCCCAAAGGTTGTCACTGTGATGTCTCCCCAAAGGTTGTTATTGTGATGTCTCCAAAGGTGGTTATTGTGATGTCCCCAAAGGTTGTTATTTTGATGTCTCCAAAGGTTGTTATTGTGATGTCTCCCAAAGGTGGTTATTGTGATGTCTCCCAAAGGTTGTCATTGTGATGTCCCCAAAGGTTGTCATTGTGATGTCCCCAAAGGTTGTTATTATGATGTCTCCCAAAGGTTGTTATTGTGATGTCCCCAAAGGTTGTCACTGTGATGTCTCCCAAAGGTTGTCACTGTGATGTCTCCCAAAGGTTGTTATTGTGATGTCCCCAAAGGTTGTCATTGTGATGTCCCCAAAGGTTGTCATTGTGATGTCCCCAAAGGTTGTTATTATGATGTCTCCCAAAGGTTGTTATTGTGATGTCCCCAAAGGTTGTCACTGTGATGTCTCCCAAAGGTTGTTATTGTGATGTCTCCCAAAGGTTGTTATTGTGATGTCCCACAAAGGTGGTTATTGTGATGTCTCCAAAGGTGGTTATTGTGATGTCCCCAAAGGTTGTTATTTTGATGTCTCCAAAGGTGGTTATTGTGATGTCTCCCAAAGGTGGTTATTGTGATGTCTCCAAAGGTGGTTATTGTGATGTCCCCAAAGGTTGTTATTTTGATGTCCCCCAAAGGTTGTTATTGTGATGTCCCAAGAAGGTTGTTATTGTGATGTCTCCCGAAGGTTGCTATTGTGATGTCCCCCAAAGGTTGTCACTGTGATGTCCCCCAAAGGTTGTCATTGTGATGTCCCCAAAGGTTGTTATTTTGATGTCTCCCAAAGGTTGTTATTGTGATGTCCCAAGAAGGTTGTTATTGTGATGTCTCCAAAGGTTGTTATTGTGATGTCTCCAAAGGTTGTTATTTTGATGTCTCCAAAGGTTGTTATTGTGATGTCCCAAGAAGGTTGTCATTGTGATGTCCCCAAAGGTTGTTATTGTGATGTCCCAAGAAGGTTGTCATTGTGATGTCCCCAAAGGTTGTTATTGTGATGTCCCCCAAAGGTTGTTATTGTGATGTCCCCCAAAGGTTGTTATTGTGATGTCCCAAAAGGTTGTTATTGTGATGTCCCCAAAGGTTGTTATTGTGATGTCCCCCAAAGGTTGTTATTGTGATGTCCCCAAAGGTTGTTATTGTGATGTCCCCCAAAGGTTGTTATTGTGATGTCCCCCAAAGGTTGTTATTGTGATGTCCCCAAAGGTTGTTATTTTGATGTCTCCAAAGGTTGTTATTGTGATGTCCCCCAAAGGTTGTTATTGTGATGTCTCCCAAAGGTTGTTATTGTGATGTCCCCCAAAGGTTGTTATTGTGATGTCTCCCAAAGGTTGTTATTGTGATGTCCCCAAAGGTTGTTATTGTGATGTCTCCAAAGGTTGTTATTTTGATGTCCCAAGAAGGTTGTTATTGTGATGTCTCCCAAAGGTTGTTATTGTGATGTCCCCCAAAGGTTGTTATTGTGATGTCCCAAGAAGGTTGTTATTGTGATGTCTCCCAAAGGTTGCTATTGTGATGTCCCCCAAAGGTTGTCACTGTGATGTCCCCCAAAGGTTGTTATTGTGATGTCTCCAAAGGTTGTTATTTTGATGTCTCCAAAGGTTGTTATTTTGATGTCCCCCAAAGGTTGTTATTGTGATGTCCCAAGAAGGTTGTTATTGTGATGTCTCCCAAAGGTTGCTATTGTGATGTCCCCCAAAGGTTGTCACTGTGATGTCCCCAAAGGTTGTTATTGTGATGTCCCCAAAGGTTGTTATTGTGATGTCTCCCAAAGGTTGTCACGGTTATGTCCCCCAAAGGTTGTTATTGTGATGTCCCAAGAAGGTTGTTATTGTGATGTCTCCCAAAGGTTGTCATTGTGATGTCCCCAAAGGTTGTTATTGTGATGTCTCCCAAAGGTTGTCACGGTTATGTCCCCCAAAGGTTGTTATTGTGATGTCCCAAGAAGGTTGTTATTGTGATGTCTCCCAAAGGTTGTCCTTGTGATGTCCCCAAGGGTTGTCACTGTGATGTCCCCAAAGGTTGTCACTGTGATGTCCCCAAAGGTTGTTATTGTGATGTCCCAAGAAGGTTGTTATTGTGATGTCTCCCAAAGGTTGTTATTGTGATGCCCCACAAAGGTTGTTATTGTGATGTCTCCCAAAGGTTGTTATTGTGATGTCTCCCAAAGGTTGTTATTGTGATGTCCCCCAAAGGTTGTTAATGTGAAGTCTCCCAAAGGTTGTTATTGTGATGTCCCAAGAAGGTTGTTATTGTGATGTCTCCCAAAGGTTGTTATTGTGATGTCCCAAGAAGGTTGTTATTGTGATGTCTCCCAAAGGTTGTTATTATGATGTCTCCCAAAGGCTGTTATTGTGATGGCCCAAGAAGGTTGTTATTGTGATGTCTCCCAAAGGTTGTTATTATGATGTCCCCCAAAGGTTGTTATTGTGATGTCCCCCAAAGGTTGTAATTGTGATGTCCCCCAAAGGTTGTAATTGTGATGTCCCCCAAAAGTTGTAATTGTGATGTCCCCCAAATGTTGCCACTGTGATATCCACAAAGGTAGTTGACAAGTTGACTTCACAATTGCATAACGTAATCATTTAACAATCCAGTAACATCTTACTAAGCTGGTGTTTTGGGCTTCAAAGTGTTTGATAAAATAGAGAACATCTTACCCATTTATGACGATCAGTCTCTCGGAAAGCATTGTGGCCCTAGCCTTTATAACACCCTCTCTGGGAGAGACAGAATGATTATTAAAAAGCGTAGGTTGCGAATGAAATTCAAATTAAACGTTTAGATGCCAGAATAGCAATGATGTTATCTACTCTCTCATCAAATTCAACAAACTTGGACAATACTAAATATTTTCCATAACCCTTCATGAATTTTTGCAAGAACAGGGAAATGAATACACATTTCTGAAATCTCAACTGAGATTCAATACAATCACCATAATATTTTGTTGGGTGCCAATGTGGATGAACAGGGAAAATACAGGAGTTGAAGGCAAGTCTCCAGTGTGATAATCTGCGACTCTACCAATTGAGCCAAAGAAGCATGCTTTGCCAGCTGAGTGACAGAGACTGTATAAACACACAGGTGCCTGACTCGTTTTATAAAATAATAACATATCAGAATACATATAAATGAGATTTAGGTACAGTTATATGTTATTATTTTATAAAACGTCAGTCAGGCACCTGTGATTAACACTGTGTATAAGACACACTGACCCTCTCCTTTGATTTATATATCATTACTGGCTTCATATATACATATATGTTGTCTTAATAATAGCTTGTTGAAGACATACAATTGCACAGAGCTGTGAAAATGACATTAATGTCATGTACAGTATTCTGAGATCAGCAATAATCATGGACTAGTGTTTATGTTGGCAAAATCTCCATTTTAATATAATAAAAGTTCTTATTTTCTTTTGACTTAGATGAAATATTTCTGACCAGGAATAAAACTCATCACATCACTTATATTGTGTTGATCAGGTGACTGAAGATTTGGAATTTAATGTTTCAATCACTTGTGAAACAATGGTGGACACCTCTGCCATGGCCCCATATCCTGTAAGATAACATAGATTAGTTTTAATACACTTTCCTCAGTCTAAACTTTACATAAATATATTTTCATTAACTACAGATCGATAAGTTTGAATTGAGGAAGTCCTGAGACCTGTTCGTTTACTGTAAATCACTAAGATTTCACGAATACTTTATTTCGCAAACTTAACTCTTCAGACATATTCACGGATATATGATTTCATGAACGCTGATCTAGAAATGACTTTAATTTCGCAAATGATGACCTGTTATAGTCATAGACTCTGCAAGATTCCTTCATTGGTAACCGACGGTAACCGACAGCTTGGTCGCCATCCCAAGGTGTTATTTTCATGCAAATAACCGCAAAGGATTTTAATTTGCGATTGACTCTCCTCACATGTTTACGCAAAAATAAATCCCACACGAAACAGGCCTATAAATGATTTACAGTATGTGGACAAACTGGTTCGTCAGTTTTTCAAATGTAATATATCAGACATAATCTTGATGGACCTGCAGATGTTGATACAGGCTCGTCTGAATCAATATGAAATCACCGGGTCCATCTTTATTTCATAAACAAACAACTTTGGTCCAACAGGTCAAACCATATGGACAACAAAAACAAAAATTGCCCTGAACTTTAAATTGGAAAAATTGTCAGGCTAAAACAAAAAATAATTCCAGCGATATTCATCTGTGTACAACTAGGGCTGATCCACTCTCAATTTATCTAGTAATAAGAACCTGTTCACATTTAATGGGTGTAGTGTTTCTCTACTTATTGTCACTTATTGACACTGTCAACATGTTGATCATCTTATTCATGAATCGTGCAGATGGCAAATATCACAATATTTTGAGGTAAATTTGCAACATTCTGGACAAGAAAGAAATTATTGGAAAAATGTCAGCCATAATTTTTTTCGATGAAGTTGCAAATATCAAAGTCAATAACAAAGTTGCAACATCCCTTTACCTGTGTCGCCACACGCCAGAGTCTTTTTTATACAAGATATCTCTCTATAGCCAAAGTTCCGCAGCTCTGAGGTATGCTTGCCACTAAGTGGGTGATTCCACATGTGTGTATTCATGGCTGGGGCAAACAAAAGGGGGCGCTGCAAGTCCCAGGCTCTAACAGTACATGTCTGTTAATAAAAAAATAAGACAAAAATTCAATATTTCATTTTCTTTATGTTCATTTCATTTTCTAAGGTATATAATATCTTCAGGCACATTGATTTTTTTTTCTGTAAAGTACATGTATATTTAATATACCTATATGTACATGTAGCTATATTTATGCATATGAAGCACATGAAAATCTCAATTTTTAAATATTTCCTTAAATAATTACATATGAATTTTTGAAACATGTAACTTGTAAATAGAGATTTACATTTCACTGCTTTTTCTCAAAAACTTGAAATTCTTACCAGTAAATTGTCACAAATTCCACTAGCAATTTTTGCTAGTGTGTTTGCATCTAATGGAGCAATAACCATCAGATCAGCCCAGCGCCTTAACTCTATGTGTAACACAGGGTCCTTCATTGTCTTCCAACCCTACAAAAGTAATGCTACTACTTAATATTTTATCTCCATGTGTAACACAGCTGTTCTTTGTTTGTCTTTTAGCCAGTAAACTAAATTGTTTCTTTATTTCATTTTTTTTTTTTTTGACAAATCAATAGAAAATATCTGTCAATGACAGATCTAATAGATATTTTCTATTGATTTGTCTGTGTATTATAAAAAAAAAATTAAAATTTTAAATTACAAGTTGAATATCTAGAATAACTTCTGGTACATTTAATAGGATATGTAAGACAGCCGCTGTTTCATTTTCGTATCAACACCATACATTCGTGAAGTAGGAAGTTAACTAAGCCTTTTGGATAGCAAGAAATACCAATTAGAATTTGGTCAATTATCATGCTTCAAACAAAACATATCACCACAAGTTAAAGTTGTTTAATATATTATTGACAGTAATTGAATTATTACATATTTCATGTACTACATTGTAGTCACATCAAAAGCAAGATGAATTGAATATATTTGGAATGTACATGTAGTAGAAGCTTGCTTTTAAAATTACCAATATCATATTTCATATGCAATACTAAATATCTGTTTGTTTTTGAGAAAGCTAAAACTGATAAGTGGTCGTAAGAATCTAAGCACTAAAAGATGATCAATTTTTTTAATTGATATTATACTGTATACAAAATTAAAACTGACAACATTGCAGTTTGTAGCTGTATCAAGAATTGTATCATTTATTACTAATCAATATATCTACATGTATTTGATGAGTATATTATTAAAATTTGTAATACAATTATACAAACACAATGTACAATTTCATGCATACCGATATCCACATGTACTACATGTACATCAACGTTTAATAAAACATATTCTCTTACAAATGTACATTCATTTGGGACATAGTACACCCTATGGTGATAGATTCTGTGGATGTATTCTCTGTATTCTTTGCAAATTTAATATTAGGACTGTCATGGGGACTGGGAAGGCCAAGTCTACATGTAAGTATATATTAGGCCAATTACAAGTCTAGCTAAAGAAACAATCTGCTTTTTGTCTAGTATTGAGGAAGACTTCCAAATATCTATGAGCCATTGATTAAGAATTCATTTTTGTCTTTGGCCCTGGGGCTTCTCTCCTCTCCAATCCTGCTGTAAGATTGTCTAATTATTACATCAAAAATGATATAAAAAATGTTGTCCTGCAACCATGTACACTGGAGAACCATCGACAAAAATCTGCAGTCATGTCTTTACCTGCCATTCATCAGCATCTCGGAGAACTGGGACTTGTAGACATGAGTGGTCAAAGAAATGGAGGGCATTTTCAGTGGTCACTACTTTGATTTCCAACTGAAATTGTGCAAAGTAGGAAGTATAAGTTCAATTTAAACAGTAATTGTAAATACAAAGACTGGAAACAAGGATATGAGATAATATGACACAATTCGTAAATACATCATTATTTAGATATTTAATCAACACATTAGGCAGAATGCACAATTGTTGTACCTGATCATCTATGTTCATCAACTCCTGTACAAGTATTGGCACCTTGACCGATGCCACACTTCCAGTGCACCCAATCAGAACGTTTCTTGTTTGTCTTTTCCCTACTGAATCATCCATCTCAGGAACATGCTCAGTGTAAATGTCCCTTTCCATTTCACAAATTGATGATTGGTTCATAATGTATATATAAATATTACGAAGTATAGATTCAAACCCTGTATAATATAGGCAAAATGAAAGTAAAGTTCTGTAAACCAGTTATATCATTATGTAAGTTATGTATTGAGAGACATTATTGCAGCTAAGAAATATGTATGAAACACCTATTTTAAGAAGTTCCGAAAGGAGAAGAAAAGCATGTCAAATAATAAAAGTAACACCAAAATCGAGAACGCCACAGCCAATGTAGAATCTAGTCGTTATCGCTCTATAGAAAACGAAATGGTGGTAGAGAATTTGTGTATCCCGAGCCGAGCCCGAGCTTTAGACCCGAGCCCGAGCTTTGGATATTTTCGTTTTTCTCCTTCATTACTGAATGGATTAAGGTGATTTTTTCTACAAAGATTTAATTTCAGGTTTTAAATCAATCCGTGTAAGTGGATTTTCTTAAAATGTATTTTAACGTCCTAAATCGACGATTTTCATTTTTTAGGGGGAGAATTTGTGTAGCCCGCAATCAAGCGTGACTATTCATGTTTTTTGCTAATTATTTCCGATACATGCTATTATTGAGAAATATTACTAGATACAAACAACAAGTAAATATAGCTGATTCTAAAAATATAAATTTCAACATATATCTAATGTGACTTGATGTCAAATTTTGACATGTTTGTAACCGCGCCGACGATCAATGAACTCGTCGTGTTTACCGAGCTTTCACCGAGCCCGTGCTAAGGGCAGATAACTCTATCGATCCCGAGCTTTGTAGAACTTTTAGCCATTCTTGTATAAGAATGTTTCCGGGCTCCGCGACGAGGACGCAGTTCTACAAAGAGCCCATATCATTTTATTTTAATGATTTTATATATATTTACCCATCTTTTCATTATTGTTTATCACATTAAAATATGTTTATCACCATATGTACGCCATATGGCGTGAAAAGTTAGCACCTCGCCAACCGGTGTCTTCCTTCAGTGATATAAATGTTGCATCGCATGATTAACATTTTGCCTGTGTTTCCTTTTTGGTTCACCATGTCGCTATCAGTGTTTTCCTGGAACGTCAGAGGAATAATCTCGTCTTCGCTATGTATAAATAAACTTCTATCAAACAACGCGTATGACGTAGGCCTCCTGTGCGAACTACGATTACCGACTAGATGTGCAGACTTTCCGTGTAGCATTCACGAAAGCTATAACACTTACCCTTCACCTACTGACACTAATTATAATTCCATATGTTGTGGTAGTGGTGGACTTGTATTTCTAGTTCATAAGAACCTCTGTTACTCTGTAGAGGGAATAGATATTAGTCAATCAAATCGTATAATCGGAATTAGTATACACCGTGTTGATTCCACACCGCTTTTTCTGTTTGGTGTATACATGCCAAGCGATTCTAGTTTAACAGAATTTACAGAACTCATTGACTCACTCGCAGACATCATTAAGTTCTACGCTGAAAATGGTGACGTAGTAGTAGTTGGTGATTTCAACGCTCAATATGATACATTTCCGGCGTCATACTCAGCTCGACGGAAGAAGCATCTACTCCATGAACTTATCTCTTCCAATAATCTTATCGCCATTAATAAATCAAATGTGTGCGATGGTCTCTCTCACACCTTCACCCCAACTGAAACTACCATTGACTACATTCTGACGAAAGACACTATGACCGATTGTGTTGAATCAGCAAGAGTTTTTTCCACTCCTGACACAGATATAGCATCTGACCATGCAGTATTGGAATGTTCCTTAAGATCGCCACCCATAGTACACTCCTCATGTCTCAAACCATCAGTCCATCTGAAATGGAAATCGTGTAATGTTGACCATCTGATACAATACCAGTTGGCGGTTGACAGTGTTTTGGTACAATACACCGAATTTGATATTAAGGGCCCAGCAGACATCGATCTATTCAATGAGATCGTTACGGATACTCTAATTACCTGTGCACAGTCTTGTATCCCAGTATCGCGATATAACCCTCGTTTGAAACCTTATTGGAATAATGATGTGAAGGCAGCTCATAAGACTGCTCGTGACAGGCGAAATGGGTGGATCGTTGACGGGAAACCGCGTGGGTTTCAACATTCATCTTACCGACTGTACAAAAACGCAAAACGCGCTTTCAAGAATGTCCAGCGCTCTGCGTATGACGAATATTTACGTTCCCTGCAGCAAAATTTGAATGATGCTGCGGACTGTGACAGTAAAATATTCTGGCGGGCTCTGAAGCAACTTAAAGGCCCCACTCGTTGTAATTATTCACCGTTAAAAGTGGGTAATGAAACTTTAAGGTCTCCAGTTGAGATAACGGAGGCTTTCGGTAAATATTTTCAAACAATTTACATGGCTAATTCAAAACGAGCGGTTCCGATTGAGGTTGAAATATCAGACGGTCCTACTGATGTTCTTGATACAGAAGAACTCAACAGAAAACCAGTGTTTTCTGAAATCGAACGGACAATTAGAAGTCTAAAGCTAGGAAAAGCCCCGGGTGTAGACAGTATACAGAATGAACATTTAAGGTATGGAGGCCGAACTCTAATACTGTGTATACTGAAGCTTTTCACAAAGTGCATGGAGTTAGAACACGTCCCAACTATCTGGAAAAAGGCCATTATTCTTCCAATATTTAAAGGTGGTACTAAGTCCCGTGGTGATCCGGCAAGTTATAGGCCCATTTCCCTTCTTTGTTGCATCTATAAGCTATTTGAAAAAGTCATCAGTGTTCGCATACAGGATTCATTAGTCACTTCAGATACCGTATTTCCGAACGCACAACAAAACGGCTTCAGAAAATCCCTAGGATGTTCATCTGCTACATATGCCCTGCAAGAAACTATCCATCATAATCTTGAACTGAATAGTAAAGTTTTTATAGCATTTTTGGATATCAAAAAGGCTTTTGACACTGTTTGGCACGCTGGACTTCTCCACAAAATTCACGTTCTCGGAATCACTGGTAATCTCTTTAACACCATACGAGACTCCTACACGGACATGATGAGTGCTGTGACGTGGCATGGCATGACGTCACAGTGGTTTTATGTTGGATCTGGTGTTAGGCAAGGCGGTGTATTATCTACGTTTTTATACCAGTCATTCATAGACAATCTTCTTGATCTTCTAGAAAATAGTCAAAACGGTGCGAATGTTGCGATTCTCAATACTGGTAATCCGACTCTTGCCGACGACATTACGTTGATAAGTACGTCACCTCTAGCTCTTCAAAGACTCCTGGATATATGTCAGACTTATAGTGAAAAGTGGAAATTCGAATTTAATAACTCGAAATGTAAAATTGTTGTAGTTGGTAACTTTATTCCGATCCGCCCGAACTTTGCCTGGAGGCTTGGTTCTGACAGCATAGAGACAGCTGTATCCCAGGTTCACCTTGGGACAATAATCTCATCTACGATGTCCAACATGGAAAGAGTACAAACTGCGTGTGACAAAGGAAGAAGAACACTCCACTCGATAATTGGCATTTGCCCATCTACCGCCATTAATCCTCTTATCAAGGCCAGCTTATATAAGAAAGTCGTTTTGCCGTCTATTCTTTACGGATGTGAACATTGGTTAAACCTTACCGTAAGTGATATTACCAAGCTAACACGCTTCCAGCACTACGCTGCCAAACTTATTCTCTGTGTTCATCGGCGGGCCAGATCGGATATGGTAGAACCAATGCTTGGTTTATTTAGAATATCTGCGGAAATTGACAGGAGAAAGCTGTGCTTCTTACAGAAAGTTATCTCCCTTGACTGCTCTTTTCTGGTTAAAAGGATTTTCTTAGCGCGACTATATTCGTTTCTGAGTGCGCATGCCTTCAAACCTGGATGCCCTCGCGCCAACGGGTACTTCCCAGATATAACCAATGTGCTCCAGAGATATAAACTATTTCCGTACCTTGTTACATATACTCAAACCTACGTCTTTCCTCCGAAACGGCAATGGAAACGTCTAGTAAAGGCGGCTATATCTAGTACCGAAAACAAAGCCTTACAGGATCGCATGGCATCTGATCGCGATTTTGAGTTGTTTCGTGCGTGCCACTGCTCATATGGACCTTACGTTATGTGGCAAGTCGCGGAATCTCTACCAGACACCCAGATAATTCAATCGTTATGTGCAACATTGACCTCAAGCCATGTTAGTGCAGTGTGTGTCTTGTGCAACCAGCCCTTCAGCGATGTCATCGTGCATAGCAGCTCCATCTGCCCCCACTTCAGGGAATCACGTGAACGTTTCCTACAAGATATTCTGAACGATTTTGGCCCACGTGTTTTCAACATCGTGACATGCGAGAACAACGCATCATTTGTTCAAGTCCTACTAGGCGCTAGTAAGAACATTCCATTTGATGATGATATTTGCAGGAATCGCTTCCTTATGAAGGCGGCTCGATTCGTTGTTAGCGTCACGCGCTTATTCTCGCCCTGATTCTGATGCAAGTACGCGATAGTGAGTAAGCTACATAGTAGCTACTCATGGAAAGCGCGCTAAATGAACTCTTCACTTATTTTGATATTACTTTTTTTTTCTGTCGATTTTGTTGTATTCCACTTATCTCCTTTGGGAGGAAATAAAGTTTGATGATGATGTATAAGAATGTTTCCGGGCTCCGCGACGAGGACGCAGTTCTACAAAGAGCCCATATCATTTTATTTTAATGATTTTATATATATTTACCCATCTTTTCATTATTGTTTATCACATTAAAATATGTTTATCACCATATGTACTTTTGTATTTTTTTACGTAGAAAATAAGGTTTTCATTTGTGTTATAAACCAATTCACTCGTTTACTTTTTATCTGTTACTAAAGCTATTTCTTTTAGTAAAAAAATATTTTCATCAATGCATGATTTTAATACAACTACAGTACTATTTTCCTATTGTATTCTAGTTTGAATTTTCGAACATTTAGTACAATGCCAAACGAAACTGTCTCTTGAAAAATGAAAATCTGACTGATCACAAACACATCTATTGTGAAACCACCTATCGCAACCAGCGTCACAACTTACCATATCATCAAAAACATTAGAAATATGACATCCATCTGACTCACAATCGATAAAAATATCATAAGTTAAGGCTTGAGAAACTTTCTTTTTTCTGTATTTACTAAGTTTTTTCTTTGGAAATTTAGAAACCTACAATTTGAAATACAATTTACTAGATGCTGTCTCATATAATCTATGTCGAATTCTATTTCTTCACTACCTTTAAACCCATTAAAACAAAACTCTACTAAATTAGCGATGACAAAAACCCCAGTCAACCCAATTTGTTTGCTGTTGTATGCTAAGTAAAATTATTTTTAAGATTTTCCTATTTCCCCCGTATGATGAACTTACCTGCATTTCTAAGGACGCTGACAAATGATCTTTCTGCTTAGTTATACCTATCTTGATTTCGTTACAATAGTAATTCTGGAGATAATAAAAAGACAAAACTGTACTATCTAACGGTAATTCTTTCCAATTATTTAAAGATTTAATTAAGCTATTAGTCCCCTCCACAATGTTATTTGTAATACCCATATACTTGTTACCTACACCTAGCTCCGATAGTACCCACCAACCTGAATCGTCACTATCCATCACAGGGCACTGTGTTAATAAAACGAACATCATGGCCCTATCATTAAAGGCTTTACTAATGTCATAGACATATATACAGAGAGATTGGTAGCTCTCTATTTGCCCTTGTGTTTACATAGTGGCCCCTGACCTTCCCACAATCCTTTGCGGTCACTCGGTTCAGTCTTCACTAGACGCCATATTGGAGAAAACTTGAAAACCAGACACATAATTATCGATAATTTCTATTTGAAATCATCACCAAGATCCAATTATGTGCTTTAATTTTATTAATATCAAAGTGCAGAAGTGTCATCAATATGAAATATATCACAATTTGCTGTCCAAGTGTTTGTATTTTGAGTATGAAAGTCAAGCACAACGCAGGAAAGATCGGCGGGAATCTCCAATTTTCGAAAAGTCCCTATGGGGTTTTCGAGAATACGGATAAATAACAACAATGTGCATGATAATCAAGACCACATTCCATAAGTATGATAGTTTTTGGTTAATGTGGTAACTTTTGTAGTGGCCTAGATAAAACAATGTGCTTTTTGTGTGCGTTTAAAATTGACGATGTTTTGGTCGGACGTAATGGCTGCTTAATTACAAAACTTGGACATGTCGAATAGGACCCAATGGATTTTCGAAAATACGGATAAATGACAACAATATGCATGATCAATAAGACTGTATCCCATAAGTTTGATAGTTTTTGGTTAATGTGTTAACTTTTGTAGTGGCCAAAATAAAACGATGTGCTTTCTGTGTGTATTTAAAATGACGATGTTTTGGTCTGACGTAATGGCGGATTAACCAGAACATGTCGAATAAGTTCCAATACTACGATACACACATGCGCATAGCCCGATTTACCTGCGCTCGCGTGTGTTTGATAGGAGACAGGACGCTCTCGATAAGGGATATGCGTGAGTGGTCACGAATAAAGGGAGCCACTATCTGTACGGGGAAATAGCGATGTTACTAATCTCTCTGTATATATGTCTCTGCTAATGTACAGTCACAAAGCTCGGGATCGATAGAGTTATCTGCCCTTAGCACGGGCTCGGTGAAAGCTCGGTAAACACGGCGAGTTCATTGATCGTCGGCGCGGTTACAAACATGTCAAAATTTGACATCAAGTCACATTAGATATATGTTGAAATTTATATTTTTAGAATCAGCTATATTTACTTGCTGTTTGTATCTAGTAATATTTCTCAATAATAGCATGTATCGGAAATAATTAGCAAAAAACATGAATAGTCACGCTTGATTGCGGGCTACACAAATTCTCCCCCTAAAAAATGAAAATCGTCGATTTAGGACGTTAAAATACATTTTAAGAAAATCCACTTACACGGATTGATTTAAAACCTGAAATCAAATCTTTGTAGAAAAAATCAATTTAATCCATGCAGTAATGAAGGAGAAAAACGGAAATATCCAAAGCTCGGGCTCGGGTCTTCGGCTCGGGCTCGGCTCGGGATACACAAATTCTCTACCACCAAACGAAATGCGTAAACTGTTTTTGTTATAAAGGAGAAGGCTACAATCAGGATAAAATTGCACGGATGTCTAATCTACATTTACAATAGAGGGAATTATTATCAAATTGACTGATTTTAGCAGTGTCAACAGATTAGTTTGAAGACAAATACAAAATACCTACAAACTGATATCCACGAGCAATACAAGGAAGAGCTCTGTTACTATTATTGTCTTACATTTTCCCTGGTCAATGTGTCAGTATTGCACAGAACAGTAAGCTTACACTATAAAATCAAATAATGTCATGCCAAAAATCAAAAACTAAATTACAATAAATTGGTATCTTCAAGACCGTAAAGGTTGGTAAAATAATTGTCTATGTATCATAATTACAAATTATGTTCATTCCTGGTCAATTTATCTAACAGTTACGCCTAGACAAAATTACACATTTCAGAGGTTTCCGAATTACTACTCAATGGAATAATAAATTCCGAGAGGTTCCGAGTTCGGTTAAGACGATGGAGTCGAATGATGACGACGTGGGTTCCAGCGAAGACAATATTCTGTACGATTTCACCATCCAGGCGGAATGGCAGCAGGAGCCAGAAGTGTTTGTTAGTTTCTGTTTGATATATATATATATGCATCAGATGTATCACAATCTTAACAAAAACTGACGTAACGTCTGTTCAACTTCTGTTCTGTGTCGGCCCACTTCCTTTCACTTTCAACTACATAACTTTAAGCTGATAGCATCATTCATATAATGAATGTCATCAGCTGATCCATTATTTTTGCTTGACACCTGCTTATTTGTCTCCCTCTATCAAGTAGCCAATTTCTCCCCTCTTCCATTGAGAAAAAAATAAGTTATCGAGCAAGGCTTTTTCTGATGGCTTTTTGGGGCCGATAATGGGCCAAATCCCGGCTTGACTTTTTACTCAAATACACTCAAATATACTCAAATACACTCAAATATACTCAAATACACATAAAATATACTCAAATACACAAAAATATACTCAAATACAAATGTATTTCACACATATAACCTTATTTTGTGCGTAACATGGTCGTTAATAAGCGATCAGGCTACGATCTTGCGAACTATGATACCCGGATCGGTTGGGATATTTAGGCTTTACTGAAATTGACTTGGAATTATCAAAACGTTGGGAAATGGGGCTTAAATTAGCATTATTTTCAGAGAACAGAGCCAAATATTTGTTCTGAAATGCTCAACTGTATCATATGCAAAACATTAGTGGTTTATTTGACCGAGAAGTAGTTTAAATCAATGTTTTAATCATTCGCGATTCACGGTCCGATTGTCGTCCGAGTTGAATTACAGAAATGGCCGATAATGGACCCGAAATCGATATTTTCATAAGAGAATGGACTCAATATGGTATTCTTTGGTGTCTGTAGAGGTCATATGTCAAATATCTTAAATTAATTTTCACTAGAAGTATTTTGAAATAATTGTCAAAATATCCGATTTACGACCCCATTGCCGTCAGAGTTGAATTGTCGAAATGGTCGATAACGGACCTGAAATGAATATTTTTATGATATAATGGACCCAAAATAATATTCTTTTGTATATATAGAAGTCACATGTAAAATATTTTTTATTTATTTTCTCAAGAAGTATTTTAAAATGATAATCAAAATAGGCCTACCCCATTCACGACCCAATTTTTGTTTACGCATTGGGCGCGAATAAAATAAAAAGGAGCAGGAAAACTGAAATCCGGATTATCTACTCACAAATGCAAAAATACTCATACTAGATAGCTATAATTAATATTTAATACAAGAATTTCTATACTGTATTTGATTCTCTGTATAAAATTGTTGTCAAATTTGTGGTATTATGTAAAATAATTCATTTTTATTGATTTTTTTCCCCCTCACAAATCCATATTTCAATCTTTGAGTAATTAATTCATTGAAAATTGAAGTCAAGGCAATGAATTAATATTTTCCGTAATAATTTTTCGATAAACTGTTAAAAAGTTTCCAGATGATATTTTGTGCCATGCTGTCATAAAATTTCAGTTATAACTTTAAAATTAAATTACATGTAGTATGTTAATATGATAACCAAGTTGTCAATATCCACAAAGCGAGTGTAGTCTACTGTAATCTCAATCACTGAGTGGATAGCATTACATATGAATATAATTATTACTGTAAAATACCTGTAGTATAAAGAGATATGTGACCAACTTTAGAATGAATGATATCAAATTTAGATTATATCTCAAGAGCAATAGGTGGATTATTAGAATTAACTTCCAAATGAAATCAACATATCCGTGTAACTTTAGCAGGATTTCATCATTGTTTAAGATCAGACTGATGAATAATATCCATTCTAAAAAAAATCATCAGAAATAATCATAAACCATCAGCTGTATAGCAAGAGTTTCCAGGGGATCTTGGTGTCTGCCATTGAGATTGATCTCTTTTCTACTTTTCCCTTCTTTTCCCTATTACTTATTATTCATTTGATTATATTGGAAACCTAAATTTGAAGTCTAAGATCTTAAGAAAAACTTTTGGAAATGTATCAATAACAGATTAAACTGTTGAAACTGATGGTGGGCTGGCTGGCTGGCTTAAAGCCATTTTGTTTTCCTGATCAGACTAAAAGATAAATAGGAATTGTTGATGTACTTCCATCTGATGATGGCAAAAAATCTTCATTCCATAATATAGATTTTCATTTTTTATATAAATAAATACTTAAAACATACAACAACTATTATATGTAAGAATGTTGAAAGTCATATTAGTTGTGTTGTATAACTTCAATTTATGTTATTACCTTAACTTGGTGATGAGTAATTAGATTATGAGCATTATAATATGGCCATGGTTTACTACTTAATAAGATCAAGTTTCTGTGTGATATATTGTTTGGTTTTATTTACTGGACAATATTAATTTACCATATTTTAGTTAAATTTTATAAATTACTCCACCCCCCTCATTACTTTCACAGATATGGATGTTATTTCTACAATATTTGTAGAGCAATTTTTCACACCTGGGGACATGATTGACACGCCTGTGTAACTTACACTAATTGACCAGTGTATTGAAAGAGTCCCCCTAAGGCTATAACTGAACTGTCCAGGTAATGAAAGGGTGTCACACCTGTGTTAGCAGGTGGAGAGAGATGGGTGAGGGGGAGGGGGGTCCTATAACCTCCAATTTTTACCTGTGAGATATACTGAAGATTTAATTTCCTAAGACCTAATTAAACCAGATATAAAATGAACTATCTTAAACTGGTCATTTAACAGCAGTATAAAAACTCAAGTTTAAAGATGAGTATGAATTAAAAATATTGTATCAGGGACTCAGCTTGTTACTCTTCTTTTGCACCTCGCGCAATTAATATTAAGTACATCAAATATATCATAATTACATTAAAATATAACATGAGCAATGTTAAGAACATATGCTCTCTACAATTATAGCACATTTTGCCAAAATAAGAATATATGTGATAAACTCATAATAATTTAAACCTTAATTTATATATAGTATACCACAATATCCCAAAATTTGTTAACATAAAAAAGAAACAAAAACAACATTAAACTGATAAAAGAGGCATAATACAAGCAAAATATTTCATATAGATTCTATGGAGACCCTTAAACAGTTCAAGGAGAAATAAGTTAAGACCATCAGGTGTTGATTCATATGGGCTTCAAAATTTCAAAATTTACTCTGTGATGATATGATTGAATAGTATGGTCCATAAGATGGTTTTACTTCTTATAAGTAAACTTCAAGGATTCTACTTCAAGTGCACTAAACATGTATGTTTAACGTTTTCCATAATTAGGTAAAGGCTTAACGCATATCTTTGTTTTAACTTTTAATTTCCTATCAAAAACAGAAATACACCAGGATTGTATATTAATATATATGTGTACATTTATATATTTAGATGATTTTTTTTCTGTGTGAAGTAGGCATATCATCTAAAAACAAACTAAAAGCAAAAAAAAACAAAAAATGCAATACATGAATTTTATTCAATTTTATTTGAGAGGTTGCATTTTGCCTCAATATACTTATAACATGTATACACATGTATATATATTTGCAAAAATCATCTGTTCATAAAGTTGTTAAATCATCTGTTCATAAAGTTGTTAAATCATCTTTTTATTACTTTACCAAATCCTGGTGATATTCATTAAGAGACTGAATTCAGAAATTTATTATTTCTTATGGAAAAGTTCATCAGACAAGATAAAAAGAGATGTAATTATTAAGAATTGTAGTGAAAGCGATCTGAAAATGAAACATTTACAATCTTTTATTTTAGTAACAATAAAAATAAGAGCATTTTTTATATAGATTGGTATAGAAAAGGATTTATATAAAACAAATTATAGTCAAAGAAAATAGCAATGGTAGATTTTACAGCTATACAGAATTAATGGAGAAATTCAATATTCATACTAACTTTCTCACTTATCAAAGTGTCAAAAGTGCTATAAAAAAGAATTTTTCCAAAGAAGATATCTCCACTGAATTCATAAAACTATCTTACATACCTGCCAACTTAGATTTTTTTTTCAAACAGAAAAGAGGAGCAAGTTAATTTTATAACTGTCTGTGTAAAAATAATATAGAATCTACTGGAAAAGGAAAATGGGAAGTATTGTTTGATTTTGATGAAAATACATATATAACACAAGATGCCACAACATTTTAATCAAATAAAGTTCTACAAGATTTCCACTAGTCCGTTTGGCTACCGGAATTTCAAACCACTAGCCCGGGTAGAAAATCTACTAGTCCCAGACTATCGGGCTACCTTTAAGTTCGAGCCCTGTGCCAGGAAAAGAGTCTGTCTTTATCAGCTTTGAAAAATTACATCAAAGAAACATACCACACTCCAAGATATTGCAACCAGTAAAAGGGGAAATCATCTGAACTTCTTTAATAAGGACTGGAAAATATGGGAAAGACTACTGGTCTCTACAAAAATTATAAAAATGTTTAAAGGTTTCATTCTATTTTTGGAATTTCATATTTTATATGAAACTATACATTTGAAGAACGTGTAGCCTATACTCAACTTAGGCTTTAGAAAATGCTGACCTGCTTTAGATTTGACTGGAAGGACTTTAAAGTATTCATTTTATCAGTTATAATCACAGTTTTCTGTGCTAATGGAAATATAAATACAGTATACTATAAAACACACGTTAGCTTTTTCCTTCCCACAAACAGACAGAATTATTGTCAAAGATCTACATTGTCCTTCACCTTTTGATCCAAATGACCCTGACCTCTCACCCAAAGTGACCTAGCTTTGTCTTGGTCAGGAGTTGGCCATGATCAATAAGTATGAAAGTTAAGGAACTATTGTGGATGGGCAGACAAACAAACAAACAGACAGAGTGATTACTATAGGGCACCTGTATGGACCTGATTAAGAAAAACCATGTCATTCCTACATTAAAGGAAAATCTTAAGGATTTTTTCCTATTGGGCTCAACACTAAGGGCTCCATAGGTCACAGAACACATTATATGAAGTCATAATTAATTTCCTTAAATTGGCGGCTTTACATGGCTCAAAGACAGCTCAGACCAAAGTTGGACAAAAACCTATAACTAATTTGAAATAGAAGAAGGAAATTTGCCCATCAGATCTGAAGAAAATTTCAATCTAAATAATTTACAGAGGAAAATTGTGCTACAATATGCCATGAAAATAGATGAGACTGGACAAATGTTTTCGTTCATTCTAATAAAAATCTTGTCATTAATGCAAGAGAAAATGATAAAACACATTTTGATTTAAACATATTTTATTGTATCTTAATTTATACATGGGAATTGGGCACAAGTTATCAAACTTATATTAAACACTTTCCCTATATAATTTTACATACATATAATACATTTATTTTTACAAGATGACATATATTTACATATTAGAGAGAGAGAAAGAGAGAGAGAGAGAGAGAGACGAAGTTCAAACTTTTCACTTATCAAAACACTCTGCTGTTTCTAAAGTTCATCACATCCTGTGCCATGGTTAGCTCTCTCCGTTCGCTTCTGATGCCTCCTGGAAATTTGATTATCTTTTGCCATCGGCATCGGAATAGATATGATAAGCACAAATAAATTTACACAGATATATATAGAGAGATAAGGGGAATTAAAATCTATACAATAAAACACGTGAACAATAGTGCATTGAACACAGTCATTAGTACATGTATTGTTATATTTTGAGTATAGTGACACGGACAAGGACGAACGGAAACTTTTCCTTTAATCCATGATGATTCTGTTTAATGCTGAAAGTGACTATAACCTGACAAAAAGTCTATTTACTCAACTAAAAAAAATATTTGTGCATGAGTAAATTATTCTTTGCATACATAGCATTTTATGGTTTATGTATTGAAATCTAGAGTATTTTGATTGAGTAACAATAATACATGTTATATTTTATATATTTAGTAGAAAGAGACAGGCAGACTAAGATCCTTAAAAAATAATAATAATCAAATATATTTGTAGGAAAGAGTCAGGCCTTAAAAAACATTAAAGAAAACCAGACTGATGTTTTCAATAGGTATGGTAGGTTGTATAGGAAAAGGAGTTACCTCCCTTGCAAAGTTGTTGGTTTGGTTTTGTTTTTTATCAGGCCTTATGTCGTAATATTTACAAATCAATAATCACATCACATACAAATTGATGTTATAGAAGTGAATTTTATTTGTATTTGAGTATTTTTTTGTGTATTTGAGTGTATTTGAGTATATTTGAGTGTATTTGAGTAAAAAGTCAAGCCCGCCAAATCCCAATTGAAATTATTCCCAAAATTGGCAGTTTGCTCCTGAAAAACTCTTTCCCAATTCACCATTTTCTTCCAAAAATGAGGCAAAAAGGCCCCATCCCAAAATTGGGAGAAAAAACCCTGTCTCGAGAGGACGGAAACATGAACTACAGTTGAGTGTAAGCTAACCTTTACACCCTTGTGTACTACGTTTAAACTAGTAGTGCACTACATTTAAGCTACAGGTAAACATGTAGTTACTATGTCCAGTCAGGTTTGACCACAAATCCCCCTATACAGGTAATGGACAGTGCCACTGGACACCTGTGTTAGATACCTGTAGTTGTTACATTTACAGACCTTTGTAAATTGACTGCCTTATATCTGTCATTCTGACTTTACCAGGTATATTTAAATGTTGATAAAATTTTATCTAATATAACCTCAAAATAAAATTGGCTGCGGTCCTTATATGATATATTGCAGTAGAGGAATTCAAACTCTATCAATTGGGTTTGTAGTGGGTTTTTTTATCATAATGTAACTGTTCTGTATTTTAAGATTTTTTTTTAAATATTTCATTATACTGATTATAGTGTAAAATTAAGGTTTATCTTCCTGATTTCAAAATTCACAAAGTTATTTGTATTTCATATATTTTTTTATATGTAATTAATATGTATTTTATATTAATGATTAATTCTACCTTAGGCCTTGATGACAGTTTGTAGATTTTTTTCTCAAGTACATTGTATATGTACATATATTTTAAGATTTATTATTTTATCAGACAAAAATATTTTTAAATTCAATGTATTGTAACTTCACTAATATATGTTAATTCAACTATGAAATCATTCATAGTACATGATCAAGAATCAAGAATCAGAAGTTTCGTATATTCTCATTTATGTTCTGTAAGAGATAATATCTACACAACAAGTTATGTACATGTACCTGTATGTATAATTGGTACTATCTGGACATGCCTGTTGTCATGGCCACCTGGACCCCAGGGCCCAAACCCCACCTTACCACCACCTAATGGACCTCCATAACACCCTACATGTACCTATATATATGTATCAGATGAGGATCAGTCTTTAAGGTGTGCCTGTTTTAACACCTGGCTATAGTTTTGTCAAGTCCCCCAGGGGTCCATTTATAGCCTGCTGTGCCAGGCACCTCTGCCTTACCTACATGTACCTGTAATTAGCATCTAACACTACCCATATACATATATGTATAATATCTACCTGTGGATGTTTTTCAAAAATTTATATTTTTTTTTACGATCATCAAAAAATAATTAATTTTTATATACATTTTTCTTCACAATAAAGATATTCAATAAATATAGTTTATATGCTCTTTAATTACAAGAAGAGGTAAAATCCCCATCAGTTATACATTTTAAGGTAAAGAACAATTAATCATTTTCTTAATGCAATAGGGAAACACTTCAATGCTGATCAAAATGTATCCCAAAATTTTGTTTTTAAACAATATTGCAAAAAACATGTTATTGTGAACTGTAAAAAAAACCTTTGGCTTAAGGTCCACATGATCCACATGTGTATATAATATATTTGTTAGCAGGTAACTTTATAGAAGAAAATTCTGAAATTACAAATACAAGTGTTGTATAATTCAAGTGTTGTATGACAAGTACAGCTCCAGATACATGAACATGTATGTGTGTTATATAAGCTTAAAACTGTTGCCCTCCCCCTCCCCATGTTTGCCAGTATATGTATTTCATAACAAAAAATGACATTAATTGTTAAAATTCCCTCAGGCCATTATCTCATTCTGTGTTACCTGTAACTGATACATGTACCTGGAATCAGATCCAATATGTTAGATCTTCAAAGTATTAGATACCTGCACACGGGTACATGTACAGAAATTTCAACTATTTCAGTAAAGGAAGATGAAAGGTATATTACATGTAACATATACCTTTTATAAACTTAAAATTTTGAAATATAGAACTGTTATGATCACTTATATTAATTACCAGTACATTCAAAGAATCTCTTTCTTTAAATGTTAAATCAATGTTTAATTAATTTCTTTATGTGTTCAGGTTTCTGACTTTAAGTATTGAATGTATACACATAGAATGTACAACATATATTATGGGCTGTCTAATCTATTATCTGTCTATTATATATTGATGTATTGACAGACGAGGCTAGGACCTGTGCTTGAACAATTTAACTTAGTTAAAGGATTTATAAAGTAGATCTGTCTTAAATTAGTTACAGTGTATAATAATTAACAGGAATAGAAAGGTTGAAACATATAACATCAAACTAAACTTCCAAAACCCTTTTAATAACTCTTTGAATATAACTGCTAGGTAGCCTTATATACATTACCTACATGTATATGGGGGTTTTGCTGTTCATCACCTCTTAAGTTAGGGTGTAGTGCACTAGTAGTTTACCTGTAGTTTAAATGTAGTGCACCACTAGCTAGTGTACTAGGTGTAAAGGTTAGCTTACACTCAACTGTATATTATGTAGCTGATTTCTTCACCCAAGGAAATTTTCATATTGGGAAGGAATGGACTATACAGTACTACTTCTTCAGGCGTACACCTAGAATTCTCCATTTTTGTGTGCCTGAAATTGTAACAAGATGCATATTTTTGTTTCACGAACCCATTGCTGACTTGTGACAAACGTGAATCTGCATGCTTTACATCAAAACATCATCACTTAATTCTGCTATGATGTCCTGACATTTAAAATTACATTAGTTTGCTATAATGACGAAAAAAAATTTCATTGCAACTTGTGCAGTCTCATAAGAAACAATAAGGTACATTGGAAGGTGTACAAGCCCTGTAAGTGTGTAGTCAATTAAAATAGTCTGAAACACAACTTTAGAATCATTTTTGTGAAAGTGGGGAGTATATGGTCATTGTCTATGGAGGTTCAGGTTTGAGTCCTGGTGTGGTTGTTGAATTTATGCTGTTCTATTAAACATTGATGGTAGCAGTATAAAAACAACAGGCAAAATCCAGCTAACTGGCCTTACAATCTCAATAAAAGTAATATAGATATGGTACAGAAATTGAGTTTTTCATGATTGCAGACCAAAGGCCCAAAAGACAAGAGCCAGGTATCTATGCTAGGGAGAGTTTCATCTGCAACTCAAAGTAAGTATAGTCTCAATGTCACAAACCTTTGTGTTACATTTTGAGAATTAATTTCTCCAAAAAGTCACTTTACATTGTTAATGTATCGTTAATGCCAATTTGAATTGATGATAATGATTGATATTTATGACAAGTTATGCATTAATCGTTTCCTTGTTTACAATTTTTGCTTTCTTTTATTTTAAATTTTTTAGAACAACAACACTTTATGAAAAAATTCTATATACAATATCATGTTTTGACATAAAATATTTCTCATAATTTCGTAATTATGCAATGTACCGTTAAGTAGATGTTTTTACTAGTTTTAGTGGTTTCATATTGGTTACTGTGTCCTCATTTGTGGAAGATAATCTTAATGGTTTTGACACCTGTAATAAAGTCCCTTAAAGTTTGTGCATTTTGTGAAGAAGGAGTTTCAATCCTTAGACTATATAGTATGGTGACAGTTATATATTTGTCCAGCAAGGTAATTCAAATAATATGTTGCAAATATTGATTCTGCAGATAGTATCTAGCATTTATCAAATTAAGGTACTTGACAATATTATAAAAATAGATATAAAATTTACATAGTTTACAAAAGGTTGTGCATGCATCTGTTCCGCTTTATGGAATTTTTTCTGACTCAAGACAGTCCAGGAAAAATTCCATTTTGGTCAGCTGAGGTGAAGCTGAAACAACACGTGCCAAAAAATCTGTGTATAATTTAACATAAATAAAGAATTACTTTGGCAAATCAAGTCAATAATTTTTCTTTTTTTTTCTCAGGAAGCCTATGGACATCATTGAGAATAGTGGGAGTGCCCATGCAGTAAGTTAATTCAATTATACAATTTTCTTTTGCAATTTAATTTCACATTTGACTTTCATATACATGTATATGTGAATGAGAAATTGTGGATTCAATGGTGAAACAGATAACTGTAAATTATTTTGATTCATGAATCAAATGCTGTATACTTCATTGATATGCTTACTGTGTTTGAATAATGAACTAGATCCAAATCTATCTGACGTAGATTCTGACATGTTTTCTGTGTTTGAATACTAGACTGAACTAGATCCAAATCTATCTGACGTAGATTCTGACATGTTTTCTGTGTTTGAATACTAGACTGAACTAGATCTGAATCTATCTGACGTAGATTCTGACATGTTTTCTGTGTTTGAATACTAGACTGAGCTAGATCTGAATCTATCTGACGTAGATTCTGACATGTTTTCTGTGTTTGAATACTAGACTGAACTAGATCCAAATCTATCTGACGTAGATTCTGACATGTTTTCTGTGTTTGAATACTAGACTGAACTAGATCCAAATCTATCT
Organism: Pecten maximus; assembly: GCF_902652985.1. Taxonomy (NCBI): domain Eukaryota; kingdom Metazoa; phylum Mollusca; class Bivalvia; order Pectinida; family Pectinidae; genus Pecten; species Pecten maximus. The sequence continues at coordinate 10,264,371 of NC_047023.1, read as the reverse complement.
GACGTAGATTCTGACATGTTTTCTGTGTTTGAATACTAGACTGAACTAGATCCAAATCTATCCGACGTAGATTCTGACATGTTTTCTGTGTTTGAATACTAGACTGAACTAGATCCAAATCTATCTGACGTAGATTCTGACATGTTTTCTGTGTTTGAATATTAGACTGAATGACATCTAAATCTGACGTTTACTCTTGAATAATTTTCCTAGTTTATCACCCGGTTTATTGTGTTGTAGAAGTGCCAGTCCCTGTTCCTTACCAGCTGGACTGCTCAAACTCATCAACAGTGAAATAAACTGGCACATAGCAGTGGGCAGGTACGTGTAACTGATGTGTCATCTATATACTTTGGTTTGGTTAGTTTTTGTTTAACGTCCTATTAACAGCCAGGGTCATTTAAGAACATGTCAGGTTTGGATATGGAGGAAAGCTGGAGTACCTGGAGAAAAAACGCCGGCCTATAGTCAGTACCTGGCAACTGCCTCACATAGGTTTCGAACTCGCAACCCAGAGGTGGAGGGCTAGTGTTAACGTAACGTGTCGGGACACCTTAACCACTCGGCAATGCGGCCCCCATGCATCTACATGTATATACCCCCTGTAGTATAATTACAGTTTCACAATGTCCGTAGTGTCGCAGAAGGAAAACAGACATCTTATATTGACTTTGAATTAATAATTATGTTAATGCTCCTGTCCTAATTGTCTTGTTTCCATTTTGTTCTTAGACTAGTGGATTTATGTATCTTTCTTAATTGAATTACAATAAAAACAAAAAAGGTATTAACTTCTCCGTATGTTATACATTACACACAATAAGAAAAAATGTGAAAGAAAAATAACAAAAAAATATCAATGATTATTACTGAAGCTACCGGTATTTTCATGGTTGATGTTGGAAACATTTTGATAGTTGACTGAAAATTGTTTATTTCATGTACATTTTCAGGAATGCGGAGGTTGTGGCCATCCTTCAAGACCAGTGTGTCGAAATCAGGTACAGGAAATCAAAGTTGTATATACAAAATTATTTGGCATACTGCTACTCGGAGCAAGGTGGTTAATGTGAAATATATAAATTATAAAACACACATTATATGGTCTATTTTTTCTCTTCGTGAAAACAAAACGAAAAGCATTTGGTCTATGCTTATGTATTTCTCTTTGGAGATTTCAGAAGAATTTTAAGGATTTATGTCTGTAAATTATGCTTCGGTTCAATTAAAAATTTAAAGGTTAATTATATAATTTAGTTACACTGACAAAATAGTACATGTAGATGATATTGGTTCTTTATCTTCACAGATCAAATAATAATGCCTACGAAACGGTGGTGGGACGTGGGGCTGTGCCGCGGGATCCTTACCCACAGTGGCGCTGTCTGGCTTGGAGTGCTGACAACTCGATGGTAGCCTGTTCCCAGAGTGATGGCACCGTGGAGGTGTTTGATATATTTGGGACACGGCTGTTCACCATTCAAGGGGTTAGTTTTGAGATAATAGAATAACTGATCAAAATCTTTTTTTTTTTATTATCTCCCTTCTCAATCTGCAAGCAAGTGTCCCATACTAACACGTGAGCAGAGAGTGTACGTTACACATGTTTTGTTTCCTTAACTTTATCACAAGTTTTAAAAGTTACGGGTATTATGCGAGCTTTGAATAAAGCGTTTAAAAGACATAAGCTGTTTATACATTTTTCGGCCCACATGTCCAAAAACATTATACAGAACGAATAAAAAAAAATCATAATTTTGAGAAATTTTTTTTTTGAGTTGGCAGGATTTGTATGGGTCGGTCGGGGAAGGGGAAACAAAAAAGTATTTTTATATAGGCCTTACTGGGTATGTGCTTTCCAATAAGGTGGTTAATTAATATTTTTTACATACCCTCATTGTGACCCTGATTAATTAGTGACAATAACAGTTTATCAAAACTTGTAGCAAACATGATTTAGATTATGTACCTTTGGTACTTTGTATTTGAAGGAAGCACCAAATGAAAATGGCCAGCCATTGGAACTGAGTTGTGCTGTAGCAGGCATGGTTTTCACTGACACCATTCCAAACCCACCGTGGTAATTATTCATTTTACTGTCAAATTTCATCGGCTTTAATAATATTACCTTTAATTAATTTTATTTTTTATACCTATACACCATGAAGTGTTATTCAGTCTAAGAGTTGTTTATTTCTGGAGTCGGAATCTTCCAGATTTCTACCATTAAAAGTAAATAATTATGTCGTTGATGATTAATAATTATTTATTGTTGTAGGTCTGCAGAACTTCTGGTAGTGAACTACCATGGCAGTCTACATAAATATTTGGTTGGACGTGACAACGGATACGAGGCTCAGCACAGCTTCCTCTTTAACCAGCAGTATCCACTTGGCATAAGCTGTGTGGAATATCATGCTGGAGCTCAGCTTCTCCTTGTGGGTGGGACGGGCTGTGATGATAACCAATCTCCGTCCCAGTCCCGACAAGAGGGACTAACGGCCTGGAGAATCCTGTCAGGATCGCCACACTACAAGCTGGTGACCGATTACCAGGAAGACCTGCACCAGGTACAGTATAAAGTACCATTAAAAAATTACAAATTTCCTGTATTGGTAAGATTTCTTAAAAGGAGGGGTGTTTAATCAAGTCATTGGACAATTATTAATGGCCAGAATTTTGTAGGAAGATATAGTCTAGATAAGTTGTATATGGAAGGATATTTTAAACCTGAGATTTTGTGTGTATGGTCCATTTTGTGGTCAGAGGGGTGAATTGAAAATTTGATTGTTGATTATTGTATTATTATTGACAATAAAACTGTTGCTACTGTTACAATAAGTTTTTTACCAAACAATGAATTCAATATTGGAGTAAAACCTATTATTGTTAATAATAATTTTTTGTTACTATTCTAAATGTAAGTAATAAACCATGAGGTTATTGAAAAAATTGTATGCCAATCTAGGCCATTCTATACACTAAGGAAATTTTATTTGATTTATTGCAGTCGAAGCAAGGAAGGTCAATTTTTGGGAAGTTTAAGGCTAGTTTACGACTGAGCAGCAGCGGTAACCAGGTGAGATCACATCATCAGTCTGGGACTTCATCAGCTATCAAATTCCAAACGTAGAAAATGAAAAAATATTAAGAAGAAAACAATTCATATTCAGAAGTTTGTTGAACATTCCAGGGACCGCAGTGGCCGAGTGGTTAAGGTGTCCCGACACTTTATCACTAGCCCTCAACCTCTTGGTTGCGAGTTTGAAACCTACGTCGGGCAGTTGCCTGGTACTGACTGTAGCGAGTTTGAAACCTACGTCGGGCAGTTGCCTGGTACTGACTGTAGGCCGGTGGTTTTTCTCCGGGTACTCCGGCTTTTCTCCACCTAAAAAATCTGGCACGTCCTTAAATGACCCTGGCTGTTAATAGGATGTTAAACAAAATATAAACCAAATTGAACAGTCAAAAATGTTTAAGAGAAAAACTCATCTACTTAAAACAATCCCATGTCTTTAAGATTTTTGTCAACTGTAATATAAAAACAGTTAACTACATGTAGTTAAGAGAAAATCACGCAATACCATCTGTTGAAACATAATATTCTTTACACTCGTGTTTGCTAAAAGATATTTCAGTCAAGCTTTTTGAAAAATAATGGATAGACATGTATCTTTTTCTGATTTCTACAAAATGTGTTTCTTTGTTCATTACTTACTTCCACCATCTTACCATTCTTGTGTTTGTCTGCAGGATGGTATTTACAAAATGTGTCTCTCACCGGACTCTAAAATGCTGGCGGCGATTCATCACTCTGGGAAGCTGACTTTGTGGCATATCCCTTCACTGAAACAATACAGAACCTGGGCCCATGATGAGCAGGTATGGAAACTAAGACACCTTCAGTCCAATATATTAAACAATTCAGTGTTTTTGTCAGGAAAAAATAAATTGACGATGAATATCTTAAATTTTTAGCTCACCTGGACCGAAGGTCCGGTGAGCTTATGTCATGGCGCAGCGTCCGTCGTCCGTCCGTCGTCCGTCAACATTTGCTTCAAATCGCTACTAGTCAAAAAGTTCTTATTGGATTTTGACCAAATTTGGCCAGAAACATCCTTGGCAGAAGGGGAACAGATTTTGCATAAATGGTGACTCTGACCCCCGAGGGACCAAAGAGGCGGGGCCCAATAGGGGAAATAGAGGTAATTCCTTTGAATCGCTACTAGTCATAAAGTTATGAATGGATTTGAACCAAATTTAGTCAGAAACATCCTTGGGGGAAGGGGAACAGATTTTGCATAAATGGTGACTCTGACCCCCCGGGGGGCCAAAGGGGCTGGGCCCAATAGGGGAAATAGAGGTAATTCCTTTAAATCGCTACTAGTCGTTAAGTTATGAATGGATTTGAACCCAATTTGGTCAGAGACATCCTTGGGGGAAGGGGAACAGATTTTGCATAAATGGTGGCTCTGACCCCAAAGGGGCCAAAGGGATGGGGCCCAATAGCGGAAATAGAGGTAATTCCTTAAAATCACTACTTGTCATAAAGTTATGAATGGATTTGAACCAAATTTGGTCAGGAACATCCTTGGGGGAAGGGGAACAGATTTTGCATAAATGGTGACTCTGACCCCAAAGGGGCCAAAGGGGCGGGGCCCAATAGGGGAAATAGAGGTAATTCCTTTAAATCGCTACTAGTCATAAAGTTATGAATGGATTTGAACCCAATTTGGTCAGAAACATCCTCGGGGGAAGGGGAACAGATTTTGCATGAATGGTGGTTCTGACCCCAAAGGGGCCAAAAGGGCGGGGCCCAATAGGGGAAATAGAGGTAATTCCTTTAAATCGCTACTAGTCATAAAGTTATGAATGGATTTGAACCCAATTTGGTCAGAAACATCCTCGGGGGAAGGGGAACAGATTTTGCATAAATGGTGGCTCTGACCCCCGAGGGGCCAAAGGGGTGGGGCCCAATAGGGGAAATAGAGGTAATTCCTTTAAATCACTACTAGTCATAAAGTTATGAATGGATTTGAACCCAATTTAGTCAGAAACATCCCTGGGTGAAGGGGAACAGATTTTGCATAAATGGTGACTCTGACCCAAAGGGGCCAAAAGGGGCGGGGCCCAATAGGGGAAATAGAGGTAATTCCTTTAAATCGCTACTAGTCATAAAGTTATGAATGGATTTGAACCCAATTTGGTCAGAAACCTCCTTGGGGGAAGGCGAACAGATTTTGCATAATTGGTGACTCTGACCCCCGAGGGGCCAAAAGGGTGGGGCCCAATAGGGGAAATAGAGGTAATTCCTTTAAATCGCTACTAGTCATAAAGTGATGAATGCATGCATGTTCTAAAAACAATTCTTGAGGTCTTTCAGATTCCGGATTCCCACACTATAACCATATATAGCATTGTTAGATATTTACAAATAAAAGAAATTGAATATGAACATTATTTTGAATATGAACATTATTTTGACATTTGGTCTAATCCAACCAGGTGAGCGATACAGGCCCCATGGGCCTCTTGTTTAGATAATATTGTGTGAATAGACTTTGGTATACGTGTATGACAACTAGACTAGTATTATAATTTTTTTTTTGCTGTTGAACTCTTTCTATACCATTGTCAACTATAGTTGACAGACAAACGTACTCCCTTTTCACTGTTGTTGACTATAGTTGACAGGCAAAGCTGACGTAACATAAGTGTTGATTAATTTGTTGAAAACATGCAGCGACCAACATACAATTAAGCCGAACAAATATCATGTCCCATGCATGTTCGGTTTATAGAGGTTCCACTGTATAACTTTTATATACAAGGCCTGACAATAGTGATCATAACATGCCCCTGTGTTGTCTAAATTTTTGATATTTAATAATTGATATTTCAGCCCTATAGTGAAGAATATAGTCCTGACTTTACAGACAACCCACAGAAAAGGAAGATATTGAAAGGTAATCGTTGTAAATGTCTGTTTGTGTTCATACTGGTGTATGAAATGTATTAAAAAAATCAAAATTGGCATTTATGTCTAAACATTAAATTGTTACAATATCTCATTGAAAAGTCATAGGAATATATTTTTATTGGTTGAATAATTCTTTATTTCATTACTCATGCTTTCTGCAATATTACCTAACTTCACTGTGAAATTTTCTCAGGGTTTAATTGTTGAAGACAGAATCAAATTTAATATGGCATATTTACCTTGAAATGAATGAAAAGAGAATTCTATTGAAATTTGTTGAAAAAAGGCTTTCAAGTGTTTTAAATTCACAGCTGCATGCTGGCTGCCATGATTTTATATGCATGTAACTAATTGTATAAACCAGTCTAATTTGTAGTTTTGTTATCATAATGACTTGATTTCATCTTTATTTTGTGAAAGTTGCTTACATCAAAGACATGATACAGAATGCATGACGTTAATTTTAAAACATAATTTTTCAACAGATTTGGTGTCTTGTAAGAATTTGATCGATGTCAACTGGTGGAATAACGAGGTAAGTCATGTGACTTTGCTGTTCAATTTGAGAAATACTTGTCATTAATGTAGAGCAATATTCTTGTTACCAGGTAAATATGATATCACAAAGTTAAAGATTCAAACTGAAGGTTCCAAACTATGTGATACTATGTAGACCTATTTATTTGATTTATAGAACAAGAACTGTGTAATGAACAATGAGTAAATCAGTAGAATCTGTGGATGTTGTGCTCCACGGTGACTGTGGGGATCTCTGGGTAATTATAACTGTCTTCACATAACCATGGTTTTACAAGGTTAAGTCAGAATGCTTGTGACAAAAACATTGCTGTCGTCACTGGCATTTATATAAATACATGTACTCTATAAACACTAAACGGTCAGAAAATCAACAGTACATTGTACAGTAGCCGTTGTACATACACAGGAAAACACCCTAAATACACAGTATATTTCAATACAATGTTGTAACCATTATGTTGTTCAGGCAGTGACTTTGTCACGAGGCACAGGAGCCGTTACAGTGTCATCTTCTTCTACGCTGAAAAACCTACTGGGAACCTCTCCAGAGTGGTTTGAGCCTTCCTCCAGGGTAACTGCAGTACATGATGGCGGATTCCTGGGACTAGAGGTAAACTATAGGAAGTCTTAAAGGAAAAAACTTGGAATGCATCAAATATGTAATGTGTATCATGGAATGGAGCATATTCGAACTGCTTGGGAATACATGATTTTACCATTAAACTTGTTTGGTTTATCTCAAGTTAGGAAAATAAGAAGCTTGGAAGTGTGGCATAATACTGTCAGTATTATTATATAAAAATTTCTCAGTTTGACTTTTTTTCATGCAAACATATATGTGTGTATTTATTTTAAAATAACAATAACTATCATAATTCTTTGTTTTCCAAAAACATTAAGTACAAGATGTAAGCGAAAATATTATGTTAAAAAAATATCCTGAAATAAGATTATGAACACATACATTATTGGTTATTGTTTGTCTATAGGTTGAGAACAAGTTCCGACAGAAGCGCCGCCTGGTGAGTGAGGAAGAAAACGATGATAGTGATGAAGAAGAGGACTCGAGATGGGTCTCTACATTTCTTACCAAAAATGTCCTGTCCTATTTCAGGGACACTGAGAGGTTCCAGCCTCCAAGGAAACGTCCCAAGTAAGGAATTATATAATGATAAATTCAATAAGTTATATAATGATAAATTCAATAAGTTATATAATGATAAATTCAATAAGTTATATAATGATAAATAAATTCAGTATTTAGCCCATCATCATCAGAGGTTCATATATCTAAATTGTTCTTTGACCATGGTCTGTGGTCAATTGATAGTCCAACCATAAACAGTCCCTGCTTTAGCCTTTTTTTTTTCAAGAAGGCCTGGAAGGGTTTTTCTCAATCTCAATATGTATAGGTTCCCCTTGGTCCCTCTAGATGTGCCCATCTGATTTTGAGCCTGATCCAGAAAGAAAAATGGCAGACAGTTGAAGTTTGATATTGCAATTTCTAATTCACAGCCAGTTTTTCTTAGATCTCTCTTAGATTTATTAGTCCCCTGCCGTTTGAAAAACGGGGGGACTTTAGGTTTACCCTCCATCTGTCTGTCCGTCCGTCCGTCCGTCCGTCTGTCTGTCATGCAACAGTTGTCCGGACAACTCCTTCTAAAGTACTACTCCGATTTTAACCAATCTTGGTATACATGATCAGTATAACATGTAGTTGTGCATCCCACTTTTTTTTTCCGAAAAAACATTTTTCAAAATGGCCGCCGGCTTCTCATTGGTTGAGGCTTGTCCGGACAACTCCTCCTAAAGTACTACTCCGATTTTAACGAAACTTGGTATACATGATCAGTATAACAGTTAAAAAAATGGGAAATGAAGAGGTGCACTCCTAGGTCAGGCAGGGGACTTTGTATTGCTGTTGCAATACTATCCATCCTTGTTATATATGAAGGTTCCTCTTGTTATCAAATCAGGGGCCGCCGTGGCCAAGTGGTTAAGGTGTCTCGACACTTTATCACTAGCCCTCTACTTCTGGGTTGCGAGTTCGAAACCTACCTGGGGCAGTTGCCAGGTACTGACCATAGTTCAGGCAGTGACTTTGTCACGAGGCACAGGAGCCGTAACTGTGTCATCTTCTTCTACGCTGAAAAACCTACTGGGCACTTCTCCAGAGTGGTTTGAGCCGTCCTCCAGGGTAACTGCAGTACATGATGGCGGATTTCTGGGACTGGAGGTAAACTATAGGAAGCCTTAAAGGAAAAAACTTAGAATACATCAAATATGTAATGTGTATCATGGAATGGAGCATATTCGAACTGCTTGGGAATACATGATTTTACCATTAAACTTGTTTGGTTTATCTCAAGTTAGGAAAATAAGAAGCTTGGAAGTGTGGCATAATACTGTCAGTATTATTATATAAAAATTTCTCAGTTTGACTTTTTTTCATGCAAACATATATGTGTATATTTATTTTAAAATAACAATAACTATCATAATTCATTGTTTTCCAAAAACATTAAGTACAAGATGTAAGCGAAAATATTATGTTAAAAAAATATCCTGAAAAAAGATTATGAACACATAGTTTTTATTTACATTATTGGTTATTGTTTGTCTATAGGTTGAGAACAAGTTCCGACAGAAGCGCCGCCTGGTGAGTGAGGAAGAAAACGATGATAGTGATGAAGAAGAGGACTCAAGATGGGTCTCTACATTTCTTACCAAAAATGTCCTGTCCTATTTCAGGGACACTGAGAGGTTCCAGCCTCCAAGGAAACGTCCCAAGTAAGGAATTATATAATGATAAATTCAATAAGTTATATAATGATAAATTCAATAAGTTACAGTGGACCGCGATAATCCGGACGCCGATAGTCCGGAAAACTCACAGTCCGGACGGAAATGCACGGGAACGGATTTCTGTAATGTTATTTGTACTCACCAGCCTGGAAATTCGGATTCGGATTCCGGAACTCTATTTTGGGAACGGAACATACTTTTCATTAGTAAATTTCCCGCAATAATCCGGACAAATTTTTCACCTCGCGGAGAGAAAAATGTCGGGGCAAGTCACCCGTGTCGACAACTGTACCAGACTGTCGCTTGACACTGTGTGTAGTCATAGCGACCGCTGCCAGGTTACAATGTAGCTCCGTTTTTATAACGGTACATTGCTTTTCTTTACGAGTCTTTTATTTTAGGTTTTTAACTTACGTAAGAATCATAAAATCATGGACTGGTGGTAAGAACGTGTCATTTTATTTCAGGTTTTAAACTAATGTAAAAAAAACGCAAAAACACGGACTGTAAGTAAGTTGTAAAAACCAGGTCTTCTAATTTACGTAAAAAACGTACATTGTAAAATAGCGGGTCTTTCATCTCAGGGTTTTAACTTACGGTAAAAAAAACCCGTAAAAATATGGACTATTAATAAGTTGTACATATCGGGTGTTTTATTTCAGGTATTTAACGTTTGTAATTTCTACTCGTTTGTGAACCTCAGGGACGTGACATGTGTGTTGTTTGTAGGTCACATATGCCCGCTATCTGAGTGCTTGTTCTGATTGACTTACTCGATTCAGGCACAAATACAAGTACACGTACAGTTAAAACGCTTCATAAGGGCAGGGACATATATATATCTTATATCTTATTATATGTCCCTGATAAGGGTCACATTATACTGCACGGTGCTGCTCAGAAACATCGGTTTGAATAAAACAACTTTCACTTAATATGTTCTTTTAAAAACATTGTTTATTTTTTAGTTTCAATAAAATAAAACAAAACAAGAATCATATCAGAAACATAGGTATATTTATTCTAAAAAAGACTGACAATTAGACGTGTTTATGAAAGTAAGTCCCACAGTGTATATAGTAAAGGGAGATAACTCTAGTCTTACACAACCATTTTTTGACCTGGTAGACGAAACTCGGCAGTCCGGAAAACCCGTAATCCGGAGGGTTTGGACTGGGAACGAAGGTGTTCGGATTATCGAGGGTCCACTGTATATAATGATAAATTCAATAAGTTATATAATGATAAATTCAGTATTTAGCCCATCGTCATCAGAGGTTAATATATTTAAATTGTTCTTTGACCATGGTCTGTGGTCAATTGATAGTCCATCCATAAACAATCCTTGCTTTAGCTTTTTTTTTTCAAGAAGCCCTGGAAGGGTTTTTCTCAATCTCGATATGTATAGGTTCCCCTTGGTCCCTCTAGATGTGCCCATCTGATTTTGAGCCTGATCCAGAAAGAAAAATGGCAGACAGTTGAAGTTTGATATTGCAATTTCTAATTCACAGCCAGTTTTTCTTAGATCTCTCTTAGATTTATTAGTCCCCTGCCGTTTGAAAAACGGAGGGACTTTAGGTTTACCCTCCATCCGTCTGGCCGTCCGTCTGTCCGTCTGTCTGTCACGCAACAGTTGTCCGGACAACTCCTTCTAAAGTACTACTCCGATTTTAACCAAACTTGGTATACATAATCAGTATAACATGTAGTTGTGCATCCCACTTTTTTTTTTCGAAAAAACATTTTTCAAAATAACCGCCGGCTTCTCATTGGTTGAGGCTTGTCCGGACAACTCCTCCTAAAGTACTACTCCGATTTTAACGAAACTTGGTATACATGATCAGTATAACAGTTAAAAAATGGGAAATGAACAGGTGCACTCCTAGGTCAGGCAGGGGACTTTGTATTGATGTTGCAATACTATCCATCCTTGTTATATATGAAGGTTTCTCTTGTTATCAAATCAGGGGCCGCGGTGGCCAAGTGGTTAAGGTGTCTCGACACTTTATCACTAGCCCTCTACCTCTGGGTTGCGAGTTCAAAACCTACGTGGGGCAGTTGCCAGGTACTGACCGTAGGTCGGTGGTTTTTCTCCGGGTACTCTGGCTTTAATTTCCTCCACCTCCAAAACCTGGCACGTCCTTAAATGACCCTGGCTGTTAATAGGACATTAAGCAAAATAAACCAAACCAAATATCAAATCATTAAAATAGAGATAAGATCTGTTTATAGACCCAATCAAAATCTTTCAATGGAGGATGCCATATCTGGGATTTCTTGCATGTGTTTAGGAGATGGAAAACTCTATTAGGGAGAGCAAGGTTTCTGTAATAAGAGGAAAGCATGGACTTTTGAGAAAAGGAATGCTTAATTATGAGGGAATACAGAGTCAAAGACTTCTACTAAGAGAATCATAATTTATATAACTATGTTAATAGGAAAGGGAATTTAATTTACTGCTAACATAGTAATGATGTTATCTTTTTATTTTAGGATGGTGAACAGGACATACAGATTGGTTTGTCTCAAATCTACCACTCCTGAGGAGCTGTATACAAGAAAGGTGAGTATGTCTCAAATCTACCACTCCTGAGGAGCTGTATACAAGAAAGGTGAGTGTATGTCTCAAATCTACCACTCCTGAGGAGCTGTATACAAGAAAGGTGAGTATGTCTCAAATCTACCACTCCTGGGGAACTTGCACATGAAATATATTCACAATGGAGAGCAAACCATAATCCTGATCCAAGTTATAATTAACTCTTCTCTTAAGTCAAACATTTGTTTCATTGCAGTAAAATAAATTAAATAAATACTATTTTATGTGCAGATTGATTTAGAGGAGTATGGAGAGGCTTTGGGTCTTGCTAAAGCATATAACCTCGACTCAGACAAGGTGTACCAGCGCCAGTGGAGAAAGTCCGAAGTTTCCAAGGCGTCCATACAAGACTACCTGGTAGGTTCATTCTAATAAGTTCTCCGTGTGGTGAGTAAATTGAGAAATATTAACTTATCATACCATTTATTATCAAGACAAAATTGTAATGCTACTCAACAAAAATTTTTGTCCATAAGTAGTGTATAAAAAATCTTTTTATCATTAAAATTGAAAGTTTCTTTTTATCATAACTGCATAAAAAATTAAACTCCTCACTCTTACGGAATAAGATGAAAATAAAAGCAAGTTGTTATTATTAGTGTATTCATAATTTTGTATGGAACAGAATTATTGTAATCTATCTAGTATTTTTCAGTGATTGTTTGCACGGTTACTATGGTTACAAAATGTATTTTGTAATGATTAAGTGATTTAGTTAAAAAGTAATTCTTATTTCAGAGTAAGATCAAGAAGAGAGGTTGGGTCCTCCACGAATGTCTGGAGAGAATGCCGGAGAATATTGACGCTATGAAAGAACTGTTGGAATTTGGCTTACGAGGGACAGATCTCCAGGCTCTCATTGCTATAGGCAAAGGCGAAGATGGGGGCCGGTGAGTAAGGAATGTAGATCTGCAGGCTCTCATTGCTATAGGCAAGGGTGAGGATGGGGGTCGGTAATTAATGTGTAATTATTAATCCCCTCCTGGTGAAACCGGGGAGACTGTTGGGTTCCTCTCTGTCTGTCTGTCCGTCCACTCAGTTTTCCACACTTTTCTCAGCCATGCTTCAAGGTATATATGTTCAATGGTGAAAATTGTATGTAACTTCAGTATAAGTAGCTACAGATCTAGTTCAGGTTCAGGGTTCTTGTGTCAAGGTCACTGTTACTATTTTTAGCATGGGCTAGTAGGTGACATGTATAACATTAGCAATTCTCTCAGAATGCTTGTTAATAAGTAGAACAGTAATTGAAATTATTTTGAAATATTGTGATGCATAAAATAAAAATCATGTTTACTTTTATTACAATAGATCAATCACAAAGCTAGTGTTGGTAGTGAAATTCGGTAATTCAATTATATCATAAATATTTTGAAATGTGTAATTAAACAAAAAAAATCCTGATTTTTAAAATTTTTCAGGTTTATTCTTTGTGACCCAGAAGAAGGATTGTATGCAGACATGTCGCTGGATGAGTTTGATCCTGACACAGAACGTGTGAAGGAAGAAATGAAAGAGCAGAGGATGAAGGAATTCATGGAACAAGTGGATTTTTCAAAGTTCGTTGAGATTATTGCATTCAGGCATAAAATAATTCCGTGTATAACACTTAAGTTGTTTATTTTAAAATCAATGGATGCTTCATCAATTTATGGAAGACAATAAGTTAAATTTGAGGCGATAATTCTAGCAATTATCTACTGAATATGTTATAGAGACATGAAAAGTCTTTTTGAATTTTCTTTTTGAATTTTATGTTTAACATAATTTTTTTCTCTATGATTGCATAGTATCGTTCTTAAAACACAAGTGTTGAGGGAAAAAAGTGTATGTAACACATATATCATGAACTTAGCATAATAAATCAGCTTCTAATTAGAGGTGCAAGGATCAAATTTTGCATGATTGAAGATTTGTTTTTGGCAAAAAAAGTTATATTATCCACATACATTTTAATCTTATGCTATTAAGCATGGGCAGACAATTTGTGTCAACAATTAGAACCTTTTGTCATCTGTATAAGGCAACAGAGAGCTGAGGCACTTTATATATATTTTATTTGGTCAGTATAAAGACTTTGACCAAGCTTGTCAGATTATGAATTAATAAATTATCATTTCCTACTGTCAGATTGTACTCACAGAAAAGATATGCAAAAAGATGTACTTACACTAGTCTATCACACGGATGTCTCTTGTAGGTTTTGATTACAGCACAAACTCTTATTACTAATTACTATTATATACCGTTTTCTTTCAGTTTAAACTTGGAACAAAAAGAGTTGTGTAGAGTTCGCTTCAAGCTCCTTCAGTACCTTGATCGGCTGAGGACGTATGAAGTAAGTTATTAATCCACACTCCCTCCTAGATAGATCATCAGTACAAACTGTCTTGTGACTTTGAGGAATTTAGAATTTCGAGATAAAATAGTCATTTATCGTCATAGAACATTGATATGTTTCAAATTTTCTTGTGATTTATTAGAAATTTTACAGCCATCTACCTATCTACCTATCCTGATCTAGGAATATATTTTACAGCATTTGTAAATTCTTTTTCTTCATTTTTTTTTTTTGAAAATGAACCTCAAAAATGCAAAAATGTACCTGGACAATATAACGAGTGCCCACCATACACAAATAATTATGGTACTTATGTCAGCGATCTATTTTCCTCATATAGACGTGTTAAGAATAACCTGTCTCATAAAATTGATAAAGGAAACATGTTTATTAGTTATTGGAGGTACTTTGATAGTGAAAATATAACATGTTGCAGATGTAATGCTTGTGAAATGGAAAAGATTAAACAACAGTTGGGTAGTTTTGGGAAATTGTGAATGAAGGTCAGAATTATTTATCCTTGTGTTATGTCATGAACAAATTCAAAGTGATTTCTGTATACCTGATTTTTATATTTCCAGCTCATACTCGGAGGAGAAGTGGCTGCAGTCTCTAGGTTCAATGACAAATTCTTTGAGAAATTCCGTTCTCAAAATATCGTTGAGGCTGCAGTGAATTATGCTCGGGTAAAGCTGTTATAAAGTCCCACACTAAGCAAAAAATAGAATCTGATATATGGTGCATGATTTGAGACATATTACTTAATATTTAATGCAGAACATTTAACTGATTTTCTTGTCTTATTGTTTTTATATATAGTATACTTATAGACAAAGATACACATATTTTCCCGTGACTTTTAGGACTTGATATAGTCTGTACAAAAAATTAAGAAGACAATTTTTGTACATGTCAATAAAAACATTATTCGAAAATTCAGATTCTGCAAATTTAATTTAAAATTGATATGTATATTTATTTAATAATTCGTATTTAGATCTTCAAATATTTTAATGCTAAATGTTAATATTTTCATATTGTGTTTCATTTTCTGTAGCAAGGTGACTGGAAAGCACTAGAAAGCTTGTTCATCTACCATGGGGAGACCCTGAAACCTCACAGGTAATAAAGGCCCAGATTCTTTTATCATTATGATATTGCAGTGCTAAAACAAAGTTGTGGCCGACTGGCTGGCTGGCTGGTGAAATGATCAATTTTGATAAACGTCAACTTTGAAACTCAGTTAAACAACCAAATACTTTTGGCACAATTGTAGTTTGAAAAATACTTTATTTGATTTAAATATAAGTGATTATGATTATTAATCTTATGGGAATGGATATTCGCTGGACAGTGATTATATTTAATTCAAATATAAGTGATCATGGTTAATAATCTTATGGGGGAATGGATATTTACATTTGACAGTGAGGGTACTTATTATATAATAATATCCAGACTATGGGAAAACAAACTAGCTTATATGGTGGGTTTTGAATTCTAATTTAGTAGATAGAGATAACAAATATAATATTTTATCACATTGTTCATCTGCTAGATAGCAACCTGTTCCCACTGGCAACCTGCACATACTCAATAAGAAGAAAGATGTGCCATGGACTTAAGGGCATACACCAGATTGCTAGGGTGAATTGGCATACACTGGGTTATAACCTATAGTTGATCCAATTGAGTAACAAATCACCTACATGTTTAGCTAGCTAGCTCGCCAGTTACTGGTTGATGACGGTTTATGACTGTAGAAGATCCCTCTAAGAGCTGTTGGAACATTTTAGCCTAAAAGATGAATAGATTTATTTACAATATTGATTGCGGTATGTTGATTTTCAGACTGGCAGTTTTATCAAACTTCCCTGAAACAACTTGTCCAACAGAATACCGAGAAATATTACCAGAGATTGTGTGAGTACATAGCTAGATACTAACATCACAAAATCCTAATACATTGCTATATGTTTATTGATTATCAATTTTAATGTAATTATGATGATTATCAATTTGAAATGACTTTCATTTATACTGAAGTGTGATACATTAATTTCATATTAATATTAAAATTCATTAATGTCTTGTGACTTGTTTAAAATGAATAAATTGTATATATATACAGGCATTAAAAAATAAGTTAAAAATCTAACATATTAATTACGTTTTAATTTTTATCATCAAAAATATTTAAAATATGTTAATTAATATTAATACTGGGTAAGACTTTGCAATACAAGTGATGACCTGAAAACCACACTAAATCAACACTGACAAGGAACAGGTCAGAGTAAATGGTCTGTACAATACTTGGGAGATACTGCCAAAGATCACTGGTATTCCTTTGTTTATTTAACAGAGTGTACGTCCACTATTACGATCTTGCTGCCAACGAGATCACTGGTATAACTGTCAGTTATAATTATGTTATCAATCTACTT
This sequence comes from Pecten maximus, assembly GCF_902652985.1. Classification (NCBI taxonomy): domain Eukaryota; kingdom Metazoa; phylum Mollusca; class Bivalvia; order Pectinida; family Pectinidae; genus Pecten; species Pecten maximus. Next base: position 10,247,659 of record NC_047023.1, on the reverse strand, counting down.
TATCTATCTGACAGAGATGACAGTGGGGTACTCCCTTTGGAGGAGAACAGTTGGCGCGACACAGACTGGTGCGAAACACCGCAGTGCAGGTATATATGTCTATCATGTGGAAAACATGGGGTATTGGGTCTTAATTTACATGGTTCTGATAACTTCATTAAGTGTTGGTGATAATTTATTTATCCCGTATTAAGTCTACACCTGATTTTAAATAAACCCACACATGTCTATTGTAGTTCACTAAAAATTCTAACAATTTTAGAACTAGAGATTAAATATCATTGTCCTGTTCTAAGCTAATATACCATATTTTCACTCGAAGCTAGTTTGTTGTTCCAAGGGCTCAATGCAGTATATTCAACATTTACCAGTTATACATAATGTATATACATTTCATGTATTCGTTTAGTTATAGATATTTTTTGCAGACCGTCTTATTAGTCATTAATTTGAAATTGTATCGATCCTTAAGAAAATGAACTGTTTTTGTAAGCTTGTTAACCCTAGCTAGTTGTGCTGTATTGTCCCTCTAAGAAGTTGCACTGAGGAAGAGCGGATTAGTGAACTATTTTAATTTAGGAGGCAGGAGTTTCAATCAGAATTAACCTATAGAGTAAGACATAAGTCAATTTATAAAAGGTTTTTATCAGTATTTTACATTTTAGTTACGAATAGCATTATTGTTATAGGGCTTACTTACTGCTAAATATTAACAAAACTCTCAAATTTTATCATATTCTGAATTTTTTTACAGGTGTGTTGTTGAACCTCTGCAGATAGATTTGGGAGAATTTTTGTATGAGGACCACCCAAAGCTGTCCCAATTTCGGTCAGTATATATATCAGATTTGGTGTTATAAACAAGCGAAAATGACTTTGTTTAATAGACTTAGTGTTCTTTCAATGGAATGACAAATACACATTTTTTGACAAGTTAATATGGCAATGATATTTAGTTATAACCCGAGGCAACAAAGTTGAAGGTTTACTGGAATCAGCTTGTCTGTCTGAAGACAGGATTTTATCTGGCTAGTATGCATTTTTTTTTTATTGTTCTGTGATTTTTTTTTTTTTCAATTCTTCATTTTCATGCACTTTTTATAGGAGTTATTTATCTTTGTTAAAAATATTATGTCTGCCTATGCTTAAGAGCTACATCTCTTACTAAGAAGGGGGGCGTGACAGCTCAGTCGATTAGAGTAACCTCAGGTGAAGTTCCGAAGTGTGTGGTTCGAGGCTCCCTACCAGTGTCAGGTTGTGTTTCTCAGGAAGCTTAGAAACTGGCCAGTCTGTGCTGTTGTGGTTGTGTCCTTAGGAATACCCATTTACCCCAATTGCTCTGGATGTCATGCGATGAGCCTCCTGTACGTTATTCAGTGAGATAGTCACCAACTACTACAAGGAGACCCCTCCTCAAAATTACATTGGCTATTCAACCCAGAAAACAAACAAACAAACTCTAAGAGGAATTATTATGACTGATTGAAAAAAAAATGTTCACTATTTTCAAACAATTCCAAAAGTGACATTATTTATTCTTGCTGATTACCCCCTCCAAATGATTGAGCCTCTAATTTCATTTAAATTACTGAATGTAATGTAAATAAATCATTAATACATCCTTAAAAAATATCATGCCCCGCCTCTATATTGTGTAATCTATGTAACCTTCTATCTAACATGTATGAGCAAACATCAGGAGAATGCTGTTCTTATTATTTTTCTCTTTTTTTTTTCATTACGCGGTATATCCAGGTGTGATGAGATACCAGCAGATATATATGTAAGGCCTATATCTAATATATTTCCAGCAGAGTTACCTGCAGAGTTACCTGCAGAGTTAAATCTAATGCCTATTTTTTTCCAGGTGTGATGAGATACCAGCAGATATATAATATATTTCCAGGTGTGATGAGATGTACCTGCAGAGTAAAAAGTAATACCAATATTTTTCCAGGTGTGACGAGATGCCTGCAGAGTTACTGACCAGGTGGTACAGGTACCGCGCTTTTGAGATAGAAGCCATGTCATTACAGGTAGAACATGCCATCAGCCTCGTCAAATTGGCAGTGGAGCGTGGCGTTCAGGTAAGAAATAACTTCTATTATTTTCCACTTTTTCATATATAAGGTATGACGCAGAAAAGAACACGAATATTTTCTGTTATAACATATTGCATCAACCGAAATTATGGCTATTTGCCAGTGATAAGAAAATTCTTAATTTGGATTTAAGTGTGATGTGGGTATATTGTATATTGTAATTTGTTGACAGGGCTTGACTGATCTCCTAGACAATTTGGTTACCATGGAAATGCTGGTATATGATTGCCACATAGAGGACACATTGACCTTTGAGGCGGTTACAAAAATGGCCGACTACGAGAAACTGGAACTGATCATGTCAAAGGTATGTAGAAGGTGTTTCTCAATAGCGTATAGAAATTACCTGTTTTGTTATGTTCTTGAATTTTGAGAATCTGATTCTGTAAATTCTGATGCATGTATACGATTTTTAAAAGAACTCTCAGACCGATACATGCCCTGTATAATCTACAGTCTACTGAGGAAATGTATGTAAAGAATTTACATCGCTGGCTGGTGCCGTTCTTGATGCAATGTGAGAGACAAAATGCTGGCTCCTACAACACTCTGCTGCGGGACTACATTGTTACTATGGCAAAGACTGACCTTAGCCTGGTTCTCAAGGTGTTTGAGTCCTCTAAAGCCAATGTAAGTGACTTTGGACAATTACTTTCCTTTTATATGCTGCTGATGATAAAAATTTGAAAAAAATCTAACAGTTTTACCAGTTTCCTGCCTGATGCAGCCATGACTGCTTCATCTTTAAAAATAAAACATCATATCAATTATGATCAAATTTGTTTTATCGAGGTCAAGTATGAAATTATAAATTAGTATTTTTAATAGTGTTTCATAAAAACAATTTGCATTGAATAAACGAACAATTAAGCCATGCAGACCCCATGAGTCTTTTATCAAAAGATAAAGACTAATTCTATATAGATGGTCAAGTGGTCATACACTTGCCTTTCATCGAGATGACCTCCAGCTACTCCAGTTTCCTCCCACAGTAAGACCCTTTGAGTAGTTCTGATCCATCTAGCTAGGCCAACAAGAGTGTTTAATATATTTTAAGTTCGTGTTACTTGTTTAATGTGTATTAAGTAATTGTTGTAAAATTAAAACTAAATCAAGTTAGTAAGACTAATTTGGTGTGATCATTGTTACTGTAGTAGTATTAATATTGTGTGCACTTATCCACAGTTACCAAATCCTGTCATCAAGTCTCAGGACGATGTCATGTCAATGGCCATGGAGGCTGTGTACAGTTGTGAGAGGTAGGTAATTCAAGATTTTAATCAAAAGCGACAGAAATATTAATCAAGTACTTCTCATTATTGATAATTAATAAATTAGTTAATAATTATAATAGCAATTTGTAAGACTGCTCGGCAACATTAAACATTCCGGTATGTTTATTTTTCAGAGAGGACCAGTTACATTTACATCTGGCCATTTTCCAATGTCTGCCCAGCAAACAAAAGACTGGTACTAGGTAAGTGTTATTATAGAACATTTTCCTGTCGGAATATTAATTTTGATTTGGTTCTAATCTTGATATCGTTTTACTGTGATGACCACAAAGAAACAGAAATGAGACTAAGATGTATAGTTTTCTGTTAGCATCAACACCAACCATATCAATTATCAATCTCATATACATATAGAGAGTGGAGCACTGCATTAGAGATTCTCTGTAATCAGTGGTTAGTATCCGTTTTAATTGCAATTATGAAGAATACCGGTATTGATTCTCATATTATTTTATCATTAGGTACATACTTTATCATTGAACATATTTTGGTAATTTTGTCATAATTTATATATTTTACGAAAAGGTAAAGAGGCTTTAAGATTGAAAAGAGTGTAAGCAGCTGCAAACTTGGATTAAAAATAACATATTCAGATGTAGGTCCAACTTGTGACACTACAGTTGCAGCTTTTAACTGTATATAAGCACTTGTCTTTATTACAAACATTGTTGGTTTCTGTGTTGGTGGAAGTAGATTGATGGACAGTCTTATTGATTTGTAGAACTCAGGGAAAGGAGGCTCAGAAACTCTACCACCAGGTGGACATGTTGAAGCAGCAGCTTAGGTAGGTTCAGGTATTCCCCAACAATAACTGTTGTTATCCTGTAAGTTCTATGTTCATGAGGAAAACAATAGCCATTATTGGATTAATTTCCAGATAAATACTACATATAGATATAGTTTTTTATTAAAAATATAGTGCAATGAGGTTATAAAAAAAAAATTCAAATATAATAATAATTCATTGAAATATAATTTTGCCCACCTGGACAAGTAGATATACCAGTGATACTATTTATTATTATACCTTATGTAAGATTCTCGCCTTATTATTGATCAATTCCTAATCACATGACCTGAAACAATATGCAGTGTCAGAAACAGCGGTCAACATTGCCGTGGGATATTGCAATGTTCCCCGCTCCGCCCGAAAACGCACAATTGTTTCTTACGGAAAATCCCGAACATTGAGAAGGGAGACAATTCTTACAAACGCAACAGTGACACAGACAACTTGTAAACATGGAGCAGACGTCCAAGAGGTTTGCCTCAATATTTGAGGAGGATATTGATAAATTGATATCTATTCGGTATAATAAAATAAATAATGCCCTTGTCTGAGGGGAATATGGAGGATTGTTTCCCCTGGAGAACATTATCTTCCCTCGCCTATCGGCTCGGGAAGATAATGTTCCCTCGGGGAAACAATCCTCCATATTCCCCTCAGACAAGGGCACTATTTATATAATGTATACTTCAAGAGATTTTTGATTTGATAAAACACTGATCGATGTTGATAATCGAAGAACCAATAGAATGACTAATTACATATTAAATTATTGTATTGGTTCTCCAACAAGAATTGTGTGTAGCTGATAATAAAGTTAGATAAATATTAAACGATGGTTTTATATGTTATGATAAATTCCATAAACTTTTATGTGTTCTTTGATCAGTGCGGCTAAGATTCTGGAAAGTCATGGTGTGACAAAGCCTCTGCATTATTTGAAGGAAACAGAGGTAAGACAACAAACCAAGTAATTATAGACTCGTTAATTTTGGTTAATTTAATTAACATAATTAATGTCGGACAAGATGAAAAAAAACCCAAAAACGGAAGAATATTTTCAATTTGGAACTGACTTTGGGCTGACTGTATGTCGCAACTTCTCTCAAAATACGCAGTTTCAATTAACTGTTATAGCGATGTTCTGTACTTTGCATCAGGTGATGACATGTTCAGCTTTGTATCTTTATTCGTCATACGTACTTTATAGAGTTTTTTCATCCGAGACTTCCATTTTATCCTAGATATGAGATGTGCAGGTGTCTGTATATGGTCAGTACTCCAGTAATATATTTTCATCCTTTCCTTTTCAGGCAGATGCTGAAGAGGCCAAGAACTTGATGGTCAGACTGACAAGAAATGCTGGAAAGAGGTAAGTAAATATTTCTCTTGGTGAATTAGGAACAGTTTGTATGTAGCTATTCTGAAAATTCTCCTTTAATTATGGAAGATGATATATGTTAGAATAAAAGTTGGAATACCAGTTGATTTGTCAGAGTCAATATATTTTTTGATAATGTTTATTTATACAAATTAAGAAAGTCAATCTTCAAACCTTATTACAAAACAATCACTTTTTTGTTCAGAGAGAAGCCCCTTGACCAGAAGGAGTGGCGAAGTCTACACGAGGATGTGTTGAATCTACAGAACGAGGTCTACAAGTGTCTTTCTCCTGGTCTGTGTCATGAGGTATGTTAATAGGAGGTCTACAAGTGTCTGTCTGTTGGTCTGTGTCATGAGGTATGTAATAGGAGGTCTACAAGTGTCTGTCTGTTGGTCTGTGTCATGAGGTATGTAATAGGTCTACAAGTGTCTGTCTGTTGGTCTGTGTCACGAGGTATGTAATAGGTCTACAAGTGTCTGTCTGTTGGTCTGTGTCATGAGGTATGTAATAGGTCTACAAGTGTCTGTCTGTTGGTTTGTGTCGTGAGGTATGTAATAGGAGGTCTACAAGTGTCTGTCTGTATATATAATTAGTCTGTGTCATGAGGTATGTAATAGGTCTACAAGTGTCTGTCTGTTGGTCTGTGTCATGAGGTATGTAATAGGAGGTCTACAAGTGTCTGTCTGTTGGTCTGTGTCATGAGGTATGTAATAGGAGGTCTACAAGTGTCTGTCTGTTGGTCTGTGTCATGAGGTATGTAATAGGAGGTCTACAAGTGTCTGTCTGTTGGTCTGTGTCATGAGGTATGTAATAGGAGGTCTACAAGTGTCTGTCTGTTGGTCTGTGTCATGAGGTATGTAATAGAGGTCTACAAGTGTCTGTCTGTTGGTCTGTGTCATGAGGTATGTAATAGGAGGTCTACAAGTGTCTGTCTGTTGGTCTGTGTCATGAGGTATGTAATAGGAGGTCTACAAGTGTCTGTCTGTTGGTCTGTGTCATGAGGTATGTAATAGGAGGTCTACAAGTGTCTGTCTGTTGGTCTGTGTCATGAGGTATGTAATAGGAGGTCTACAAGTGTCTGTCTGTTAGTCTGTGTCATGAGGTATGTAATAGGTGGTCTACAAGTGTCTGTCTGTTGGTCTGTGTCATGAGGTATGTAATAGAAGGTCTACAAGTGTCTGTCTGTTGGTCTGTGTCATGAGGTATGTAATAGGAGGTCTACAAGTGTCTGTCTGTTGGTCTGTGTCATGAGGTATGTAATAGGAGGTCTACAAGTGTCTGTCTGCTGGTCTGTGTCATGAGGTATGTAATAGGAGGTCTACAAGTGTCTGTCTGTTGGTCTGTGTCATGAGGTATGTAATAGGAGGTCTACAAGTGTCTTTCTCCTGGTCTGTGTCATGAGGTATGTAATAGGAGGTCTACAAGTGTCTGTCTGTTGGTCTGTGTCATGAGGTATGTAATAGGAGGTCTACAAGTGTCTGTCTGTTGGTCTGTGTCATGAGGTATGTAATAGGAGGTCTACAAGTGTCTGTCTGTTGGTCTGTGTCATGAGGTATGTAATAGGAGGTCTACAAGTGTCTGTCTGTTGGTCTGTGTCATGAGGTATGTAATAGGAGGTCTACAAGTGTCTGTCTGTTGGTCTGTGTCATGAGGTATGTAATAGGAGGTCTACAAGTGTCTGTCTGTTGGTCTGTGTCATGAGGTATGTAATAGGAGGTCTACAAGTGTCTGTCTGTTGGTCTGTGTCATGAGGTATGTAATAGGAGGTCTACAAGTGTCTGTCTGTTGGTCTGTGTCATGAGGTATGTAATAGGAGGTCTACAAGTGTCTGTCTGTTGGTCTGTGTCATGAGGTATGTAATAGGAGGTCTACAAGTGTCTGTCTGTTGGTCTGTGTCATGAGGTATGTAATAGGAGGTCTACAAGTGTCTGTCTGTTGGTCTGTGTCATGAGGTATGTAATAGGAGGTCTACAAGTGTCTGTCTGTTGGTCTGTGTCATGAGGTATGTAATAGGAGGTCTACAAGTGTCTGTCTGTTGGTCTGTGTCATGAGGTATGTAATAGGAGGTCTACAAGTGTCTGTCTGTTGGTCTGTGTCATGAGGTATGTAATAGGAGGTCTACAAGTGTCTGTCTGTTGGTCTGTGTCATGAGGTATGTAATAGGAGGTCTACAAGTGTCTGTCTGTTGGTCTGTGTCATGAGGTATGTAATAGGAGGTCTACAAGTGTCTGTCTGTTGGTCTGTGTCATGAGGTATGTAATAGGAGGTCTACAAGTGTCTGTCTGTTGGTCTGTGTCATGAGGTATGTAATAGGAGGTCTACAAGTGTCTGTCTGTTGGTCTGTGTCATGAGGTATGTAATAGGAGGTCTACAAGTGTCTGTCTGTTGGTCTGTGTCATGAGGTATGTAATAGGAGGTCTACAAGTGTCTGTCTGTTGGTCTGTATCATGAGGTATGTAATAGGAGGTCTACAAGTGTCTGTCTGTTGGTCTGTGTCATGAGGTATGTAATAGGAGGTCTACAAGTGTCTGTCTGTTGGTCTGTGTCATGAGGTATGTAATAGGAGGTCTACAAGTGTCTGTCTGTTGGTCTGTGTCATGAGGTATGTAATAGGAGGTCTACAAGTGTCTGTCTGTTGGTCTGTATCATGAGGTATGTAATAGGAGGTCTACAAGTGTCTGTCTGTTGGTCTGTGTCATGAGGTATGTAATAGGAGGTCTACAAGTGTCTGTCTGTTGGTCTGTGTCATGAGGTATGTAATAGGAGGTCTACAAGTGTCTGTCTGTTGGTCTGTATCATGAGGTATGTAATAGGTCTACAAGTGTCTGTCTGTTGGTCTGTGTCATGAGGTATGTAATAGGAGGTCTACAAGTGTCTGTCTGTTGGTCTGTATCATGAGGTATGTAATAGGAGGTCTACAAGTGTCTGTCTGTTGGTCTGTGTCATGAGGCCTTCACCTCCTTACCGATTTGGTCCTTTAAATCAGTTTTAAAATGTGTACTTGGTGAACACATGTAATAATACTGTTTTGATTTGTGACCAAAAAATGAAACGAAATTTTAGTCTAATGTTGTTGATGCTAGCAGTCTGCTTTGGTTGTGTTTTGTTGTTAAGAAACATGAAATTGCTGTGATTATATGCCTGGACAATATCATGTAATCTATTTATATTTTAAAACTTTTTCACCAGATTTTCACCGAGAGCGTTCTGTGCTCAAGTAGTCGGGAGAATATAACAATGGCCGGTGGACCTCTTGGAGCGGGGAGAGTTCAGAAAGTGAACAGTTGGTTCGTCCTGGAATTCATCAACATCACAAAGTCCCTTACGAGCGAGCAGTTGAGCTAGTCATTTCTGCTGCAAGGGAGTACTTCAATTCATCATCCAACCTTATGGACCCATGCATGGATCTAGCTCGTGCTTGTCTTAACCTCATCCGGGAAACACCTCTTCCTTCCTCCATCCAAGAAGAGCTCGATCTGATTGGCTCATTGGCACTCCTGGATGATTTCAATGTGTCTGTTTTACCATTACAAGGTATTGCTGTGAAATTATTACATTTCAGCAGTTTTTGATTATAAGGCTAAGTGAAGAACTGTGGTGATTGCTATTACTGGAGCAGGGCATTTTCTGAGGGCTCTTTGGGGCCATTAATGGGCTCCATTTCTAATTGGAATTATTTCATTTTAAGGCCAAATTCCCCAAATTTGCAGTTTGCTCCTGAAAAATCTTTCCCAATTCACCAATTTTCTTACTAAAATGAGACAAAAAAAGCCCCATCCCAAACCAGTGAGAAAACCGGTGGGAAAGTTTCTTCATTTCTGTCAATTAGAAGAGAGTAAAATTCATTGATTGTATGACAGTTCAAGGACTTTTCCAACGTGACTATCTTATATATTGTGTATGATCAGGGCAAATTTGAAAGATTGAAATGCTCTAGATTATTTTCAAGGTAGTAATGGAGTTCCTAAAGAGAAAGTTTGCCAAGTGAAAAGGTCCCAAGTGTTTGTTGAATTTAATGTTTAGGATATATTGGACTCAAATGGTCTGCAGTTGTTGAAGTTTTCATGAGATGAATAGGTTAATAGATTTTCCTGAATTGACGTTTGTCAAGTGCAAGTTGTATTCCAAATCTTACAATTCATCTTAGTAATGATAGTTGTATTTCTGATATTATACAGTTAGCCTCAGTGAACCTACGTTGGATCTGTTCGCAGGCTTGTAGAGGTAACCAACTCTTTCTTCAAGACGAAAGCGACAAAGGTGTGTGTATGGGTTTGTATAGTAGCAAAAATAGATACTTCTGTTTTTGTTCATGAGTATGTTGGAGTTAATGTTGTACTGTTGTTTAGAGGTCATTATAAGGTTAAAGGTCTGTTATGTGATTCGTTTATGAGGTATGTAATATGAGTCTACAATGTTGTATGTGTGTAAATGTAATGGAGGTTACAAGTGTCTGTTGTTGGTTGTATCATGAGGGATGTAATAGGGGGTCTACAAGTTTTCTGTCTGTTTGGGCTGTATCATGAGGTATGTAATAGGAGGTCACAAGTGTCTGTTGTGGTCTGTATCATGAGGTATGTAATAGGGGTCTACAAGTGTCTGTCAGTTGGTCTGTGTCATGAGGATTGTAATAGGTTCTACAAGTGTCTGTCTGTGGTTTGTGTCATGAGTGTATGTAATAGGTCTACAAGTGTCTGTCTGTTGGTCTGTGTCATGAGGTATGTAATAGGAGGTCTACAAGTGTCTGTCTGTTGGTCTGTGTCATGAGGTATGTAATAGGAGGTCTACAAGTGTCTGTCTGTTGGTTTGTGTCATGAGGTATGTAATAGGAGGTCTACAAGTGTCTGTCTGTTGGTCTGTGTCATGAGGTATGTAATAGGAGGTCTACAAGTGTCTGTCTGTTGGTTTGTGTCATGAGGTATGTAATAGGAGGTCTACAAGTGTCTGTCTGTTGGTCTGTGTCATGAGGTATGTAATAGGTCTACAAGTGTCTGTCTGTTGGTCTGTGCCATGAGGTATGTAATAGGTCTACAAGTGTCTGTCTGTTGGTCTGTGTCATGAGGTATGTAATAGGAGGTCTACAAGTGTCTGTCTGTTGGTCTGTATCATGAGGTATGTAATAGGAGGTCTACAAGTGTCTGTCTGTTGGTCTGTGTCATGAGGTATGTAATAGGAGGTCTACAAGTGTCTGTCTGTTAGTCTGTGTCATGAGGTATGTAATAGGAGGTCTACAAGTGTCTGTCTGTTGGTCTGTGTCGTGAGGTATGTAATAGGAGGTCTACAAGTGTCTGTCTGTTGGTCTGTGTCATGAGGTATGTAATAGGAGGTCTACAAGTGTCTGTCTGTTGGTCTGTGTCATGAGGTATGTAATAGGAGGTCTACAAGTGTCTGTCTGTTGGTCTGTGTCATGAGGTATGTAATAGGAGGTCTACAAGTGTCTTTCTCCTGGTCTGTGTCATGTGGTATGTAATAGGAGGTCTACAAGTGTCTGTCTGTTGGTCTGTGTCATGAGGTATGTAATAGGAGGTCTACAAGTGTCTGTCTGTTGGTTTGTGTCATGAGGTATGTAATAGGAGGTCTACAAGTGTCTGTCTGTTGGTCTGTGTGATGAGGTATGTAATAGGAGGTCTACAAGTGTCTGTCTGTTGGTCTGTATCATGAGGTATGTAATATGAGGTCTACAAGTGTCTGTCTGTTGGTTTGTGTCATGAGGTATGTAATAGGAGGTCTACAAGTGTCTGTCTGTTGATCTGTGTCATGAGGTATGTAATAGGAGGTCTACAAGTGTCTGTCTGTTGGTCTGTGTCATGAGGTATGTAATAGGAGGTCTACAAGTGTCTGTCTGTTGGTCTGTGTCATGAGGTATGTAATAGGAGGTCTACAAGTGTCTGTCTGTTGGTCTGTGTCATGAGGTATGTAATAGGAGGTCTACAAGTGTCTGTCTGTTAGTCTGTGTCATGAGGTATGTAATAGGAGGTCTACAAGTGTCTGTCTGTTGGTTTGTGTTATGAGGTATGTAATAGGAGGTCTACAAGTGTCTGTCTGTTGGTCTGTGTCATGAGGTATGTAATAGGTGGTCTACAAGTGTCTGTCTGTTAGTCTGTGTCATGAGGTATGTAATAGGAGGTCTACAAGTGTCTGTCTGTTGGTTTGTGTCATGAGGTATGTAATAGGAGGTCTACAAGTGTCCGTCTGTTGGTCTGTGTCATGAGGTATGTAATAGGAGGTCTACAAGTGTCTGTCTGTTGGTTTGTGTCATGAGGTATGTAATAGGAGGTCTACAAGTGTCTGTCTGTTGGTCTGTGTCATGAGGTATGTAATAGGTCTACAAGTGTCTGTCTGTTGGTCTGTGTCATGAGGTATGTAATAGGAGGTCTACAAGTGTCTGTCTGTTGGTCTGTGTCATGAGGTATGTAATAGGAGGTCTACAAGTGTCTGTCTGTTGGTCTGTGTCATGAGGTATGTAATAGGAGGTCTACAAGTGTCTGTCTGTTGGCCTGTGTCATGAGGTATGTAATAGGTCTACAAGTGTCTGTCTGTTGGTCTGTGTCATGAGGTATGTAATATGAGGTCTACAAGTGTCTGTCTGTTGGTCTGTGTCATGAGGTATGTAATAGGTGGTCTACAAGTGTCTGTCTGTTGGTCTGTATCATGAGGTATGTAATAGGTCTACAAGTGTCTGTCTGTTGGTCTGTATCATGAGGTATGTAATAGGAGGTCTACAAGTGTCTGTCTGTTGGTCTGTATCATGAGGTATGTAATAGGAGGTCTACAAGTGTCTGTCTGTTGGTCTGTATCATGAGGTATGTAATAGGTCTACAAGTGTCTGTCTGTTGGTCTGGGTCATGAGGTATGTAATATGAGGTCTACAAGTGTCTGTCTGTTGGCCTGTGTCATGAGGTATGTAATAGGAGGTCTACAAGTGTCTGTCTGTTGGTCTGTATCATGAGGTATGTAATAGGTCTACAAGTGTCTGTCTGTTGGTCTGTATCATGAGGTATGTAATAGGAGGTCTACAAGTGTCTGTCTGTTGGTCTGTGTCATGAGGTATGTAATAGGAGGTCTACAAGTGTCTGTCTGTTGGTCTGGGTCATGAGGTATGTAATAGGAGGTCTACAAGTGTATGTCTGTTGGTCTGGGTCATGAGGTATGTAATAGGAGGTCTACAAGTGTCTGTCTGTTGGTCTGTGTCATGAGGTATGTAATAGGAGGTCTACAAGTGTCTGTCTGTTGGTCTGTATCATGAGGTATGTAATAGGAGGTCTACAAGTGTCTGTCTGTTGGTCTGTATCATGAGGTATGTAATAGGAGGTCTACAAGTGTCTGTCTGTTGGTCTGTGTCATGAGGTATGTAATAGGTGGTCTACAAGTGTCTGTCTGTTGGTCTGTATCATGAGGTATGTAATAGGAGGTCTACAAGTGTCTGTCTGTTGGTCTGTGTCATGAGGTATGTAATCAGAGGTCTACAAGTGTCTGTCTGTTGGTCTGTATCATGAGGTGTGTAATAGGTCTACAAGTGTCTGTCTGTTGGTCTGTATCATGAGGTATGTAATAGGTGGTCTACAAGTGTCTGTCTGTTGGTCTGTGTCATGAGGCCTTCACCTCCTTACTGATTTGGTCCTTTAAATCAGTTTAAAAATGTGTACTTGGTGAACACATGTTATAATACTGTTTTGATTTGTGACCAAAAAATGAAATGAAATTTTAGTCTAATGGTGTTGATGCTAGCAGTCTGCTTTGGTTGTGTTTTGTTGTTAAGAAACATGAAATTGCTGTGATTACATGCCTGTACAATATCATGTAATTTATTTATATTTTAAAACTTTTTCACCAGATTTTCACCGAGAGCGTTCTGTGCTCAAGTAGTCGGGAGAATATAACAATGGCCGGTGACCTCTTGGAGCGGGAGAGTTCAGAAAGTGAACAGTTGGTTCGTCCTGGAATTCATCAACATCACAAAGTCCCTTACGAGCGAGCAGTTGAGCTAGTCATTTCTGCTGCAAGGGAGTACTTCAATTCATCATCCAACCTTATGGACCCATGCATGGATCTAGCTCGTGCTTGTCTTAACCTCATCCGGGAAACACCTCTTCCTTCCTCCATCCAAGAAGAGCTCGATCTGATTGGCTCATTGGCACTCCTGGATGATTTCAATGTGTCTGTTTTACCATTACAAGGTATTGCTGTGAAATTATTACATTTCAGCAGTTTTTGATTATAAGGCTAAGTGAAGAACTGTGGTGATTGCTATTACTGGGGCAAGGCTTTTTTCAAAGGGCTTTTTGGGGCCATTAATGGGCTCCATTTCTAATTGGAATTATTTCATTTTAAGGCCAAATTCCCCAAATTTGCAGTTTGCTCCTGAAAAATCTTTCCCAATTCACCAATTTTCTTACTAAAATGAGACAAAAAAGCCCCATCCCAAACCAGTGAGAAAAAGCCCTGTGGGAAAGTTTCTTCATTTTCTGTCAATTAGAAGAGAGTAAATTCATTGATGTAGTGACAGATTCAGGACTTCCAACGATGAACCTATCTTATATATTGTGTATGATCAGGGCAAATTTGAAACAGATTGAAAGCATATATTATTTTCAAAGGAGTGGAAGTTTCCTAAAGAGAAAGTTTGCCCAAGTGAAAGTGTCCCAAGTGTATTGTATGAATTAAATTGTTTAGGAATATATCTTACTCAGAAATGGTCTGCAAGATTATTTGAAGTTTTCATGAGAGAATCTTAATAGATTTTATGCCTGAATATTACAGTTTGTCAAAGTGACAACATCTGTATTCCAAATCATTACAATTCATCTTAGTAATGATATTTGTATTTCTGAATATTACAGTTCGCCTCAGTGACAACCGACTGGATCTTGTTCGGCAGGCTGTGAGGAGTAAACCAACATCCTTCAGACAGCGACAAAAGGTGTGTTATGGGTTTTATCAGTAGCAAAAATAGATAACTTCTATTTTCTGTTTTGAATTACTTACATGCATTATATTGAAGATGTTAATTTTGTATAAACAGTAACTGTTTCTAAAGGTCATTATAAATTAAAAGGTACCTGTTAATGAGTTATATACATTTCTATTTGGTTTGAGGTTATAAATATTCATAGAATGATATACCAAAATGTTTAAGAAATGTTTTGAGATGTTGGCATTAAAATGATGAGAAATGCAATAAGCATTATTCATTATATTTTCAATGAAATTTCAGACAAATTTAATAAATACAAAAATGTAGTAAGTGGGGAATAAACCTTTTATAAAGGCTTTTAGAAACCAAATTCAGGTTTAAACACATAAATCATTTAATATATCTTTTCGGTATAAAAGTTACTTAAGATATTACAATACTACAAAGTGATCTGCCTTAAACTCCGGTGTGTAATTTGTGTTGTTGACAGCTACTGAGGTTAGGTCACCTACTGCGAGTTAGTGGAGATGAACGATTACTTCGGGAAGGCCAGGTTTTACATCTCATAGCAGAGGCTGCTGTAAAGGTAAAATATTCATTTGTTAGATCACACTTCTAGATAGAATTAGTAATTCTGTAATTTTATTACACATGTACACCTACTTTGTACAGTAAATGTAGGGTTATAATTAGGAATATTTTCGTCTCTGGGTCCGTACATGATAACTTTCCCTATGCACACAATATTTCATGAACCCCTGGACAGATTTTGGTTCATATTCACACCATAGCATCACGCCATCCATGTCTACATCCAATGACATCCTGGTGGTCATCAATTAAGGTTAAAGGTCAAAGGATACGCTTGACCACTTCTAAAAATAAAATGCTTAACGTGTGCATGATAACTGCTCAACCTGTAAACATATTTAGTTCATATTTGCACTTTACATGACATCATCAAATTCTACAACTGATGCGTATTTTGTGGTCATTGTTCGAAGGTCAAACTTGACCACTTTTGAAATAAAAAAGTCTGTGTACAAGATATATCTTGACCTCCTGAAGAGATTTATTTTATTGATGAGGGGATGGGGTACATATCTAGGTGAGCCCCTGATGACTTGAAGTTAATTAATTTGAGAGCTCTTATTTCAATAAACAAGAAGAAATTATGTTCAATTTGCCTGAGTGGTGAAGATTCAAAATAAGTCTTAACTAATAATAAGATGCTTTAAAAACAAATTCAAGAAAACTTTACACCCCATATTCTATTATTTAAGCCAAAAAATAACAATTTAAATGTTACACTTGTTGTACTGTGTACATGGTTTACCTTCGTTATTACAGGGCGAAGACTTCCTGTTTGCGTTTGAGGTGTGTGAGGACTTGATGAGTCAGTGTTATGGGAATGCTTGGAACACTTGTGTCGACCTCGCATGGCAAGAGAAGTTCACTGACATGGCTGCTAAGTATGTTCGATCAAGGTCAACTTATACCTTATACTGACACAGATATCGTGTTTTTAAATTAATTCTACAGTCTTCATTTCAAAAAAACTACCAGAAATAACTAAGGCCTGCATTGTTTGAGATGCAATGCCCTGTAATCAGGTTGTCCCTCTATCTTAGTAATGTAAAATTATAGAACTTGTTGACAAATTATACCAACAGTTAGTCTAAAGAAATGATTGTATTTTAAAAATGAAAATTATGTCCATGATTCTTTTAATGAAATGTGTAATAAGCTAGCTAAATTGAAATGGCAGTATTTCTTTAATAAAAGGATAAATATCATTCAGTAACAATTTAAGACTTTGACTTCTATTGAAATTAAGGAGAAAAAAATCTTAATTTCTTGTCAAGAGGAATTTTAGAAATAATTCCTTTATACTGACATTCTCAGTCTAAATTTGATGACTTATATCTACACTCAGGGCCATGTATTCCAGTCTTTATTATTGATTAAGATATCAGAAAGTTTATAAAAGGTTGAATATAATAATTATTATTGGTTTTGATTTATTTCAGGGCTAAGTTGCTGTCCTTCTCTGTGACATACTGTACCCCGGATATGATAGAACCAATATTGCAGGCTAAAGCTTTACTTGAAACTCAGGTATTATTAATATATCATTAATTATATCTTGTGAAATTGCGAAAAAATCAGGATCAAACACGATATTTTGAATTTTTCAGTAGATTGTATTGACTGTCATTGTATCCAATATAAAGTGTCCATTTTAAAAAAATAAAAAAATATTTTAAATGGAGTGGAGGTGTGATTATAACAAAATAACTCCCTTTCATTTTTGAGCATTAATTTTATTTCTTTTCTGTCTCGTACAGATACTGCATCGTTCCTTGAATACTGATGTTCAAGGAGAAATGGATGAAGGTTCTTCGACAGTGGAGGTACCCCTGTCAGCCCGAGCTGCACTTAAACAAACGAAAAACATTCTGACTTCAACAACAAAATCAACCAAAGCATTATTGTCAACAATGGCTGATAAAAACTGGTGGCATGGAACAATGGATTACCTCACAAAGTCCTCAAAACAGTCCACCTCCATGTCCGACCGGAGCCATCAGGATGAGAACCAGAATTTTGAGAGACAAGGGTGTCATCCATTTTATTGTGATGCAGTTGAGAATGCATACCTAGATCTGGTAAGTTTTTACAGTTGATTGTCTACAAATATTAAAAAATTGAAAAGAATATTTATTTAGGTAATACAATTTGATAATTATAGTTATTATTTATCAAGTTAGAATTTGATGATGGAAGCAAAAAAAAAACCCATTAATTTTGTATTGTGGTAGTATAAGAAAAGGTGAAAGAATTGAGTTTATTAACTTTCTGATGATTAAATCGGTTGTTTAATAGAAAAATGAAAAAGATTATAAAATGTCTCTATCTAAATTACCAAAGCAGAAGTGGTAAAGTTTTTATACGAAATTCAGTGATTCTGAAGCAAAATTTTAAATGTGAAGTGTTTTTGATAAAATATAGAATGCAATTGACTACCAGAGATGTCAATCAGATGATGACCTCAGTACGGAGATGAGTCTACTGAGGGCGGTGTATTTAGAGGAAATGTTGACTGAGGGTGAAAAAACCCAATCCACTTCACAAGGTAATTATTAGTAAAATTGAGAAGTCCAGGTAGATGTTATTAGATATTTAGTTTTTGCTGAAATATTACTTTACAGTACATTAAAACATGACTATAAGGACACAGACAGCATATTTATACTTAATAGTGCAGAAATTAATTTGTTCCCTGGGTAGATGCCAATTCCGTTCATCCTGATCTGTTGTGTTAATAAAAATCTAGGATATAAAAAATATCCTTTTTATGAAAATAATTTTGATATCTGTTGTATTCTGAGGGACGAAATAACACAATGTGATGTCTTTTGAATAAAATTGGTACAAATTAACTCCATGTTTCTATTATATAATTGATCAATGTGTCAATTCAGATTATGCACAGTGTATCTCTATGTTGTATGCCTAAAGCTGTTTAATTATATCAGATTCAAATATTGAAATTTCATGTATTTTTATTATAATTACCTGTTGTTAATTTGGCCCAAGTTGAGCTATCAAAAAAATTAAACCAACTCTCAGCCTATATTTAAGCATGTACCTGATAAAGAAAAACCAAACATCTAGCTCGAAGTCTTACAACTTTAGGGAGAATATAATTTTGCAAAAAAATTGTTATATTTTTTTTCCAATGAATGTATTTCAATAAATGTTCTTTTGTCTTCCACAGTGTTACTGAAGATAGCCTATGCTAAAATGACTGCTGATAGTACATTGGGGCTAGCATTTCTTCTGGCTCTTCCTCAAGTAAGTTTCGTATTAGTACATTTTTAGTATATTCTTTGATTTGAAGAATAGTGTGGAGAAGCAATTAAATGTTCATTTAAAAGATATTTATCAACATTGTATCAGCCTGTTATAATTGGGGGCCGCGGTGGCCGAGTGGTTAAGGTGTCCCGACACTTTATCACTAGCCCTCCACCACTGGGTTTCGAGTTCGAAACCTATGTGAGGCAGTTGCCAGGTACTGACCATAGGCCGGTGTTTTTTTTCTCCGGATACTCTGGCTTTCCTCTACCTCCAAAACCTGGCACGTCCTTAAATGACCCTGGCTGTTAACTAGGACGTTAAACAAAATAAACCAAACTAAACTGTTATAATTGTACACTGTTGTTTCTCAGACACTGTCGACTTTTTCTCTGACAGGAGGTGACAGATCATGACCACTTTGCTGACTTTCCATTCACGACAATGTCCCTACAGATGGCACTCTACTACTTTGCCCTACAAATCTACTCGTCTATAAAGCCGACCTTTGACCCCGAGCTAAGTCTGCTGTACAAATATCCACCATTCAAATTGATAGAAAAAGTCAGATTCTACATCAGCAGGACCAAAGATGCTCAGCGTCCAAGGGAGATAATTCAGCTAGTCAAAAACTTCAAACAATATCAGGAATTTCTGGAAGACTCCATACAAGCTAAACAGCTGAAGAAGTTGGACAGAGGTCAGTAATGGTCAAATAATTCTGGACATTTCAGTTTCTAGATCTTAATTGAATTATTTCAAATTCATGAATATTTAAACATAAATGCTGTCAGAAGGATTCTAGCTAATTATTGATACATTTAACTCCATTGTGATGTTTATCTACACTGTATAAGGTTTGAACTGGTAAGCAGAAAATGCCTACAAGAAATCTCTCCTTACATAAGATGTTCAATTCATGCTCTCCTGTTTTGCTGTGTGAACTTTTGATTGTGATTTGTTTCCCAACAGGCATCGATACTGGACGTTTTACAAAGGACAGTCAGTACCGAGTGGAGACTATCTGTGGACTAGCCATGTAAGCATATATATATATCATGCAAATTAGAAATTTATAAAAAACAAATGTTGTGTCACCAAGTATACTGTTCAGTGTCAACTATACACTTATATTAAATGTCTATAGTACCGGGCTGTCCAGTGACATTGTGGTTATGTCCTTGGTCAAGGTACTTGATTGCATTTGTTCAGAATAGGCTCAATAGCATGCAAGGAACTGATTGTATGTTGTTTAGTGTGGTAGCCATCAGCTACTACAATGAGACTTTGCCTCAAAATGACTCTGGCTTTTACAAGTTGATTACTAAATGAAGCAAATAAACAAAAGTGTATTGATGTATGTAAAAAGACAGGGATCTGTGCTCTAACATGCGAGCCCTTTGTTACATTCATATTTATGACTTTTGGCCTATGATATATACTACCAATCCTGGTAATGAGGTAGTTATGTGTACACTGTAAAATGTCAGTACCTTAACCTTAAAAAGTAAGAGAAGAAAAGCTGGTGTTTCTGAACCAGACTGGATCTTTGTCTTCAAGAATATAGAAGATTATGTTGTAGAAGCCTGTTCCTTAACCCTAACAAATGCTTTTTATCTATTTGAAAGTAACTCTAAGGTATACCAAAAAGTTACGACTACCCTTATTCTGTTGCAGTTTTGGACACTAAAATTATAATTTGCCTATAATCTCTAGCAGATCCAGTTTGTCTATTTGCTGAAGCAAATGAATTACGAGTAAATAAAATGACCTTGGCCAATTTTGAAGGTCAGGAGTACAATAACAATTCACTAAAAATATGGGGAGGAAAAAGGTTTACTTTTCAATTATATTTTGTGCTTATCAAAGTTGATGAGACCCCCTTAATTAATGTGCAATATGTTTTAATTAATGAGTTGTGAATTTGTAAAATCTGGTTAAAAAAACATCTGAATAGTTTAGATATGATTAGTTTGCACTACTTCTCTTGACCAGCTAGTCCGAAAAAAATCAGATTTCAATGTTTTGTTTCCATATGTTGACAGGACTTTGGAGGAGAATGTGTATAACATATCTTTGTCACTGGCGACGAGGTATGCCGTTAGTCTGTGGGATGTATACATGGCCCATCTGGAGTTCCTCTTCTCCGATAGCATGTGAGTAATGTTATATTACCTACCAGCAGATAGTCTGTAAATAAATATACCAGTCTGAGTATGTTATGGTATTTGGATATTAAGAAAACGATGAATTGACTATTTTTAGATCACCTGAGCCAAAGGCCTATGTGATTAATTGATATGTGACATCATCGATTTGTAGTCTGTCGTCCATTGTCCGTAAACATTTCGAATTTGATTTGTGGAATATTTTTATTCTCTTCTGTTTTAAAGGGGGTTTAAACATCTGCTAGTTTGTAACTGATAGATATTATCACTCTACTCAGTCTTTTATTTTAATCTGATTGTCATGAAACTTTTCTTAATGTACTTGTCCATAATCATCACAGTGACCATTTCTTAAAGTTTGCATATTATCAACCCCTGGAGTAAAACATTAGGTCATTATTACTGCACAAATGAAATGTTTTATATCCTTGTTCAACCAACTTTATCCTTTATCTTATTCTCATACTGTTATAAAATTAATGTGGAATTATTGAGGAGGGGCAAATTTATGGTAAATGTGCAAAGACCATTCAATTTGACCTCAAAAATAATCCACACTCAGTCTTGTATTGTTTTGTGAGGTACATGTACATATGTGGTATTTCTAGAACATGTGCAAAAGAAATAACAGTGCATTGATCATGGAAATTATCCACAGAGGTATAGTTTACCGGTCAAAATTGTAAAATTACAGAAGTGACCACAATTACAGAAAATCGATACACCCGTTACATTTCAGTTCTTTACACAAGTGGATCAGTATCATTTTTGATGCCTTGTTTCTATTTACTTTAAATTGTTTTTGTTTTCAAGGCTAACGACGGAGGAAATAGAAGATCGTGTTGGAAGGATGGGTATCCTGGCTGTACTGAAGGAACGAGGCGGAGACTTTGTAGGGAAGATGTCCACCTACGTGTACCCATCTGTGGAGGGCACAGACCATGCCCGCCTCTTGTATTACTACACACTTATGTCTGGGATAGATACCCCCCTAGCTGGCACCCTCACGGCTGACACCCACGTCAAACTCTTAAAGAAAATCAAATTTTCCTCTGAAGGTATAGCCATTAGCTTAATATCTAATTTGATATTATTGGATATATAATCTTATCCTTGTTTTCAGACATTGATACATCCAAAAAATTGTCGTTATTCCTATTTTTAAAACATTTTTTAAAGGAATTAATGGTTGTTTAATTATCAGAAAAATATATTCCGTTTTCCAGAAATATTTTAATCTTCCAATAAGAAACTGTGTATGATTAGCAGCTTTCCTGGCAAAAAACCAAGAAAGATTCAGGCATAGTATGTCAAATGTCATGCACCAATCTAGTTTTCTGATAAAATACATGTTCAGAATGGCTTAAGAAGTATTGACTGAACGGAGGTATAAGATTCTATTTCTCGTGTAGGTTTGGACTACAAGAGACTGGTGGAAGGGAAACACAATCCTGTGGATGTCCTTGTTCCTATTCTGACTACTAGTAACATTAACGTGATAGCTAAACTGGCAAACAAGATCCCTGATGGAGTGAGTGTGATTTATATAATATCAATATGATAGTTACACTCGCAAACAAGGTCCCTGATGGAGTGAGTGGGATTTATATAATATCAATATGATGGCTAAACTTGCCAATAAGATCTGTGATGGAGTCAGTGGGGTTTATATAATATCAATATGATGGCTAAACTGGCCAATAAGATCTGTGATGGTGTCGGTGTGATTTATATAATATCAATATGATAGTTAAACTGGCCAATAAGATCGGTGATGGAGTCAGTGTGATTTATATAATATCAATATGATGGCTAACCTGGCAAACAAGGTCCCTGATGGAGTGAGTGTGATTTATATAATATCAATATGATAGTTAAACTGGCAAACAAGGTCCCTGATGGAGTGAGTGTGATTTATATAATATCAATATGATGGCTAACCTGGCCAATAAGATCTGTGATGGAGTGAGTGTGATTTATATAATATCAATATGATGGCTAAACTGGCCAATAAGATCTGTGATGGAGTGAGTGTGATTTATATAATATCAATATGATGGCTAAACTGGCCAATAAGATCTGTGATGGAGTGAGTGTGATTTATATAATATCAATATGATGGCTAAACTGGCCAATAAGATCTGTGATGGAGTGAGTGTGATTTATATAATATCAATATGATGGTTAAACTGGCCAATAAGATCTGTGATGGAGTGAGTGTGATTTATATAATATCAATATGATGGCTAACCTGGCCAATAAGATCTGTGATGGAGTGAGTGTGATTTATATAATATCAATATATATGATGGCTAAACTTGCCAATAAGATCTGTGATGGAGTGAGTGGGATTTATATAATATCAATATGATGGCTAAACTGGCCAATAAGATCTGTGATGGAGTGATATAATATCAATATGATGGCTAAATTGGCCAATGAGTGATTGTGATTTATTCTCTCTAAAAATACTGAATCAATCTTTTATCTACTGAAGGTATGATATATTCTATAGCAGAAAATTATATTAAGAAAAAATTAAATTTAAAGATAGATTTGAAAAAATGACTTACCAGTAAATCATAATCATGGCAATTAAAATATTCTTAAAGCATTTTGTATTTAAATCTACAGAAGGGAGGATTTTTGATGCCAAGTGCTGTATATTGTGCCTGGGCCATCAAGATGTTCTGGGACACGTCCAAGAAAGTGCCAGATTCGGGGGTATGTCAGATTACATATTATACAAATCCTATGATTTTGTTTTAGACTAAACAGTATTGTTATCCAACAGGTTTGATATTTTGTACATTTTTCACTCTGATGTCTGTACACCAAGGATATACAGGGTTACATTTCCTGTTGTAGGAGGGGAGGTGGTTTATTTCAACGAAATATATTGTAGGATCAAATGTTGAATAATTTTTGCTCAGGGAAAAACCTAGGCAAGACATCATAAATATCAAATTCAGCATTTATTAATTTTAACAGGAACATAATGATGTCATGAGAAGAGATGTTTTATCCATGAGAAAATTAGTGTTTTAAATTTATTCCCATTACTGTAACTGAAATAACACTGTTTATATTCTGTGTTAACAGCTGGGCTGGGTACATCGTTATGAGAGCTGTCAGGAAACTCTGCAGAAACTCCTTCCTCAGGACCTGATCCAATTCGTTGACTCTGTTGTCTTTGTTCCACAATCAAGAGAAATGGTAAAAAACCCAACAGTTTTCCAATTATATGGTGTAACTAACTTGACAGATTAGCACACTGACATTACTGACATATTTAAAAAGGTCAATCAGTGGAGCAGAGAAAATTGTCCTTTATATACAGGTGGTCTTTCTATAAAGGTTAATTTAATGTGAACTGAATAGGTTGTTCTTTATAGACAGGTATTCTCATGTGTATGACAGGTTTAACTAGATATTTTAACAGAAAATGTAAACCAATGTTTGCCAATGTTAGTAGTAACTGCTGTTATACAGGTGGGGTCTGAGAGCCGACAGCAGATTTTGAATCGTTGTCTGAAGTTTGCCCGACAGCAAGGCAGCAAGAAGAAAAAGCAGGAAGAACTTGGGTATGTATAAATAAGTCATAATAATAAACTGATTCAAGTATATGTGCCAGCTAGTCTAAAGGAAATACTCTCTGTATAAGACTTAAGATAAAACTGTACTTGCTGTATAATTAGTCTTAAGATAAAACTATACCCTCTGTATAAGTCTTAAAATAAATCTATACTCTCTGTATAAGTCTTAAGATAAATCTATACTCTCTGTATAAGTCTTAAGATAAATCTATACTCTCTGTATAAGACTTAAGATAAAACTGTACTTGCTGTATAATTAGTCTTAAGATAAATCTATACTCTCTGTATAAGTCTTAAGATAAAACTATACTCTCTGTATAAGTCTTAAGATAAAACTATACCCTCTGTATAAGTCTTAAGATAAAACTATACCCTCTGTATAAGTCTTAAGATAAATTTATACTCTCTGTATAAGTCTTAAGATAAAACTATACCCTCTGTATAAGTCTTAAGATAAAACTATACCCTCTGTATAAGTCTTAAGATAAAACTATACTCTCTGTATAAGTCTTAAGATAAAACTATACCCTCTGTATAAGTCTTAAGATAAAACTATACCCTCTGTATAAGTCTTAAGATAAATCTATACTCTCTGTATTAGTCTTTAGATGAATCTATGCTCTCCATTTAAGTCTTACTATAACTATACTCTCTGTATAAGTCTTTGAAGACATCAAGATGAGGTCGTTTGCATGTAGAATGAAAGGTCAGGTTAATCCAAGTTCAAATAAGAATTTGCTTTTAATAAAACAAGTCAGTGTGATAAAAGTAAGTTAAAGTTGACATCATTAATTAGAGAGGTTGATTTTGAGGTGTTGATTAATTAATAGATAATATTTGTTTATCATTAAGTGACCAGATGAATTGGGAGGAGGCAGCTTCCGTATTAAAGGGCTACCAGTCACATCTCACAGTGATGCAACACCCAGCATTACAGAGCCTGGTGGAGTCCGAGGCAGACAACCTCCGACAGTACTCTTTAGAACTTGACATGAGTAAGGGAAAGTCTGACAAAGTGAGTAACTATAGTCAATGGGCAGTGTGCTTTGTCTAGATAATTTGATATTAAGAATTTGTGGATCACAAATTTACAGGAACATTTTACATTATTGCATAAAACCCTGCTTTTATTAGCTCACTGGGACATTGTCCAAGGGAGCTATTGCTATACCCAGAGCCCCACTCGATTTGCAATCTTCTCCTTCTAGAATATATCTTCCGGTCACTCGATTTGTAGCTCTTCTGCTTCTGGAAGATCTTCTACCTCTTCCGTCTCGAAGCTGGAAGATTTATCTTCCAAGATGGCGGCGAACATGTTTTAAGTGTGCGAGTGACGAGTTTCACTAGAGAAGGATTTATGACACATACATGCACGTGTTTGTGTCATAGTCTTTGAGAAAACTTGAAAAATTGTTTATTTTGGGTTATATTCTCTCGGTTTACTCGATTTACATATAACGGAATGCGATCTTCTTAGAAAGCTTCTTTTCTGAGAAGAGTGCAAATCGAGTGGGGCTCTGGCATTGGCTTCGGCAGTGTCCATAGACAGCTAGGTTAATGTTTTAATAAAACAATGTTGTGTCAATACTAATGAGGATACCACTTAGGTATCTCACCTGTGTATTCCTAGTGACAGAATCTTTCCATTGGTACTACATTTGTGGACCTACTAACCTTGACCATGACCTTTGACCTACTATTAAAAAGCTTCAACCTTCGCAACAGTGTGTTAAGTGTATTAGATGGGGCTTTTATATTTGACATATGACCTTAAGACCTTTCTATTGGTACTTCATCTCTTGTTCAGCTTTCAAATACTTTTATACAATAACTTGACTCAGAGACAGAAAGTCCTGAATTATTCATACATTAGATAGATGTCATACGTACACAAAGTGAAAATTGTTAAAATGATTATGTTCTCGTGAATTATAATTTATCAACGAAGATCTCGTTCTATGATTTCAGCTGGAGGAAATATTTGTGAAGATGACTTGCGAAGGCTTAGCTATAGATATGATTGAGAAGCTGTTGTCGTCCATACCCACACTGTCATGGAAATCTATAACCGCTGTAAGACAGTCGATCACCGTCATTATCTCTCACCTGAGGTAAGTTACCTTTACGATCAAAAGATGAGATACATACTGTAGATTACTTCTTTTTAGTACTCGCCTATCTTAATTTGACAAAAAATAAGAACAGTCTCATTTTTTTGGCTGATCTCATTTTATCATATAGGCGATAAAGACAAGACAAGTCTATGCAGCCTTTCTAGGTAAGACTAAAAATCAGGAATGTGATCAACGATTTTTTGTAATGAAATGAAAATTGGATTTTTCTTTTTTTTTCATTGGTAGTGATGAGAGCTCCAGTTCTGAGTGTATGGAGGAAAATCTGGCCTCCTTCCAGAGAATAGTCAACAATGTCTTCTCACATGGACAGGAAGGGTAGGTAACTCCCATGGACAAGGGGCCACATTAGCTCAGTCGATTAAAGCACCGGCCACGTAACCTCGGGTGAAGATCTGAAGTGTGTGGTTTGACGCTCCCTACCCGTGTCAGTTTGTGTGTCTCGGAAAGCTTAGAAATGAGCCGGTCTGTGCTGTCGTAGTTGTGTCCTTGGGCAAGACACTTTATCCTAATTGCTCTGGATGGCATGTTACTGGCCTCCTATGTGTTGTTCAGTGAGGTAGTCACCAACTACTACAAGGAGACCTTCCTCAAAATGATTGGCTATTCATGGGGTGATAAGCCCAGCAAACAAAGAAACAAAGATTCCCCATGAAGATGAGGGGTTTTTTACTTTGTAACATCTTACAAGGACAAAAAGTTGATGTAGCATCTGCTCACATGGACAATAAGGATAAATGTAACATCTGTTCACATGAACTTGATGGGTAGTAATGCTTTAACATCTTGTTTGGACAGAAACGGTAGGTAACTTTGTAACATCTTAGGCCTACCACATGGACAGTAAGGGTAGGTAACTCTGTAACACAGGACAGAAAAGGTAGGTAACTCTGTAACACAGGACAGAAAGGGTAGGTAACTCTGTAACACAGGACAGAAAGGGTAGGTAACTCTGTAACACAGGACAGAAAAGGTAGGTAACTCTGTAACACTGGACAGAAAGAGTAGGTAACTCTGTAACACAGGACAGAAAGGGTAGGTAACCCTTTAACACAGGACAGAAAGGGTAGGTAACCCTTTAATACAGGACAGAAAGGGTAGGTAACTCTGTAACACAGGACAGAAAGGGTAGGTAACTCTTTAATACAGGACAGAAAGGGTAGGTAACTCTGTAACATCTTAGGCCTACCACATAGACATTAAGGGTAGGTAACTCTGTAACACAGGACAGAAAAGGTAGGTAACTCTTTAATACAGGACAGAAAGGGTAGGTAACTCTTTAATACAGGACAGAAAGGGTAGGTAACTCTGTAACACAGGACAGAAAGGGTAGGTAACTCTTTAATACAGGACAGAAAGGGTAGGTAACTCTTTAATACAGGACAGAAAGGGTAGGTAACTCTTTAATACAGGACAGAAAGGGTAGGTAACTCTTTAATACAGGACATTAAGGGTAGGTAACTCTGTAAAACAGGACAGAAAGGGTAGGTAACTCTGTAACATAGGACAGAAAGGGTAGGTAACTCTGTAAAACAGGACAGAAAGGGTAGGTAACTCTTTAATACAGGACAGAAAGGGTAGGTAACTCTGTAAAACAGGACAGAAAGGGTAGGTAACTCTTTAATACAGGACAGAAAGGGTAGGTAACTCTGTAAGTGAGTAAACAATATCACATATGTTAAAATATTTATCAAATGTTACAGTTAAAAATATTTTTGAGGAAATGTGCAATAATATATTGAAAGTAATAACCAAACCATGGTTATTTCTATACATACAACATAACTGTGTTTTAGGGGAGATCGTGTGACAGCTGAGGATGTGATGACATTGGTGCGACCATTTTGTTCTGACGATACGGTAGCAGTGAAGCCACGTCTTGACCTTCTTCATATTTTAGAAAAGGTATGCTAAATTAAAATTAAAAAAAAAATAATAATTCCGTGATACCAGATTTAAATGGTACTAGGTACTAATGCAGATACAAAAGAATCTGCTGAAACTCTCATTGAAATATTATAAAGCATAAATATATTATTTTCAGAGTTTTGACTTGTCGCCCGAGGATATGGTGTTACTAACGCTGTACAGGTCAGAGGCTGTCATCAACAAAGCCTGGCAAGCCATCACAGTACGTACAAGAATTTATCTTATAGTTGTTGGAATGTAAAATTTAAGTATAAAATTGAATGTACACATCATATATATTTCCATAATATAAAAGATATATTCAAATTATTCCTTGTAATTAATCTACTGTACACAATTCCTATGGAAATCTAATTTAACTCATTTACTCTTTTCTCTTAGAATTAATTACACTGCTGCATCAGCCAATCAAAAACAACTTTACAAACGGCGATGTCATTTTCTATATTTATTTTACTATGGGCTGATAACACAGTTGTTTAAGCCAATGAAAATGCTTATTACAAGCAGGAGTAGATTATAAATGGATACACACAAGAATAAGTGAATGTTTTCAGTTAGAGTCACATACATGTACCAACTATCACCAGATTGACATATCTCAATACATGTTGTATGTCCATTTTCAGAACTTATATAGTTGTTTAGATATCAGAATGACATTTGTAAATTTACATCTTATACAGGTACAGGAGACTGATATCAACACAGACCAAGCCAGGTTTGCCCTCTTTACACGTCTGTTGTCATTGACAACATCCTTCGAGCAGACTCAAGCTCTTTATAAACTTCTTCATCTCTGGCCACCACTGACGGCATCAAATTCCAGGTATGTACCGATCAGGAAAGCTTATGTGCTGTTAATTCCCTACCATTGAAACCAGGGCCGGGAGGCCTATCTTTCCTCTCTGTTCTTTGAGCTTGTACATATGTATGTATGTACGTACATAACACCAAAGATTGTTATCTCTCTAGTGGCTTCATTCCTCAAGGGATTTTAATTTTGAACACGATGATAAAAGACCATAACATCTCGGACAAGTTCAAGTTTTAGGGTTTTTGGATCAAGGTAAATGTCACTGTTACTATTTTAGCAGGGCTGATGATAGGGGACATATATTGGTTTAAATTTCCATTTAGTACTTTCTAGCTCCAGCTACAGGAAAACATTTTATTAGTACATTTTGTATACATTTATGGTAAAATGTCTTCAATAATGGCCTGTCATCCATCTTGTCTGTTATCTCAAGGTTGCTCCATTTGAATGGATAGCAGTACACTTACACACACAACCACCACCAAATGGTAATAAGTAATAAATAATTTGTCAGTATGTGCATGCATCAGAATCTGTGAGTGCTTTTGTTGCAAAAATTGTTCTCAAGTCATCTCATGAACCCTGGGACAGATTTAGTTCCTTGACACAATAATATTATACCAAGTTCTACATCTCACAAGTGCAACATTCAAAATGGCTGCCATTTTGAAAATTTTGTTATTTTTACTTTTTCTGAACTTAAATAATCTAGACATTCACAAATTAATTGTGTACACTGTTCAAATATGTTCATTGCAAAATAGCCACCATAGCTGCCATCCTAAAAAAATGTTATCAATACTTCTCCTAATTTCATGATGTTACCAAATCAGGAAACATTTGGTCCTTATTTTGGTCAACTGATATTCAGGCACATTTAACATTCAAAATGGCCACCATGCTGAAATTTAGACCTTCAACATCATATGTGTCAAACTATGATATGTGTTCTAAATTACAATGACTATAGGGTTGAGATTTTGCCTGATCAAAGGAATGACCTTCATCTGCTTTCAAGGTCCTATAGGCATCAGATTTGTTAAAACATTTACCAGGTAAATAAATTCTTCAAAATAAGCAAAAGACATGTCGTCCTGATATTGGGCCTGTAGAATACTTGGCTGATGAGCATTCAAGTTTGTTAAAATGGAGGAACAAGTTTAGTTTTTAATATCTTATCTACAGTCAAAGTCATTCAAGGACAGTTCCGAAACAAATGAATTGCCTGAATCTTCCTTAATTCCAAGAATCCAAAATATAGCAGAAATGTTTATTAAAATGGAGGATTAAGTTTAGTTAGATAGTAATATCTTATCAACAGCCATTCAAGGACGGTTCCGAATTACCTAAATCTTCTTAATTCCAAGAATCCAGAAATAAACAATTTCTATACATGATGGGTGCTGGTGAAAATGCAGCCAATCATAAAGTACTGTTTGAATTAATAGCTTCTATATGTGTGGTCCCTGTTTGACAAACCTGGAGACTTCCCGTTGGGTAGATATTTTACTGGAATAGCTAAAACCTCTGATATCTGGTCAGTATCAATATATACAAGAATAACGGGATATGGGAACATGAATCACCTTGGCCATAATATACTCTAAAAGCCAAATGTCAAAAGTCATTTGACAAAGTCTTCTCTTCATGAGGTATAAAGTAATGACTACTTCTCAGAAAGGTCTTACAGAAGTTGGATAGGTTATGAGTGAGGACAGGCTCATTGGGCCTTTTGTTTGTTTTCAAATTTTATTCAGTTAAAGAAGTTAATAAGGATTACAGATTTCGGAAGTAATCATTCTAACATATGATTCTGTATGATAATGTGATTTGTGTATATGTTAAAAAATTCTCCATCTGAGGAATATATCATACTGCAAAATGTCATTTTTGATGTTAATAATGACAAGAACTGTCTATGCATCATTAATCAGTATCATACTTGAGGAGTTTGAATCCCCGTTCTCCAGTATCTAGCACTAACCGTAACCACAACACATCATCCTTCTGTATACCTACTATTCCCAGTTTGCCTTTGCTTGTGTGAAGTGTTTTTATGTACTTTCCTGCTACACATACCAGGTCTATTGTTTTCCTTTTCCAGTCAGCAATAACAATATTACCCTTACTGTCATATACAAGTGTTTCTGGATCAAATTTGTCTGGTGTGACGGACTCTGATGACTGTATTCCTTCTCCATGGTAGTGGACCAGAGGTTCGAGTGTCTGGTTGTACACAATGATATGACGCTGGTAGCTTCCTAGATTATTGTGGTTTCCACCGATTAGTTGACTACTAACTACAGCTATGTCACCTGTGACGGCACACTGTGTGATGGACGGTACCAACCCTGACCCAGACTCCTCTACCGTGGCTGTATGTAACACTCGGCCGTCGCCTGTGTACATCACCACCTTGTACCCCTGTCTACCCCCTGTACCCACCACTACCTGACCCTTGCTGGTCACACACAGACTGTATGGGACACTCTCGGTAATAAACCTTAGCGCTGGTGTAGACAATACAGGTACTTCATAGATAGCCCTCTCTTCACTACAACAGAACCACAGACAATCGGTGTTAGGATCCAGGCTAATATGTTCTATGTTTTTGCTGTGTTGTATCGTCTGTAGGACTTCACCCTTGCTGTTGATAAGCTTTACTCTGGTGGTTTTGCTATAACACAGCCAGGCATGTCCATCAGGCGTAGGACAGATTGACGATATGCTATCTGGGTATGAGAACTGAGTTATGACAGGTGCTTGGTCGTGATCTGTGGACTGTTGCAGTGTCTCTTCTTCACCTTGGTTGGATTGTCCACCAATTGGTGATTCCAGGAGAATGGGAATTTTCAGGTCCCCCATGGCCTGCTTCAGGTGACTTTGTCTGTCCCCATCTGAATCAAATTCTGTAATGTCTATGCTAGGTGTCGGCGGCATGTCCAAGTCCTTACCTTTTATTTCTGTCACCGAGTCAAAGACAAGTATAGCCGTCCCTGTCTGGAGCGTCTCTTTCCACTCCAGAGTGAGTTTCATCAAAGTGTCCAGTCTGTCCTCGAGGTTAGTGATATGGGTCTGACTGAAGTCCGTGGCTGCACTCTCCATTTTGTCACATTTTTCAATATAATCCTCAGCTATTTCATCTAATTCCTGTTTGCATTGCTCTCTTTTTTCTTTAATTCTTTCACGAATATCTTCATGTTTTGGTTTAAATGTTTCGAGCTCTTCCTTTGCTGACTTAATTTCTTGATAAAGTTTCGGAATTTTTTCATTTTCTGCTCGGTTTATGATGTCCTGAAGGATGTTCTTGTGTTCTTTGTCAGCTTTAGATATTTCAATGAAACTGTTCATGTGGGTTTTATGTGTGGTGATGGAACAGATAGGACAAATCAGGACATTACAGTCCCCACACAGAAATACAACAGTGTGTTCTCTATGGCTCGGACACTTGTCATGGCCTTTAGCTCTCACAGCAATTTGTCCTTGTACACTGGAGGGCTGGTCCTTCGAGGGTGTATTGCCCATGTTTGTGTCCTTACTGGTAGTATCTGCTGAAGGATCCTATCTAGTTTATATCTGTAACAATGAAATAACCAATTAGTAAACAATAGGACAGGTGTGGCAGAGTAAAAATTTACAACAATGGTAATACAGTACAGGTGATTGTAACCACGGTGATACTGTACCAGTGATTGTAACCATGGTAATACTGTACCAGTGATTGTAACCATGGTGATACTGTACAGGTGATTGTAACCACGGTAATACAGTACAGGTGATTGTAACCATGGTGATACTGTACAGGTGATTGTAACCATGGTGGTACTGTACAGGTGATTGTAACCATGGTGATACTGTACAGGTGATTGTAACTATTGTGATACTGTACAGGTGATTGTAACCATGGTAATACTATACAGGTGATTGTAACCATGGTGATACTATACAGGTAATTGTAACCATGGTAATATTGTACCAGTGATTGTAACCATGGTGATAATGTACAGGTGATTGTAACCATGGTAATACTCTACATGTGATTGTAACCATGGTGATACTGTACCAGTGATTGTAACCATGGTGATAATGTACAGGTGATTGTAACCATGGTAATACTGTACAGGTGATTGTAACCATGGTAATACTGTACAGGTGATTGTAACCATGGTGATACTGTACAGGTGATTGTAACCATGGTAATACTGTACAGGTGATTGTAACCATGGTGATACTCTACAGGTGATTGTAACCATGGTGATACTGTACAGGTGATAGGTGATTGTAACCATGGTGATACTATACAGGTGATTGTAACCATGGTGATACTCTACAGGTGATTGTAACCATGGTGATAATGTACAGGTGATTGTTACCATGGTGATTGTGTAAAAAATTTGTTTGTACAGATGATTTTTGTTTGTTTGCTTGGTTTATCGCCCCATGACAGCCAGGGTTATTTTGAGGTGGGTTCTCCTTGTAGTAGTTGGTGACTACCTCACTGAACAACATAGGGGAGGCCAGTTGCATACTATCCAGAGCAATTAGGGTAAAATGTCTTGCCCAAGGACACAACCACAACAGCACAGATCAGCCTGTTTCCCAGCTTCCCAAGGGATGTATGACCCCCGATTTGAGGTGCTATGATTGTACTGTTTCGCGAATAAGAAACAATCTTTAAGGTGTTATTATTTTATTACATGTATTTTATACAATTAGTAATATTAATCTGACAATTTGACATCGGTAAAAGCACAAACAAAAACACCGTTTATTAACAATAATAACGCAAATATTCTCTTCCAAAATCGACCCAAGTCTGACAACCATTACGGACCAAATCCAAGATGGCGACGTGCATTTCGGCTTATTGCATAAGTCGGTTAATCGGGTAAAAAGTCCCAGCATATAGGCAACCCGATTAAGCGAAATGCACTGTACTCAATCTGGAAAGCCTGAACAGATGATACATTACAGAATGATGAGAACATACGCCTGTGTGCAGGCGATTCCCGGTAAATAAGCACTCAGGACTTATAATTCCCTTAGAAATTTATCAAATTTTCAAGCCTAAATACATGAACTTTTTTCAATATAATTACTGTAAACCATTAATTTTAAGCTGTTCTGTCATCTAGACTAATTATTTTTTTAAGACTGTGAACAATTATAAAGGAAGTTTTTTCAGATAATGTAATATAGGAAGTGTTGGCAAGTATGAGTTCAGAACATCAACACACATGTGAACCTTTCAGATTAAGCACTGAAATCTAATGTTTAGTGAGAAGTTTGATACAGGTAGATACACAGAATGCTAAAGGTATGATGCCATGCCATTTAAGCTGCATCTTATGTCATAAATATTCACCCAGCATCATGAATACCGCATCTTTGTTAATAAAACATTGGGTTGCACTCTGGCATAACTTGATGAAATGTGCCTGACAAATCTGAAATTATGTGACATCACAGATCACTCACACGAGCTTGTGATACAAAGTTTTATCACTGTTGCAGCATTGAGTGCAGTTTGTTGTTACATGGAAAAACACTTGTGTGTAGACTTATCAGCAACTGATGCAGAACTTAAAATGTAGTGATACCAGCTGTTACCTGTTTTTTCCAGTTAATGATAGATGTTCGTGCCTGGTGTTTGACTGTTTATCATACACTTCTACACAGAGCAAAGGGTATCATGTCCCTTCTGTCCGTCTGTTTGACCAGCCATCTGTCTGTCCAGGGTATTATGCCCCGTCTGTCTGTCTGTTTGACCAGTCATCTGTCTGTCTGTCTGTCTGTCCAGGGTATCATGTCCCTTCTGTCCGTCTGTTTGACCACCCATCTGTCTGTCCAGGGTATTATGCCCTGTCTGTATGTCTGTTTGACCAGCCATCTGTCTGTCTGTCTGTCTGTCTGTCTGTCCAGGGTATTATGCCCCGTCTGTCCGTCTGTTTGACCAGTCATCTGTCTGTCCAGGGTATTATGCCCCGTCTGTCTGTCTGTTTGACCAGCCATCTGTCTGTCTGTCTGTCTGTCTGTCCAGGGTATTATGTCCAGTCTGTCTGTCTATTTGACCAGCCATCTGTCTGTCTGTTTGACCAGTCATCTGTCTGTCCAGGGTATTATGCCCTGTCTGTCTGTCTGTGATGACCAGCCATCTGTCTGTCCAGGGTATTATGGCCTGTCTGTCCGTCTGTTTGACCAGTCATCTGTCTGTCCAGGATATTATGCCCCATCTGTCCAGGACCCTAAATACCGGTAAACACAAAGGGTAAAATTATGTATCCATTTCATGACAACCTCAATATATATTTTCTACACATATTTCATCAGAAAATAAAATCGCTGTACCAATAGAATTCAGGTACAATAAGCCTCATCAAAACAATTCGTTCAACAGAAAATGCAAACTTACCAATTTGTAAGTCATGCTCGGAATATGTGTGGGATAATAGTCATATATCTCGAAGCTGGCGTTTTGGTGAAACCTTTCCGGCCAAAGTCTCTTAATCAAATGTTACACTAGAGGTTTTGATACATAGTGTATCATGGTAGATTATATAATATCTGTTATCTCTTAAACTATCTGTTCACAGTGTGATAGTGTAATCTATATCTTCCTGTTTATTGCATAGATAATGGCACAATAACATAACCAAAGGTTAAAAAAGAAGTTTGGTGAAATATCAGTGTAGCCCATTAGTGATAAACAGAGTTATCTCCCTTATACAGGACAGTTAAGCCAAAGACGATTACCTCCATTACTGTTATTGCATATATATATTCTTTGATCTCCCTTTCTATGATTATTGTCTACATTCCTAAACACAGGTCTGTGATCATATGAGTTTAGCTCAACAAATTATTTCCCTTTCTCTGATTGTTTTCTACAAAAAGTACATTCCTATGGCAGGTCTGTACTTGAATGAGTGTAGCCCAACAAATGATCTCCCCTTCTCTAATCATTGTCTGCATTCCTTTAGGCAGGTCTTATATACTCGTATGAGTGTAGCCCAACAGGTTATCTCCCCTTCTCTGATTATTGACTACATGTTTGAGCTTAGCTCAACAAACTATCTCCCATTCTTGTACAAGCTCGATCAGCTTGCATAGAATTGGTCCAGGTGCTACACAGTTTCTTTAACATTTCACGAAATAGCGAAGCCAAATAACACATAATTATAATCCTTTATTAAAGTCAGTAACAACAAGAGGCCCATGGGGCCTGTATCGCCCACCTGGTTGGATTAGACCAAATGTCAAAATAATATTCATATTCAATTTGTTTTATTTGTAAATCTCAAACAATGCTATATATGGTTATAGTGTGGGAATCCGAACTGCTTTAAAGATTAATGAAGTCCAAACTATCTAAGGTCTGAAAGACCTCAAGAATTGTTTTAAGAACATGCATTCATCACTTTATGACTAGTAGCGATTTAAAGGAATTACCTCTATTTCCCCTATTGGGCCCCGCCCCTTTGGCCCCTCAGGGGTCAGAGTCACCATTTATGCAAAATCTGTTCCCCTTTTGCCAAGGATGTTTCTGGCCAAATTTGGTCAAAATCCAATAGGAACTTTTTGACTAGTAGCGATTTGAAGCAAATGTTGACGGACGGACGGACGGACGGACGGACAACGGACGACGGACGCTGCGCCATGACATAACCTTCGGTCCAGGTGAGCTAAAAATGAAACATCAGCACATGTGCAAAATGTCATACATTATACATTGGACATCAAAATGACTTTACATAAAAGACACAATACTTATCATGGTTACAATTAACATTATGAACTTATTTCAATATGTTTTTCAAAAACTTATGCATGATAAATATTTTGCATATCAACTTTGATAAAAAAAACATTTTTAGTACATAGTTTTATGTAGATGTTTTTGTACAATTTTGATAAAAAGCATCACATGAAATTTTAACTTGTGTGGAATACACCTTTATTTTCGGAATACTTTTACTTTTACTGAATCACCGCTGATGGTCTTGGTTTATGTAAAGTATACAAAAATTGTGTTGCTGTTTGCAGGGTGGCTTTGGAGAACCCCTGGGTGAATATCTTCGATATGATGGTCCAGAAGAGTAACAAGACCGATCAAACACTTGTATGTCCCTGTCTGAGGGAAGTGTTATCCGTTTGTCCACTCAGTAAGGAGGTACGGGTTAAAATTACGAACCAGGACATAATGTTATTAGTGGGAGATTTGTATAAAGTAACAATAATTACCTGGGAAGTGTTCATAGCATGGATAAGTCCAGTACAATAATACAATGAGCATGTATTTGTTATCTGAGTATAAAACCACTATTTGACAAAAAACAATAAGAAAATCTAATTTCTATGACTTCGTTTCAGTGTGTACAGCATATATATGATAGTCTGGTTGCTACGGCTAGTCACATGGAGGCTGTAAGGTGTGCTCTGATTGGTCAATATAAGGACCTAATGGATACTGCCATAGAACACCTTGCCTCACAACCTCAGGTAAATAATTGATCTTCTAAATAATAGAAGCTTTGCTCATGTCACATTTATTAATAGGCCCTACTCTTGAAACTAGGGATACTACATCTTCGCTAGCCAAGGCTTCTGTTTACGTTACACTACACGAACCCTTGGCAGATATATAGTCGTGTTCAAACCGTCGCGCCCTGGAATCCCAGGGCACCCAATCAAATCGCGTTTTACATCCAGGCTTGGTTTCACAGTAAACAAAAATTGCGGCGCCCAGTGCAGAGCTACGTCGTTGACTATGTCATGACATTTTACCTAAAAACAGAGACGTACAATCAATGAGAAACATTCGCAGTGATTGATCAATTAATAGAAGTCGTTAATCACATATCTCATCAAAATGACACAAACCTCCATGTGCGTTTGTAAACATCACTGATGAAGTAAATCGGTAACGTTCGTTTTGACTGGTCGAAAATTTCATGTGTAAAGGGTGGTAATTTCGAATCTCCGCTAGAGGGCCAGAACTGACGCCTATATCTGCCAAGGGTTCGTGGAGTGTAACGTAATCAGAAGCCTTGGCTAGCGAAGATGGGGATACTATGGGTTTCCACTTTCGTGCTCTTTCACGTTTGTATCTATATGTCAAATTTTGTCAGTGCTCTACTGTAAGTGTCTTCGTTCTTTGAGGGATTTTTATCAAACTTCACACAATGATAAAGGGCCATAATATCTCCGGCAGGTTGAGTATCAGGGATTTTTGGTCAAGGAAACTTACTACTTTAGCAGGGGCCGGTAAGGGATATGTATGTACTTGTTGCACTGGCAATACCAAGTTTGCTTGTTTTCATGATAAAATTTAGGTGCTTGTTTTCATGATGAAACTTGGGAAAGATTTGGCCAATTGATTTCTGGTTACCAAGCATCGATCATCAAAAACCCACAAGACTCTGCTCTGTAGAGAGCAGATTCTCGTGGGTTTCCGACGATGATTACCAAGAAACTTTTCAACAGCGCATTCAAATATCTATCCTGATGTAAGGCAAAATAATGATAATACAAAACACTTAATGAATTAATACACAATTATGTTTTAATACTTGTAATAATGTTTTTCAGGTTGTGGCAGATGACGAACTTCTTGACTTAATAGTGCGTAATAATCTAGTCAACAGGGTTGTGCTCACCCATATATATCCAGCAATTACAGACTATATTCTGGCCAATCAGAACACTCATGATGAATCACATGACTACCTCTCTGTGGAGGTTGTGTGTCGGAGATTACGAGAGGAAGGGTTTGAGGCGGAGGCTGGATCTCTCCTGATGAAGAGTCATACATCTCACCCACTCCTCCAGACTTTCAGTGCTTCTCTGCAGTCTCTCAAGAAGTGGTTTTAACATCGACAAAACATTCGTAAAAATTAAATTATTACATAAAAGAATGTAACTTATCTATTGGGATGGAGTTACACGTTTGTCTCTGAAACTCTTTAAAGCGGTTGTTATACTTTCATAATTGCAGACTTTGCTTGTAATTATCATATTTCAAGGTGTAAAATTTTATGGAAACGTCATAAATGGCTCTTCCTGAACCAATTAGTGCTACTGACATTTAGTGACAGAATGATTTACTTGTTATATTTTGTGTTATTGTATAGTGGAACAAGTTTTGAATTAACGTCAATCGATATAAGCAGCTTCTGTCCGACACGTGTGTAAAATAAATGTAAATCTGTAAATCTAGATGATAAATTATCATAATAGACATATGTGTAATAAAATGGTTTTGATAGTGTTAAATCTAAATCATTGATGTATTATCTTGAATGGAATGAAGTGGATTACTGTAACTGAACGAATTTGTGGACAGTATAAAATAATTGTAAATTGACATTACCTGATCATTTTGTATGAAGTGGACTTTTACGATTTCAAGCCTGTCTCCAATATTTGTCTTATTTCAATTAATCTAGACTTACTGAACTTTATGTATGAAACAAAATGAATAATTTTGAATACCAAACTTTAAAATTTTCCTTGATTAAAACACTTTTAAGCTGTGTACATGTATGATCATAAATTACAGCAGTCTTAACATTCTTGTTTGTTGCTGGGTTTATCACCCCATGAACTGCCAGGGTCATATTGAACCGGGATCCTTTGTAGTAGTTGGTGCCTACTTCAGTGAACAACATACGCATGCCATCCAGAGCAATTTGAGTAAAGTGTAGTGCCCAAGGACACAACTACAACAGCACAGACCGGCCAATTTCTCAGCTTCCCAAGAAACTCAAACCGACAATCAAAGGGTACGAAGGGAGTGTCGTACGTTGAACAACACACCTCGATTCTTCACCCGAGATTACATGGCCAGCTCTCTAAATGACTAGAGCTATCGTGTCACCCCTATCAATCGAAAAATGGTAATATAATTCCTATAAAAATAATTCCCTGGTATATTAACACAGGGATCTGTTTCTTTCCTAGTGTTTTTATTATAGTATTCTTTGTATGTGGTATTCTCTTCAGGAATTACAATAATATTATTATTAGAACATCAGATTGCTGTGCATGCTTTCAACTGTTACTCTGAAGCGATCATCTGATGCAGTAAATAAATTTGATATAACAGTTGTAACTACAGTTTTCAGAGAGATCAATTCTATAGTCATGATTGCTTGCTTATTTCCCGTTATAAACAGCTGATCGACACAAAGCAACTACAGAGGCACAAAAGTAACATATAATTACCTCAGACATGAAAAATTAAGATATTTCGTTGATTGTTGCTATAGTACCTGGGGTATATCTAGTTACAGTAATCCCTATACTTAACACTGATCTGACTAGCAGGAATCAATGATTTTAATTAATTTTTGTAACATATTTCTCAAGACTGAGGAACAATTTAGCAAACTCGAGACTTAAAACCACATATTAGATTACTAAGTTTGATGTGCAATAAGTATTTTGTAAATCTATCTATACAATGAATTTATACTACAAA
Organism: Pecten maximus; assembly: GCF_902652985.1. Lineage (NCBI taxonomy): Eukaryota > Metazoa > Mollusca > Bivalvia > Pectinida > Pectinidae > Pecten > Pecten maximus. The sequence continues at coordinate 10,207,198 of NC_047023.1, read as the reverse complement.
ACAGTATGATTTTTAGTCTCGGCATGTATAATGCTTGATTTACCTGGACATAAAGCATTGTTGATTTATGGCCGCCACACGACGTATTATACTTGGAAATGGGGGAAATACCAGTGATGCTTTGCTGTATGTACCAGGCAACGTTATAACTGATTTGATCAGTACACACTGTGTCAAGAGGTCTCGTACATGCTTCACCATACTACCTGTATGCTGAAGCCCCATCATGTCATGCCTATTTAGGGGAGAGGAGGTGGGGGGATGTCATTGTGACATTTTTTTCTTGATGCCATACACATGTTTGAGAATATTTTAATTGTTTATCACAATACTTAATATTGAATTTCGGTAATGTATTAATTAGATCTGTATTTATTACCAATAGATAATTCAATTGTGTCCTGTTATTGCTCAATTAAAATATGTATGAAAGATTTATTTCAAGTTTTGTTTGGTTTTTAGGTCACCTGAGCAAAGCTCAGTGACCTTTTCCAATCCGCCTTTGTCCTGCATCATGCATCGTCCGTAGTTAGTTAGCATTTCACATTTTCGACTTCTCCTCAAAAACTTCGGAATTATTTTTGATGAAATTTTGCAGAAACCTTCCTTGGCTAAAGGTCTACCAAAATCGTAAATGATATGGTCCCAACCCCCTAGGGGCCTAAGGGGTACGTGGGGCCTATAGTGTGGTCAAATTGACTGATATTTCAAAAATCTTCTTTTCAAGACCTAGATATGGAAGCATGGTATACTCTTCATGGATGGAAGGTTCTTAGGTGCTTTATCAAAATTGTAAATTTCATGGCCCCTGGGTGTCACATTTCCCCTGGTGAGGGGGTAAATTTGATTATACATGTACCGTTAGCATATCTAAGTTTTCTCAGTGACATGTTTTCAGAGAATGTAAAGGTCAAGGCCTTGTCATGGGGGTCAAAAGTAGGTCAAAAATAAAAATCCTAGAAAGATGGAAAGAACATGATCCACTGAAACAGAATGTGTAAGTTTTATGATCATCAGATGAAAAAATGACAGAGATATGGCACTTTGAAAAATTAAAGCAAATTTTTTCCTGCAAAAACTCAAAAATCATCCAAAATTGCAGATGTTTCTGCTCTCTTATTTATACACATGAAGGCTTAATGTTTGGCACATTGATAGCATGTATGGCTGGCTACAAATGTTATGTTATTCTCATTTTTGACCTTGACCTTCATTCATGATCACAGGGGTCAAATGATGAAAAAAAAAATCAAAATTATTTATTTGGGTCACATTTAAATGAACCTGCTCTTATGAATGTGTATGCAATGTTTCAGGTTCAGTAATCAAAATTGAGGCAGATATGGCACTTTGAAAAAAAAAACCACCAAAAATCAACCAAAATTGCACATAAAAGGTTTCTGCTCTTTTTATACATGAAGGCTGAATATTTGGCACACAGATAGCATGTGTGACTGACTACAAATATAATGCTTATCTTTGACCTTGACCTTCATTCAATGTCACTGGGAGAATTTTTTTTTTTTTAATTCTAAACTCTTTCAAAAAGATTTGTTCGGGTCACATTTCAAAGAACCTGCTCTTATGATGGTATGCGCAAGGTTTCTAGGTCAAATCATCAAAATGTGGCAGATATGGCACATTGAAGAATGTTTTCCCGCCAAAATTCAAAATTATCTATCAATTGCAATTCAAATATTTTTTTTCATTACTGTGTAACATATACACTTGATAATTAGCACAGCACAAGTTGCTGGCTGCAATAGTTATGCAAATAGTTGACCTCGACCAACAAAGTTCAAGGTCTTGATAGAGGAAATTTACCGTTAAACATTGTCACATCATAATTATCATAAATAAACGCAGTATTAATTCTGTGTTTCTGAAAATGGAAACATCAGGTCAATATCTCAAAATATTATCTTCAATAAGACCATATTTTAAATCAATGGGAATTAAAAAAAAATAATATTGTACTTTGTATAAAAAGATTTTGAACTACTTCTGCATTCTTTAATGTTCAAGAAACAGGTGTTTTTGGTACAAAATACTAAAATAATGGTATCATATTGATATTTGATAACCTACTGTGGTGAGCTAAGTATCCTTAGGCATTAATTGTGTGCTTAAAAATTTATATTGTCACAATGGAAATATCAGCTACATGTACTGGAACACTAACTGTGGAGGTGTATTCCGGAGTTAAGATGTTATCTCTCCTAGAAAAATCATCTACAGAGATACTGCAATTTTATATCTCCTTGAAAAATCATCTACAGAGATACTGCAATTTTATATCTCCTTGAAAAATCATCTACAGAGATACTGCAATTTTATATCTCCTTGAAAAATCATCTACAGAGATACTGTAGTTTTCAACTTATTCATGAAAATTAATGTTCAATGTAGAAGTGTTTAGAGGTTTTTACTGTTGTGAAGTTGTGGGTACTAACATATGCTGTATGTCCTGGTAGTGGTACATGTGTTGAGGTGCTCTAGGATGGGAAGATTTGTCAGCTTAATCCTGGGGTAAAATCCGGATGCACCTGAAGCTCCCAGTGAGCATGTGTATTCTGGATTATTATTATGGTGACCGAGATGTTATTTCTGGACACAGCTAGGTATTTAGTGTTGAACTCTAGCTTAGCTGCCAGTTATATGTCTGTAGAGACTGCAGAGTATGCATTAGTCCTACCACAGCAGTGCTGTAATCTATCAGCCATTCTATTCTGTAACACATGACATTACATCATACAGCCTTTGGTATTTGCCCTGCATTATTATCATAACGGTGCCTACCTGCAATTACATCAGTTAAACTCATACACAGTACACGTGGGTCATTTAGGACAAAATCTACATAGCCATGTAGCTGTGTCGAGCATCTGATCATGATGAATAAAATTCAATTAACAGATATATTTGTTTAAAGCACACAAATATTCATGACCTTTCAGTTTATATATATACATATGCTTGTCAGGACTAACTTCTAAGGTAATGAAGATTTATTCAAAGTGCTACAACTAACAGTCAAGTTCATTTAGGATGACTTACAGGCAAGTCCCAACAGTCAAGGTCTTTCAGGATATTACAGGTAACTCCCAACAGTCAAGGTCATTCAGGATATTACAGGTAACTCCCAACAGCCAAGGTCATTCGGGATATTACAGGTAACTCCCAACAGTCAAGGTCATTCTGGTTTTAACCTCAACACCCAAGGTCATTTAAGGCTTTAACCTCAACAGTCAAGATCATGCAGGTTTTTAACCCAAGCAACCAAGGTCATTAGGGGTTTCAACACTTAAAGCTAAGCTCATTCAGGGTTTTACCCCAAAAGCCAAGATCATTCATTGTTTTGACCTCAACAGTCAAGGTCATTCAGGGTTAAACCCCAGTAGCCAATGTGATTCAGGGTTAAACCCCAACAGTCAATGTCATTCAGGGTAAAACCTCAACAGTCAAGGTCATTTTGGGTTAAACCCCAGTAGTCAAGGTCATTCAGGGTTAAACCAAAACAGTCAAGGCCATTCTGGGTTAAACCCCAGTAGTCAATGTCATTCAGGGTTAAACCCAACAATCAAGGTCATTTTGGGTTAAACCCCAGTAGTCAAGGTCATTCAGGGTTAAACCCTAACAGTCAAGGTCATTCAGGGGTTAAACCCCAGTAACCAAGGATGCTCACAATTTAATTATGATTTTGAGTTAGAATTATACTTCATAAGGAATCTATTTTTTTCCTTAATTTTTCATAAGCTTCAAATGCCAAAATGGGTATTTTTTGCAATTTATATTTAAATTTTACACAAGATCATTACTGCGTTATGTAAATTTTAAAAGAGTTGATCAAAAATAACAAGAACCAGATAAGTTCAAAAACAAACAAAATGTCAATAAAAATTGTTTTATTCATGTAAAGAAATGTAATAAAGAAGTCAATTTATTCCGTAGCTACTACTACAATATATCACATACCCGTTATCCTTCCACCTACACGTAAATAAGAACAACATGGCATATTAAAAGACTAATTTGTTTCATGCTATATAGGGTTAACTAGCTAACCTAACGGGGCCCAGTTGTTCAAAAGGTGATTAGGCTTGTCACAGTTTAACTACAATATTAAAATCCTGATAAAATGATTTCTGGTAAAAATTATTTGAGAAAATTTTCTTAAACTATAACACCTACCAGTCTCTTCATACCTGCTTATTTTTAGGATATACACACATAGGATTTGAAGTAAAGGTGAAATGAGATTTTCACTATAAGTGATTAAGCTAATCAACTTTTGAACAACTGGGCCCTGATCTACCTATGAGTGATGACTCTGCATAGGTAGTAAGTGATAAGTGTTTTATCACAGTGGCAGTATAGAAAACTACTGTATATACAATGTACCTTAAGGAGGTATAAAAACTAGAGTATTATTAATGATGAGCAATTGAGCATCAACATTTCAAGCTTTCAAAATCATGATCATTCCAGAGCAGGTACTTTAAAAAGCTTGCATCCGCTAATCAACACAACAATAAGAAAAATAAATTGTACATGATAACAATTAAGTATCCTTTGTTAGAATAAACTATTGTACATACAGTACCCTATACAGGTACACATTCAGTAGCTCAATCTAGAGTCACTGGCTGGGTATGTACAGTACATGTATTGTTTTTTTCCCCTTTATTTATTAATGTCATTTCAATAGTAGTAATAAAATAAAAACGTTAAGAAACTTAACATCTTTACTTCATGTTCTAGTCTTTATCCAGTTTAATTTCTTTATTTTAATTTTGCACCATTTTTTTTTTTTTTTTTGAGATAATGAAATTACTTGGATACTTCTTCATTCTAATACTCGTGGCAAGAAATTGATACAGAACATTCATGAAGTAAATTATATATAAAAATATTACAGTATACATGTATATAGTCAGCAAAGAAAGCTCTGACTTTAAAGTACACGTATAGCTATTTATTTACATGCTAGAACCTGTTCTCTCTAAAACAAAAAAAAACTTTCTCAGTATGAATATGTAGCATGATTAATTGTATGGTATAACAATTTTAAAGGGTAGGAAACTGATCTTGATATTTTTTTTTTTTTTCAAAAGTGTCATCATGTTACAAATGTAATGAAATAAAAATTAATAATAGATTTGAATTTAACTTACTTTTTTTTTAGAATTTGATAGAGATATTTAAAATAAAGTTGAACCATACCAACCATGTTTTGAAGTTTACAATACAACCTAAAAGTACTTTGTAAAATATCATATTGGCGTTGAGTGTAAATGTTACAAATTATATAAGTCATCATTGGAAGTCAGGTTTTTCTGGATAGTTACAACCAAAATGTTGAATTACAACTTTAGCAGCATAAGCACCACATCGCATGCATTCCTCTAGAGATTTATTCTTCACCAATTGAGATAGAAATCCTCCCACAAAGGCATCACCACAGCCGTTGGTGTCTTTTATAAGGCTACGTTCTGCAGGTACCACCGGAAACACAGTTATCTCCCCTTTATGGCATGTAACAGTTGACGCCTTTCCTTGTGTAAATACAATTGTGCGTTGTTTGTTCTTGTTTGCTTTGGGTAGATTTGCCGTTAACTTTGCAATGTCCTTCAAGTCTGACGACTCGAATCCTTGACACTTGGCAAATTCTGCCGCTTCATCTGAATTCCCAAAAAGTACATCGACATACTGCATCAGATTAAGTTCTGGATCGGCAAAATACTTGCAAAGGAAAGTGGCGTGAAGATTCATTACGACTGTTTTTCCATTTTCAGCAGCATGTTTTGCTACAGCCAAAACAGCCTCTGAGCTGACAGGAACTATGAACCCTCCAATGTAATATATTTGAGCATTTTCAACTAAATTCCAATTTTCTTTTTCTTTGACAAAATCGGCCGTAAACAACTCAGCGGCTCCTAGATCGGTTATAAGAGATCTGTCTTCCCCAGTGATCACCGCTGCACATTTACCTGTTGCTTTCTCGGGATGAACTTCATATTGAACACTCACACCAACTTCTTCAGCTTTCTTCGCTAAGATATCTTTAAACACATCATTCCCCACTCCGCCGAAAAAGGTCGTGGCATTAGGAACTTGCAGTAGCCACTGAGCAACACGGATACTATTTTGTGTGGCACCTCCCGCTAAATAGATTGGCGTGAAATTTTTGACGAGATCATCAAATAGAGGCATGTGTTGAGGTTCAGCGATGATGGCATTGTTGGCTAGTAGTTTGTACTTGTCCAGTAAAACCTGGTCAGCCTCGACAGTGATGTCCAGCAGAGGATTCCCGATCCCCAACAAAACATCCTCAGGGCAATCATCGGATGACATCTGAAATATTGAAATACAGAGACTGAAATACATATAGTCAAAAACATTTCTCTAACCTATATACTGTATAACTGTTGTTTTCACGGGAATGATATTTTTGCCATTTTGTGGGCCATTCGTGCGCATCCGAATTTGATCTGTGTTAATAACACATTGGCAATCAATATTTCAGATGTCATTTGTCACAGAATTTGATCTGTGTTAATAACACATTGGTAAATGTTTTAGTGTAAACTTGATCTAATTAACAACAATAGTGAAACAAATTTAAGCACAGGTTAATTACAATACTCCATGAAATAAACAGTGATTAAGACCGTCGTCATATTGTATTATCAATAGCGTACCTGACTGCCTCCAATCACCCAAGGTAATTTTGACAATTATTATTGTTCAGAAAAGATTATATGCTTACCAATATAGGTATATGTTTTGACTTCAGATCAACAATCGCATCAAAATGAAACACATTGATCTGAATTTCATATCATTTTTATATACAATATTGTGTGTCAACAATGACATGTTAAGCAGTTAGGAATTCAACAGGAGCAATATTCGCGAAAATTAGATATCTTGTTTAAACCAGATCAAAGTCCTAGAACTAGAAGGACAAAGCAGCTGTATGATATGACCCTACCATCAGTGATGGGTTGTGACATCCCTGTCCATGTTAGATTATTTTTGCTGGTCATATACATAAAAACAAACAAAAAAAAAAGAGGTCTGATGGGCCTGTATCATCACCTGGATCTACAGCAACTTTGAAGTAACCAAGTTGATCTAGGTCATTTCTGCAGATACTATGCTGATTACCACTTTATTCAAATATCAGATTAGGCTAGATTTATTCATGTCAATTAATTTTCTATACTTTCATTCCAGCATACTATTGGCCTAATAACAGGTCTCTTGGCTGTCAAATATTTTGCGACACCTATTTCTGGTACCATCATTAATGTCTATGTGGATAATAAAAATCAATCTTATTAAGATAATCTCCCTGACTCTGTAAACCCCATTCTGCTACACCAAATAATGGAGTGTAGCTTACGAAACAGGAGTGCACTCAGTGCAGATCAACATATTATTTTAACCAGATTGTACAATTTGAGTATGATAGAAGTTATATAGCACAACCAATATGATATTTAAGAGTGTGATGTTTCAATGACTTTGACTAACGACCAATATGAAGCGTACTAGCACTGATGTATGATAGTGTCTGAGATTTTTTTTTCTTGACTCGATTGACTGTTTAGGATGTTTTGTCTCTAAGTCAACAAAAGAAAATCCCTGTCTAGGGTAAGAGAACGAGTTATAAATCACTACCTAGCAACCACAGTGAATTATGTGAAAATCAAAAGTTCTCTCTAGCTGAGCATGTATATTGAAGCTAGTTACTGACCTGGGATATATAAGGTCACAAATTTCAATTGAATCATTTATTTAGCCACCATTGTAACAATTAAGTGAGGAGAAATTAAACACACTGTCTGATTAATCATGCAGACTCAAATCTTGAATCTATAGGACATGTAAAGGAGCCATATGCCAATCCATAGCACAGCCAATATGTAATTTTATGAACACAAAAATTCTCAATTGTGCATAAAAATGAAATCTAATCAGAGGAACAAATATGACATTTTTTTAAGAATCATAAGGAATCGAAGTGATAAATAACCCATTCAGCCATCCCTGCAAACTCCTGACCCGACAAACACTCAAACCAACTAATCATAAACTACCTTGACGTCTCTCATTCCTATTTATATACAATCCAGTCATCCATGTCGAATTTGGTCAAAATCTCTTCAGCCATTCTCAATAAGAAGTATTTTAATGTACACAAGTATATAAAAGTGAATGTAGTGAATTACAACCACTGATGGTCTCAAAAATCACCAACAATAATATGTTTACTATGTCATTCTGGGCCTACAGTACCTTTCGCACGGCCAACTGATCACCTGCAGGCTTTCGAGATCGCCGATGGAGGATCGAACGTCCGGCCGAGTTATATTGAAGTGTAACCGCAGTGGGCCGACGGACTAGTGTGTGAAGGCTGTTGTTTATCTGCTGGTAGATTACATAAGTAAACAGAGGCAATCAAGCCAGTTCGCTTCCGACACACTGATTTCACGTTAGTCCACACCAGACGACTCGCAACAGCCATGCCTTATATGTCGGGATTGCGGGCCAAAATCTCGGGGCACACCCGTAAAGTATGCAAAACATGTAAAAGTGTAAAAAGAATTAAAACGATTGCGACAGGTTTTATTTCGTAGGCATACAGACATGTCGATTTTGAACCAAAACATCGTGTTTGTACCGAATTAACACTTTCATTTGTTTTTATCAAATATTAGAGGTTGGTATGCGACTGGTATGCGACTTGTATTTGCACGGTGCATACACAAATACTTACCTAACAAAACAAATCCGCCTTACTAATATCGGACTTTACTGGAGAAATAGAGATAACTCGGTTAAAAAGATGGATTTGAAATTTTCAATGGGTTTTTATGACACATATTTGAATGGATTTTCTGTGAATTCTATAACTAGTTGATATATATTTATTTCACCAGATATGATTTTACATATTTTCAAAAACTAATCATGGATATAAAATGACAAAAAAGATGCATTTCAAATTTTCAGTGGGGTTTTTATGACTTATTCTTTGATGGATTTAAACGCTGTCAGACAAGTACGCTTTAACTCATTTTTAAATAAAACATCATTAAAGATGATTCTTTTATAATTATTCCAGATGGAAAGAAAGTTTTGATTATTGTAATAAAATATATCACCACGATATATCAATTAAAATATTAAATGTAAACGTGGATACATGTACTTCTCTGGTAACAACATACAGTATGTTTTTCACTTTGATAGCCAAAGTAATTAATCGTAGTTTTATAGACATTTGCAATAATAATAATTAGTTACACAACTCATCCCATCCCATAAAAAAGATTTGTATATGTATTGATTATCTTGATTAATGAATAAAAATATTGTTTAAACTAACCAGAGACCTATATACATTGTAGGTATCCGTAGGGATCCGATTCTCTGAGTTTATAGTTCAGAACTGACTAGCTCATATAGGGTGCCTTTGTTAGGCACTGACATTAGGTCGTGGTTTTTGCTGGTGCTCTGGATTTTCTTCTACAATGCCTGGCAAGTTCTTAAATGACCATGGCACTTAATAAGACTTTAGAGGGACATTCCTTCTTTCGGATATCAGAACCATGCACAATTTTTACTGATGAAATCTACTTTTGAACAGGGAAATGAATCAACGCCAAAATGTACAGAAAAATGATGAATCCTACAAAAATACTGACTGGCTTTCCAGTAAAAAGTGATATTTGGGTAGGAATGAAGATTTTTTAGAACTTAGAACTTGGAGAATTAATTACCATACAAGTTAAACTGTCGTATTTGATTTATGTAAACTAAAGATTCCAAAATTTACTACTTGGGAAAAAATCATATTTTCCAATAAATTAATTTTGATGACCTAACCTTTGAATTTATACTAATGAAGGAATGACCCTTTAAATGAAGTAAACCAAACCAAATGTATTACTATGCTTATGAACACATGAACAGTGTATATGGTTTAAACCTTATACACTGGCCACTGCTGTTAATTCCCAAAGCCTGGAAGATTATAGAATTTCTATAATTATTTTGTAATTAATCATAATTACAAAAGGAGAGTAATTGTATATGGTGTTGACTCTTAGCAGGTTTAATTTAAATTTGCTACAATTCTGTTTTAGTGGAGACAAGACGAGAGAATACATGTACTTACAATCAAAATTAATTAACTCGAACTATGATAACTCAAAAACACTGATTATAAATTGAAGTATCTCACTGGTCCAAGTCTAAATATTTATTTTTACAGTAATGAAATATATATCAAATAATTCAAACGTAAGTCTATATTAATATATATATCTGGCATCTTTTTTTATTTGACAGCTAATTTTGAAATTATTTGGATTTATTTTCATTTTCCCATATTTTGTGTAAACCGTTGGATGTCAAAACTAAGTTTTGTGAGCTATTTAGAATTTGCTTCAACCTCTAATATATACATATATCTTGCAAATTTTGTATATAAAATGCATAAATTTGGCATTGATTTATGTCCTGAATGCTCTATAATGTTAGCGTAAACATTTTGCAATTTCTGACACCCACCAGGGAGCTTTGTTACATCAGGTGTACCATTTTGACTTGATTCTGATGGGTCCTGCGGGGCGAGCTGAAATTTCTTCTAAAGAAACAGGTCTTCGGATTTTTCTTTGTCCCACTTTAACCGACCGATTTATTGCGTTCCCTACCACGTAATGACTAGTTATATCAATTAGTGGGTTTATATACTATATACTATACAATGACCTGCGTAATAATCTTTTTAACTTTCTTGATAACTGTGCTGCTAACCATAATCATACTTCTATGCAAACCCTAGTAAATGGATGCTCGAGCTGTGATGGTAATACAAATAAACTGATGCTACACCAGATTCATTATTATATAGGTAAATCAAATCGTTTCAACTTTTACAAAATATAAAATTACATGATGCCATTATATCAAATATATTTGGAAATTGATTATGTTATACATATTAAATGGACAGTCTAGTAATCAAACTATTATAACCCCTGTTAGAGTCTGAATTCAGTTGAACACTGCTGTGAATGTATATGTATTTTCACTTAAATAAAATTTAACCTGCTATCACTTCATATTATTTTAATTTTCCTCTATGTACATTTCAATGTATCATTCATTCCCTATTTCTTTTATGATTACAGGTACATGTATGATTTAGTGAAATTTTTACTCTCAAAAAACACAGCTTGGTAGATATGACTTATGCAAAATCTTGCATACGGACAATTGGTCCATCTACCAAACTGTTAACTGAATAACTATGCTACTATTACATACATATAATTATGTTGATATGTGCTAATTAAATCTGTCATACCTTATAAATTCAAATGTATGTTTTGTTTGTATGTGTGTCTGTATGTGTATCTGTATGTGTATGTCCAAAATTAATTAGATATATGTATAAGAGTTATCTCCCTTTCAATATGTGTATTGCTGTATGTTAATTGTAAGTATATATAATTCCATTTCAATTATCTGAATTAAATTTTCTACTTTTTCACTATTTGTCCACCTATAATATGGAGAGAATTTATTTAGGCCCTGCCTGTTATTCAATCCAACTGACTTTGTAAATAACACCTGTACATATATGTCAATAAAATTTGTTGAAATGAAATGAAATTAGTGGGTTTGACTAGAACCATCATCTAGGGACAGCATTCATAATTTGTGTGATAAGCTCAAATAAATAACAGTGTTTTTTTCTTTCTTTGTTTTTTTGTTTGCTTGTTTGTTTGTTTTTTTGTTTGTTTTTGTTTTGTTTTGTGTGTATGTTTTGTTGTTGTTGTTGTTGTTGTTGTTGGTGTTGTTGTTGTTGTTGTTGAAAACTGATGTGTACGCAACTGCGTATTTGCGTATAGGCAGGTACGCGCCTGAATACGACTGCATTTCAATCAGGAATATAATTTTATTAATGTGTCAATCTCAACTTAGTTCCGTTTTTTACCGCATATCTGCATTTTGCATTTACCGCTACATTGACCAACCATATTCTTCATCTTGACCAGTAACGCCACCTGTCGCGTCATTTCCGGGGACAAAAGAATATTATACGTTTTTTATGCCGAATAGAACACTGAAAGTATTTCATTTACTTCATTTCGGAGAGCGTATAATCTAATCTGAACAAGAGTTATTCCCCTTCGTACATGATATTTTAACAAACTTGCCTGTCTCGACTCTCTAGAATATATAAATTGTTTATCTTTTATCAAGATATCTGTCTGATTTCAAACTAGTGGGACAGGTAATATTACCAGCTAATATTAGAGACTGCATGGTAGCTAGTCTATTCTCTTCATGTAATACACGCTTAGTAAACAAGCAAACTTACATTACCGCTACTGCATAGTGGACCGTATTTACTATCAAGCAATTATTTTTTGCGTAAAAATAGTCTTCTCCTTTTCAGACCTAATTGACATTAACCGCTACTGCATAGTGGACCGTATTTACTATCAAGCAATTATTTTTTGCGTAAAAATAGTCTTTCTCCTTTTCAGACCTAAATATCAAAATACTATATATGGTGTCCAATAGTTTGCAAGAAATATAATTCTTACAATTCATGAACACGCGTCTTAGCGCCCATTCAATCTGATGGTCTTAATTCATGACAACACGTGATTCGTATCTACATTTGTATATATAAAATGGAAACAATGCGTATGTTTGGCATGATCAAATCCTTGGGGTAAATCCTACACATGCATTCTGATCTAAACTAAATAGTTGTACTTTATATATGCATACCATAGATAGATAGAACGTCATTCGACAACAACAGATACTTACAATGCGGGTGTACATATGTAATTCATTACGAATAATGCAATGGACATCTGCCCGAATTGTACCTGTGTTAAACAGTTTGTGTATGCCTAAAGTAAATACGAAAAAAAACCGCATTTTATCTTAAAATTTTCTGGTTTACTTTTCCCCACTAGAGAACGTAAGCCCGCCTCTTAATTATGTAGGTGAAGTGTGTAATTTAAGTTATCAGCCATTAACAATTGATTTCACTGTCAGAAAAAAATGCCATTCAAAATCAAAACGGTATATTTTCATGTTAATAGATGACTATTTACTTTCAGGCGACAATAAACCACCACCTCACGATATCGATAACAGTACCGATATGTGGGTAAACACATTGGGCGACATCTTCGCTAACCAAGGATTCTGATAGCGCTGTACTCCAAGAGCGACAGTAGGGAGACACTTTCTCATACCACACACATCCTTACATCTCTCACACATCTCTACATATTACACATCCTTACATCTCTCACACATCTTTACATATCACACACACATCCTTACATCTCTCACGCATCTCTCACACATCTCTACATATTACACATCCTTACATCTCTCACATATCTTTACATATCACACACACACATCCTTACATCTCTCACGCATCTCTCACACATCTCTACATATTACACATCCTTACATCTCTCACACATCATTACATATTACACATCCTTACATATCACACATCCTTACATATCACACACAACATTACATATCACACACACATCCTTACATATCACACATCCTTACATATCACACATCCTTACATATAACACATCCTAACATATCACACATCCTTACATATAACACATCCTAACATATCACACATCATTACATATCACACATCCTTACATCTCTCACACATCTCTACATATTACACATCCGTACATATCACACATCCTTACATCTCACACACATCCTTACATATCACACATCCTTACATATCACACATCCTTACATATCACACACAACATTACATATCACACACACATCCTTACATCTCACACATCCTTACATATCACACATCCTTACATAACACACATCCTTACATATCACACACCCTTACATATCACACATCCTTACATATCACACATCTTTGACAATCACACATTTTGACAAGTCACAATTACATATCACACATCCTTACATATCACACATCATTGAAAATCACACATTTTGACAAGTCACAAAAATTCTTACATATCACACCCATCTTTACATATCACACCCATCTTTACATATCACACATCCTTACATATCACACATCCTTACATATCACACATCCTTACATATCACACATCCTTACATATCACACATCCTTACATATCACACATCCTTACATATCTCACATCCTTACATATCACACATCCTTACATATCACACATCATTACATATCACACATCCTTACATATCTCACATCCTTACATATCACACATCCTTACATATCACACATCCTTACATATCTCACACCCTTACATATCACACATCCTTACATATCACACACCCTTACATATCACACATCCTTACATATCACACATCCTTACATATCACACATCCTTACATATCACACATCATTACATATCACACATCCTTACATATCACACACATTTTGACAAGTCACACACATCCTTACATATCACACATCCTTACATATCACACACCCTTACATATCACACATCCTTACATATCACACATCATTACATATCACACATCCTTACCTATCACACACATTTTGACAAGTCACACATCCTTACATATCACACATTCTTACATATCACACACCCTTACATATCACACATCATTACATATCACACATCCTTACATATCTCACATCCTTACATATCACACATCCTTACATATCACACATCCTTACATATCACACACCCTTACATATCACACATCATTACATATCACACACCCTTACATATCACACATCCTTACATATCACACATCCTTACATATCACACACCCTTACATATCACACATCCTTACATATCACACATCCTTACATATCACACACCCTTACATATCACACATACTTACATATCACACATCCTTACATATCACACATCCTTACATATCACACATCCTTACATATCACACATCATTACATATCACACATCCTTACATATCACACACATTTTGACAAGTCACACACATCCTTACATATCACACATCCTTACATATCACACACCCTTACATATCACACATCATTACATATCACACATCATTACATATCACACATCATTACATATCACACATCCTTACATATCACACATCCTTACATATCACACACCCTTACATATCACACATACTTACATATCACACATCCTTACATATCACACATCCTTACATATCACACATCCTTACATATCACACATCATTACATATCACACATCCTTACATATCACACACATTTTGACAAGTCACACACATCCTTACATATCACACATCCTTACATATCACACACCCTTACATATCACACATCATTACATATCACACATCATTACATATCACACATCATTACATATCACACATCCTTACATATCACACATCCTTACATATCACACATCCTTACATATCACACACCCTTACATATCACACATCATTACATATCACACATCTTTGAAAATCACACATTTTGACAAGTCACAAAAATTCTTAAACATAGTTCACACCAACGGCGCTTTGATGGCGCTTTAAAGCGGCGTGTAAAGCGGCACCAAAGCGTAACAAAGCTTGATTAAAGCGTCAGGGTCGTAATAGATCGTGGGAAAGCTTGGAGTAAAGTTGGACATTCGGCTAGAGCGCCAAAAATTTTTAAACTGTTAAAAAAAATTGCGCGCTCTGTGACGAATTGATAAAAGCGCCGAGAGCGTATCAAAGCTTAACAAAGCATAACAAAGCTCAGCAAAGCTTGACTCAAAGCGTAGGAAAGCTTAACAGAGCTTGGTTCAAAGATGCAATGATTTTGTGGATCTGCAGCATCTTTATATAGGCTTTTGATGAAAAGCCGCATGAAATCGGCGATCTCGACATTTTCCAATGCGTAACAGAGCTTAACAAAGCGTAACAATGCATAACAGAGCTTGAAAACCGTATCAGAGCCTGATTTAAAGCGTCATAATCGCATAAAAGCGTAATAAAGCTTATCAAAGCGTGATTTCAAGCGTGAGGAACCGTTACAAGTCGGGAAATAATTCGTCCCCAAAGCGGCAACCAATTCGTATCGGAGCGTATCAGAGCGTAAGAGATCGTGATATTGTTTGAAAAGAAAACAAAAATGACGGCGCTTTGCTCGCTAATTTAAAGCGCTGCATTCGCCGTTGGTGTGAACTAAGCATAACATATCACACCCATCTTTACATATCACACATCCTTACATATCACACACCCTTACATATAACATATCCTTACATATCACACACCCTTACATATCTCACACATCCTTACATAACATAAACATCCTTACATATCACACATCCTTACATATCACACATCCTTACATATCACACATCCTTACATATCACACATCCTTACATATCACACACCCTTACATATCACACACCCTTACATATCACACATCATTACATATCACACACCCTTACATATCACACATCCTTACATATCACACATCCTTACATATCACACACCCTTACATATCACACATCCTTACATATCAGACATCCTTACATATCACACACCCTTACATATCACACATCATTACATATCACACATCCTTACATATCACACATCCTTACATATCACACATCCTTACATATCACACATCATTACATATAACATATCCTTACATATCACACACCCTTACATATCTCACACATCCTTACATAACATAAACATCCTTACATATCACACATCCTTACATATCACACATCCTTACATATCACACATCCTTACATATCACACATCCTTACATATCACACACCCTTACATATCACACACCCTTACATATCACACATCATTACATATCACACACCCTTACATATCACACATCCTTACATATCACACATCCTTACATATCACACACCCTTACATATCACACATCCTTACATATCAGACATCCTTACATATCACACACCCTTACATATCACACATCATTACATATCACACATCCTTACATATCACACATCCTTACATATCACACATCCTTACATATCACACATCATTACATATCACACATCATTACATATCACACACATTTTGACAAGTCACACACATCCTTACATATCACACATCCTTACATATCACACACCCTTACATATCACACATCCTTACATATCACACATCATTACATATCACACATCCTTACCTATCACACACATTTTGACAAGTCACACACATCCTTACATATCACACATTCTTACATATCACACACCCTTACATATCACACATCCTTACATATCACACATCCTTACATATCACACATCCTTACATATCACACACCCTTACATATCACACACCCTTACATATCACACATCCTTACATATCACACACCCTTACATATCACACATCCTTACATATCACACATCCTTACATATCACACATCCTTACATATCACACACCCTTACATATCACACATCCTTACATATCACACATCCTTACATATCACACACCCTTACATATCACACATCATCACACATCCTTACATATCACACATCCTTACATATCACACATCCTTACATATCACACATCATTACATATCACACATCCTTACATATCACACACATTTGACAAGTCACACACATCCTTACATATCACACATCCTTACATATCACACACCCTTACATATCACACATCCTTACATATCACACATCATTACATATCACACATCCTTACCTATCACACACATTTTGACAAGTCACACACATCCTTACATATCACACATCCTTACATATCACACACCCTTACATATCACACATCATTACATATCACACATCTTTGACAATCACACATTTTGACAAGTCACAATTACATATCACACACCCTTACATATAACATATCCTTACATATCACACACCCTTACATATCTCACACATCCTTACATAACATAAACATCCTTACATATCACACATCCTTACATAACATAAACATCCTTACTTATCACACATCGCTATATATAACATATCCTTACATATCACACTCGTCTGTCTGCGTATAGACAATATTTATAAAGGAAAAAGATTTTAGATAGAACAGTCTTTAGTTTTATTCCCCAACACGAATTTTATAACATTAGATCGTGCACACAAATTATTTAAACACTATTTTAGCGTCATATGGCATCACCTGTTGTCATAGGCCGGAATTAATGTCAAGAACATTGAATTAAATCGAACTGGCCTGACCTGGATACATGTACGTACGCAAAACGACTTGCTCGCCACTTCACCCTGAATATTTGAACGGACGAACTTATGGTTTAGCCAAAAGCTGTTTTACAAGCTGATGTGATACATCCATTTGCACTAGTATCCCCCCCCCCCCCCCCCCCCCCCCCCCCCCCCCCCCCGTGTAATTTACATTCAATTTAATGTTTTTTCTAAATCCGTGTGATTTTAATTGAATTCAATTGATCTTCAAAATGCTTGATTTTTATGTTCATTAAGAGGAAAAATGATGCAAATACTTAACAACGGTTAATGCTAATAAACGTCTATCAGACAAAATTACCTATTAATATATACCAAGGACATTTTTTTTTTCAAATAAGAGTTTTCATTAACTCTCGAATTAATTCTAGAATTAATAAAGACTTGCTGATCGCTGAGATCGCACGTACTGTATAAATTAAATAATCGATAAATATAGGTTGTTACTATCTGTACAGAAACATATCTATATATGACGGATATGTAGATTAGCTAAGTAATGATCAGTTTTGAAGATTTAATGCAAAAATATGTAAAACATTGATGTATCTAATCATCCTCATCAATACCACGTGGTGGTAGCTTTTAGATGACTGATTTATCTGTTTATTAAAATGTATCTATACACATCATTTGTATTTTAAATGTGTCCCGGAATCACAAGGACACCAGGAGGCGAACGGAACATCACCTGGTAACACACAAATGACCCTGAGATCTATTCAAGGTCTTCAAATCTGACTGTGTGAGATTGGCGATTCACTGTATCGTATGGTAGCTTGATAGGGCCAAATATAAAATCTTGCAATCTCGCCGTCGCGTTTTCGCATTATCGCGTTTTCGCTCCCTCGCCTTCGCGTTTACGCAATCTCGCGTTTTCGCACTTTCACGTTCTGGCGTTCTTGCGTTTCCCCTCCCTCGCCTTCGCGTTTACCTAATCTCGCGTTTTCGACCTAAGGTAACTTCGTGTACTCTGTAAGTAGGCGATTGGTAAAAAAGACCCGTGTTTTAATCGTTATGAAATCTTGTTATGTTATCCAGGATGTGTGATATGTAATGATGTGTGGTAAGTAATGGGGTCAAAGGGGTGACGAATGAGGGACGAAACAATTATTTTAAGAGTCAGGGGTCAAAGGTCAATGTCACTTTGGATAAAATAACAAGATTTCATAACGATTAAAACATTGGTCTTTTTTACCAATCGCCTACTTACAGAATAAGACTTCAAAGGTTCATATCGTGATTTTAAACGTTTATCATCGGATGTTTACATTTTTGTAATTTGTCGAACCACGAAGTTCTTAAGGAGGCTGTTATCGTTGTCTGTCATAACAACAAAGTCACAAGTGTCCAACTAAATGGTTATAGGAATAACGGTAACACGTGAGAAACCTTTACGTGCGAGTGTCCACCATGTTTGAACTGAATGATATTCGTCTCCGTATTATGATCATCGCTGAAAGGATGAAACTGGTCCTGGTGACATTTTGAAACTGAATAGGAAACCCCACATATGTCATTTCAATATAATTCGTCCCCAGAAAATAATATGGCATTTGATAATTACACTGCTAGTCTTTCAAAGCTAGCAAGTTCAATCATACCATCGTTACAAATTACAAACCCATTTATTTCTTGTATTTCGATCAACGAAAACATTTAGAACGCTGTGACGATTGTATTTATATGATCCGCAAATAAACCTTTCCTCATCGTCGGTACCCACGTGATCTGCCTTCGTATATCTCCGTGCGATCATACGAACTTTATTATTCCGCGGAGACATTTAAACTGTGCTATATTTGAGTGAAACGGGAAGGTCACACAAATGTATCACAACACACACGAGAGGGTTTTTTTTACAATTAGTATAATCATCTCTACCAAGCATCCGGAACTCCTCGTTTTTTTTTGTTTTTTTTTTTGTTGTTGGTTTTTTTGTTGTTGTTGTTTTTGCTGTTGTTGTTGTTAGTTATTTATTTTTTAAATAAACCGATCGGAACCACTCGTCATTTTCGCCGAAACTAGACGGAGGCGAGATGTTCCGATTGAAAAAATACACGTGTATTTTTGAGAGAAAAAACGAGGAGTTCCGGATACTCTACCCAGGTGTATTGACTGGATTACCTGCCGTAATTTTTCTACATTCGGCTAGGCTTCGATTCGAAAATGCAACGACAGGTCAGGGCTATAGATCCTGTCATTTTGATTGGCCGATATAAATAAAACCGGAAAGACATCCCCAAAGACATCCCCAAAGACATCCCCACAGCGGATGTCGTCTGCATCAATGTTGAATTTGTAAACACTTGGTAGGAACTTCGACATTTTGCAACCTTAGTTTTTAATTAAATGTTATCCCACAACAATTTTAAAGTGGGTTGGAGGTCGAGATGTTTGACATTTCATTGTTTTATTCTTTGTGTGCAGTGCTCGGTCGTTTAACCATGTGTGAACCATGTTATTACTGGTTATTGTTCCTAATATAAACATATTTGGGGAATTCCAACGTTCAACTGATTCGTCAATTGAACTGTCCAATCAGAGTTCACTTGGTCAAGATCCTGACCAAGATGGCGGCCCTGACCTGTCTTCGTATTCATGAGCGCAGCCTAGCGGAGATAAATGGTACTAAAACAGGTAATCCAGTCTACCCAGGTGTACTGCATACAACCCAGTGGTGTACATCGCATTCTCGACTTCAAAATAAATTTGTTGAAAGAAACTTATTTTTCAACCTATTTCATCGCACATCGCATCTCTAAATATAACTATAGAAAACTTCTGTCAAAGACAGCTACTTCTATTGGGTCACATTTGTCTGATCAATGATTTTAGATGATCGATACGTAAGATGGAACTTAAGAGATAAATTTAGTGCTTGTTGAAATTGACATCGCTGAAGAAACAGAACGCTAGAAGGAAAATACTTAAGCTTATCATCTTCTGTGGAATGTCAGTCTGCTATTTCACCAAGTTCGTCTGGTACGCACGCTTCTTATACTGCATTAAAAAAATTTGTAACGTATTGTTCTCATTCGTAACATGCGTATTGTGATTTATTTCAGCAGGTCAGGATACTTGCATGTTCACGTATCCCGGATGTTAGACCACAAACACTTATGTTCTGCAATGTAATGGCGTTGATATGTTGACCCGGCTTCACAGAAAGTTATAAATCATCACGATTATTCTATCGCATCGAGCTATTCTTAAATTAAGCTTTTTCGGCATTCTTTTGGTCCCGGATATGACGCGACATGTGGCGTTACTCGTCAAGATGAAGTATGTGATTGGTCAATGTAGCGGTAAATGCAATATGCAGATATGCAGTTTAAAACGAAACAAAGTTAAGATTGAATGCAAGCTGAATAAGTGGATGTTTATTTTCATATACTACATTGATAAAATTATATTCCTGATTCAAATGTAGTCTTATTATCACCAAAAATGATTCAAACTGATATAATTTTGTTGTCCGTGTTGAAACGCATTAGTTCGTTGATTTATTTACGTTATAACCACCAGCATTTAAACTATGCCGTTTATCTTTTTTAAAGATATTTCTTGTTAATGTTGCTTTCGATGTATATGGATATTGATTTAATTCATTTTCGTCTCTACTCTATCATTCGCTAAATTTGATCGAAAGTTGCTCCTAATATCGCGTGTCTATTGATCAGGCAAGCCGGAAAGGCCCGGAAAGGCCCGGACAATTAAACACAGAGAAGCCCGAAACTGTCCGATTGGTACATACATTATTCTAGATTTATCATTCTTCTCTACGAAATAACGTTATCTTAAGAAAGATACTTATAATATTGGAAACAAGCCCTTGAATATCCCGTATATGGGATGAGGGTGCGCAGAAATATTAATATTACTATTGAGAAATAGAGCAAATTTGACATTCATAAGGACTATCTCACTGTAAAACATACGGGATTCCCGTCGCATGCCATCCAGACCATTAAGTGTATTTCCCAAGGACACAACCACCATCGAAGCAGCTTCACGAGAAACCATCCGCCACGAGCATGGAGCGTCGAACCAAGCAAGTCGGGAGAGGGGGTAGGGGATAAGTGGTAGGTTGGGGTGGGGGTACTCAGTCGGTAGAGCGCCGGCCACGTTACTTCAGGTGAAGGTTCGTGGGACTTGGTTCACCGCTTCCTACTCGTTTCAGTTCGTGTTTTTCGGTTTGTGGCTGTGTCCTTTGGCAACACACTTTAGTCCTATAGCTCTGGCATGTGACGGATATCCCGTATGTTGTTCATTGAGGTAGTCACCAACTACTACAAGGATACATGACCTCAAAATGAACCTGGTTGTTCACGGGGCGATAAAACCAGCAAAGAAATTAACAAAGTCCTATCTGTTAACCATCAAACTCAAGTCCTACAATGCTTTAGGATAATCAGTGATTTTTTTGCAATCTAAAAATTTCAAAATGTGCTTTATACATTGTGTAGCTCAAGAAATGTAAAAATTGGAGTTCTCCAAACTTCAATATTAGGACCAATAGTCATAATCATGCTTCATATGAATGATTAACCTTATTTTTTTAAGAGATCATCAGTTAAATGTATGCTGACGAGAGTTAATCATGTGACCTTATGACATTCAATACACTGTCACGTCACTGCATACCTTTGAAAGGTAGTGAAGTTTTAAGTTGAAACACAGAATGCGTTATTGGTATTTCGGTGTACACAGAAAAAGAAAGTCAGTTCGAAACTACATTATGCGAGGACCTATAGCTATTGTGCATGATCCCCCCCCCCCCCCCCCCCCCCCCCAAAAAAAAGAAAGAAAAAAAGAAAGAAAAAAAAACCCCAAAAAACACGAATCTTAAAAAAAAGAAAGAAGAGATATATATATGTACACTGTATATGCCTATCAGTCCCTCCATAAAGCTGTCAAACAAGGTAAATGTACGGTAAAGTAGGCAAAGTTATTACTATTTATTACTCTTAAGGTACTTGGAGTTTTATTGACATTTGTTAATTCTGAAACAGCCATTATTGATTTTGTTTGTATGAAGTTGCCGCTGAATACATAGGTTTCAAAAACATAAAAATCATGTCGAAAGAGGTGTCCAAATGTGTACACGGCTATATCCGGTTACCATACTTCATTTTCATCATATTGATCGATTCTTAAAATCACTGACTGACTGAGAGACTTTTTAAAATTAAACATAAAAGTTTATGTTTTAGGAAATGTGTTACTGTATCAGTATAGCCTGCAAAATTCTCAACGATGCAGCTCAAGAATTACTCCAAAGTTATATATCTGCTTCTGTGAGGAAGGTTATATCCAAGATAACTCGTTATTAGATACATTGGTTTCAGATTTTTAAGCTTGGTTTTGATTTTGACATTGAGGAAAAGAAATGCAGACATGAACTTGATTTGTAACTTGGGTTGCTAGATTTAAGTTTGTTTAAATGATATACGTCTTGTGGGTTTATTCTTCTCTGACAACGTATCGTATCACACATTCCTCTCACTCTCTGTCGTAATTTCCCACGGATTCCATTGTTATCTCACATTACACGCAATCGAAGAAGTCCATATACTTACTGTAAATCACTCAGATTTCGCAAATACTTTATTTCGCGCACTAACCTCTTCAGGCATATTTACGAATAAATGATTTCGCGTATGCGATTTAGAAATGACTTTAAATTTGCGAATGATGAGATATTAAAGTCATGGAGCCGGCACGATTTCAATATCGGTAAGCGATGGCTTGATCGCCATCCCAATTCGCGATTGACTCTGGTGGCATATTAACGCGAAAATAAATCCCACGCGAAATATAATTGATTTACAGTATATGATTGGAAATAATCCTTAAAGAAACATGTTTACATTTTGGATAATATATTAAACATTGGACATTACATGTCCTGCTGGACCACAGAACAGGAGCTAGCTGAAGACGTTGCTCTGCGGTCAGCTTATTTTCCACCTACTAGTCTTCTCACGCGCATGCTTGTAATTGAGAGGATGGAATAAAATAAGAAAAGTGAGGATATTTTAATGATATTGTATGTTAACGTTCGTTTGATTATTTAGCATTTCTGTATGAGTTGCAATCACATTCATCGGTACAAAAAATTAAAAGGAAGAATTTGAGTAGAAACATTGATTGACGATTTCGAAAACAGGTTTCCTTTATCGATTGCCTTATACAATATCGAATCAATATCTACAATATATTTGGGTTAAGCCGACCGATGTTAATGAATTTAGGAATATGCCTTTATGTATTTTCCATATATAGATATCCCCATATAGGAAGGTGTCATCCTGTTTCTATAGGAACATGCTAAACATAAATGTATGATGCATGTATAGGACAAGTCTGCCCAGCAGAAATAATGGTACCAGTTGGCCTTAGAACTCTATGCATCTCACCAATTGCTGGCTTGGTTTGACAAGATTAACTCAGCTACCATGGAGCATCACAACAATTAACACCATGCAATGTCCGAAAGTCCCGTAATGTTGACTTTCTTTTTGACACAAGAAGGTTGAAATGCAACATTTTGTGAAAATTTAAAGAAAAGAAGTCGGTAGATCTATGACGCAAACATTTTGTTCAGAACAAGTTGTTTTTACCTTCAGAAGGTTGAAAGTCAGTCATATACGGGATGTTATGTTTTTTTCGGTATAGCAGCATAATTTTCTTTTGGCTCCGGATATGACGCGACAGGTGGCGTTACTGGTCATAATGAAGTATGTGATTGGTCAATGTAGCGGTAAATGCAAAATGCAGATATGCAGTTAAAGACGAAACAAAATTAAGATTGAATGTAAGCTGAATAGGTGGATGTACACTTTGTATCTATTCAAATGACACATTAATAAATTATATTCCTAATTCAAATGCAGACTTCTTATCATCAAAGATGATGCAAACTGATATGATTTTGTTATCCGTGCTGAAACGTATTTATAGATTAGTTCGTTTATTTATTTCACCAGCAGTTTTACATTATAACATCCAGCATTAAAGCTATGCCGTTTATCTTTTTTAAAGATATTTCTTGTTAATATATACACAAGGTGAAGTCAATAAGGTCTGATGAGCCAGATAAACCCTTGAAAACTCGTCGCTATGGAACGCAAGACGTGAATTTCTGCGTCAACAGTGTTATCTGAATACGGTCACATAGGAAGCCGGTTAACTAGGTCAAGGGTCGACCAAGCCTCTTAGGTCACTCGTAAATCACGTTGACCGATATTTGCAGAAATGGGACGTAGAGGTTAATATCTGTTACACAAGACGACAGGCTGATAAATCCATCTCATGAATTGACAATTGAGTCTGTTAGTAATGAAAAATAACCACACCAGCCATTGTCTTAAATGTGATAATAAGTTATTGTCTTAAATGTGATAATAAGTTGTCTTTAATATGATAAAACGTTATTGTCTTTAATGTGATAAAAAGTCATTGTCCTCAATGTGCTAAAAAGTTATTGTCCTTAATGTGATAAAAAGTCATTGTCCTTAATTTGATAAAAAGTCATTGTCCTTAATGTGATAAAAAGTCATTGTCCTTAATGTGATAAAAAGTCATTGTCCTTAATGTGATAAAAAGTTATTGTCCTTAATTTGATAAAAAGTCATTGTCCTTAATGTGATAAAAAGTCATTGTCCTTAATGTGATAAAAAGTTATTGTCCTTAATGTGATACTATTTTACAATTGTTTCGTTATCAGACAATCTCCTTTGCATTTTTACCTTTTAGTTCTTCAACTGCTTTATATCATTTACTTGGAGAACCTATCAACTACAAGTTAGAATTGGTATGATTAATATCGGGGATTATCAGTATAAATAATTCATCTTATAATTATTGGTTTGAAATATGTTTTGCCTGAAATGTCTCATAAGAGAAACACATTGATGTTTGTCTAAGTTGTGATATTTTTGTGACTGTTGTTTAGAACATTGTGTGGTAGTTCTTGGTACTCTGGCCCGCGTGCCATAAAGTGACAATACAATCAGTTCATGGATTTATTAGCACGTGTAGGTAAACAGATATGCGGTAAAAGTACTTATCTTATATATATTTATGACCACACGTAACAAAAGTGTGTTACGTTTGTATATATTCGAGTTTTTATTTCTTGACCCATTGGGGGGAGGGGGGGGGGGGGGGGGGGGGGGAGAGGGAGGGGAGCTTATTGAACCCTTCCTATCCCCCGGATAAGATTTATTTTTAGATAAATATTCCTTGGGTAACTAGGTCATTATGAAACCGTTCCCGGGTTTATGAGATAAAAAAATCTAGGGGTGGGGGATTTAATCCATAAATGACATGAATTGACAAAATTTTATATTATTTCAGGATTTTTTCTACATACTTTTTGTATATTGTTCAGCACTAAATCTAGGTATTATAAAAAGCAGAGGTTACCATTAATACATGTATACAACCTATTCAAAACGAGCGTATGATTGTTAAGACAAGTTTTATTTAGAAATATCGATGATTTTTTACCGACCGCGTATCTCATCTCTCATTCTCGGTTAATGATACCGCGTACGACTATTTCTTAAACCAATTCTATGTCGGTCAGGTTACTGCCAGTTTTGATAACTCCTTGTGCTCGATCTTTTATTTGATATTATCTGTACATGGCACTTCATCTAAATTTGAAAATAGACGTATGCTGGCCCTGTCCTCTTCTTGATAACAAATACGAGAACATGACAACTTCTGTTGCAAACAGTCCGATCTACCAGTACACTTGTATCCATAAATTAAGCTAGTGACCCGTTAGCTGGAAAGTCGCAACCTCAGCCAAGTGGTCACTATTTTGTTTGGGTCAACACTGGCTCGGCTGCTCTGCCCGAGACGGGGCGGTAGGACCACATTTTGGATATCAACTCCCCAGCAGACACTATCAACAGGACAATCATGGCCTCCATGCAGGTCATTGGCTATTTAAATGTCCGTGTCAGAAAAACTCATAGTACTTGAATATCTGCCAAACATTGGAAGGAAAAGTACAAACATATATATTCAATATACTTAACATACCTGTATAGATACCAGGTTGTTTAACAGATATGTAATAGAAAAAAAGTCATAGTTTCCAGCGAAACATGTCAAAATAAACTCAAACATCAAGTAGATTTAAGCTTTTCATTTACCACATGAATAAGTAGTGTTAAGGTCTTTATACTAATATCCAACACGTATGGAACTTTTATTGACCAGGTTCTGTTAGGATTCAAATTAGCTAAACCAGCCACACTAAAACAAACATGAAGTGAAGCACGAGCGCGTTAGAAAGACAATATGCTGGCAGATCTGTGAACGTTTAGGTCGCCCGCCATGTTTAGCGTTGCCGTGTCAATATTTGTGTTACGATTTGAATACAGTGGTTTCGTGTCTGAACGTCACGTAATGACGTGGCGCTTACGCACGAGATTTTGGACATGCCTTGTGCAATTTTTATATTGGATTGCGACCGGCATTTAGATTGCTTTCAACTCATATGAATCGGACATATGAGATTTTCATTCTTATTTAATGTACAAAAGACACACAAAACTATATATACTTTTCAATAAAAAATGATAATTAGATAAATTATAGTGCGAATGATGCATTAATTGTGTTATACAGCTGTTTCGTCATTCTTAAAGCCGTCGGTGGTGATAGGGACGTCCTGAACTAGGGCTTTTTCATGCGAAAGATAAAATAAACATTTCTTGAGCCCGGGATATGAAGCATATAAATATGGTTGTTATATTTATCGAATCGATGTGTTTAACAGTAGCCATGGGTATCTTGGTCCGTGATATTGATTATAAATATACGGGTTGTTTGCTCTTAAGATAATCACTGAGGCACCATTACCATATGTATGACATGGAGACACGAGTCATCAGGACCTTTCTCCCATGCCTTATCTTTGATATTGCTCTATCAGTCGAAAGTAATATAAAACTCTACCAGCTGACTCAATTGTTTACAATTCACTTTCAGACCGATTTAACATGCTATTACAACACTACCATATCATTTATGAGAAGGCTTCAAATAACACATTGTTTGTAATGTCTTATAATTTTATTGAACAAAGAAAATAAAGGTATGTTCATAATCTAATGATTTATAATAAAATGTTGTCACACATAATAGTATAGATTATTGGATTATATACATCTCTTCATCTATTTGTTCAACAAACTAATAAGATTGTATAAATAATATGTTTCATTTGAAGCATTCTCGTATAATTTATCATAACGTATTTAGCTATCATGTCTTATAAGAAATATAAACAAGATTATTATACTTGAACATTTTCTTAATGTTGCTCAGGTAATATGATAGAAGTTATTTAACACAACCAATATGATATTTAAGAGTTTCTCTCCTATCTATGACCAAGTGTTAAACAGAGCGGAGCCGATTCGACTACACTACATCATATCATCTATTACATTTGTTTGATTCTATTTCATTTTTACCATCTCGTCACACTATTTTCTAATTTGGTGTGAAACGGACGAAACATCCTAAACAGTCGATCGAGTCTTTTACTCGGACACTGTATATGTCAGTGTTAATACGCTTCACATTGGTCATTAGTCTGATGGAGGTGACAGTGTCGTCATCGAAACGTCACACTCCTAAATATCATATTGGTTGGGTTATAAAACTTCTACCATATAAGATTATTTTACTAATAGCCAAGTAGATATACATTTCTATCAACGATAGGTAAACATTATATACAAAAATATCTTCACATATGCATTACTATAAATGATTTAAAGATTTCTCTATATTGAATCATCTTGATTAGATAAGGGATCCCAAAATTAATTTAGTATCATACATAATATTTCACCTATCATATTTTATTCTGGTTGATGGATACTTAAGACTGTAAAATATCGTGAGTGTAAAATATATCTATCGAACATTCTCACGAGGCATAAACCAGAAATTTGAATATTCCATTGCGTAAAGTGGATAATACAAGTGCATCGTTTGATAAAAAAATATGTTGGAAATAATGACATCTGTCGTCAGTCTGCTAAAAATAGATCCCCATTTATATTCCTTTCATCGATAAATACTTTTCAAATAGTCAAAATCATTTCTAGTATTTATTTTCATCTTTTGTATTATAAGTCAATGTTCTTTGAATTGTTTACAAATCACCATGATCTGTAAATACATTTATACATAAATACTTTAAATACAATGGATTTATAGTTTACACAAACATCCCTACAAAATGTGGCGGGATCTTCCACATTTAGTACCGCCAAAATACCTGACCCACTATCAACAATATATATTAAACTGATTACAGTAATTTATTCAAAATCATGGAGTACAAAGCTTCCGTTGCACTCACACGTTTAAATCGTATTCTAGCTTTACTGTATGTAAACCTAGTTTACAATGGCCAAGTTTAGCTCACAATCAAGACTAGGAATAAATAAAATAAATAAATAAATATAAAAATAAATAGACACGCAACAAACATTTTCTATTGAAATAGTTTAGAATCTGTGATAAGCGTAGTTATACTTTAATGATTCCAGCAAAAAGGCATGCGAATAAAATTGCAAATTAAATATGTATATGTATATTGAAATACAAAAAAAAGGATTTACACAAATTAATACCTATACGTGTTCTCAAAGTAAGAATATACAATCAAAATCTTTAGATATAGTTGATACTTAGTTTTATTAACACGAGCAAAAAAATCGACCGAGGACAAAGTCCACCGTTGATATTTGTCAGGTCAATAAAACCAGGTATCGACTTTTAATTATTTATTCAATATTTTTCACATGCGTCCACTTTCTACACCATAGAATATTGCTTCAGATGACGGCATAAATCATACTTTTACTTACTTTTTACACTGTATTTATAAAACAATGATACTTTATGGTCGCTAACGTGGTGGCGTGAAAAACATTAAGTGCGTTATTTGAAATTTAATTAGGCATACTGAGTTAATCTTCACAATTATATAACCAATTCGAATGATTTTTGCGCGGTTTTTTAATTTTTACCTTTAAATTCACCTAGCTAATTAATGTATAATAGGTGATTAGGTATACCTATATATAGACTTTACGCTAGAAATAAAACTAGGTAAGGTAAGTAATGTGTATATAATACTTGAAACATGAGACCTGTTACTGAAATGTAAATGTTTCCATTAACATGCTTTATTTGGTTACTAAACAAAGTAGAATCAATAGGGTCCAGGCGCTATTCTGTACGAGGATTGTCTGCTGAACTCATACTTTTAGATCAAACTTGTGTGACCTGTATTCATTGATTGAACGATGAAACGTTTGAGTTAGGGCATGTCTCGTGTTTAAATACGACCAGTGTAGTTTTGAAATGAACTCTATGAATGGGCGTTCTATTTTAGTTTTCACAATCATACCTCTTTATAACATATTTGATTTGAACACATTTAAATTATATTAGTAATATATCTAATTTTGTATTACGTACATGTATAATAGTTTGATATTACACCTAACTTTGTATCACGTATGTAACAGTTTGACGTCGCATCTAACTTTGTATTACTTATATAACAGTCTGACATTACATCTAACTTTTTATTACGTATATAACAGCAGTTTGACGTCACATCTAACTTTGTATTACGTATATAACAGCAGTTTGACGTCACATCTAACTTTGTATTACGTATATAAAAGCAGTTTGACGTCACATCTAACTTTGTATTACGTATATAACAGCAGTTTGACGTCACATCTAACTTTGTATTACGTATATAAAAGCAGTTTGACGTCACATCTAACTTTGTATTACGTATATAACAGCAGTTTGACGTCACATCTAACTTTGTATTACGTATATAACAGCACTTTGACGTCACACCTAACTTTGTATTACGTATATAACAGCACTTTGACGTCACACCTAACTTTGTATTACGTATATAACAGTCTGACGTCACATCTAACTTTGCATTACGTATATAACAGTCTGACGTCATATCTAACTTTGTATTACGTATATAACATTTTGGCGTCACATCTAACTTTGTATTACGTATATAACAGTCTGACGTCACATCTAACTTTGTATTACGTATATAACAGTCTGACGTCACATCTAACTTTGTATTACTTATATAACAGCAGTTTGACGTCACATCTAACTTTGTATTACGTATATAACAGTCTGACGTCACATCTAACTTTGTATTACTTATATAACAGCAGTTTGACGTCACATCTAACTTTGTATTACGTATATAACAGTTTGACGTCACATCTAACTTTGTATTACTTATATAACAGCAGTTTGACGTCACATCTAACTTTGTATTACGTATATAACAGCACTTTGACGTCACACCTAACTTTGTATTACATTTGTACGTATATAACAGTCTGACGTCATATCCAACTTTGTATTACGTATATAACATTTTGACGTCACATCTAACTTTGTATTACGTATATAACAGTCTGACGTCACATCTAACTTTGTATTACGTATATAACAGCTTGACGTCACACCTAACTTTGTATTACGTATATAACAGCAGTTTGACGTCACACCTAACTTTGTATTACGTATATAACAGTCTGACGTCACATCTAACTTTGTATTACGTATATAACAGTCTGACGTCATATCTAACTTTGTATTACGTATATAACAGTTTGACGTCACATCTAACTTTGTATTACGTATATAACAGTTTGAGGTCACATCTAACTTTGTATTACGTATATAACAGCAGTTTGACGTCACATCTAACTTTGTATTACGTATATACCAGTTTGACGTCACATCTAACTTTGTATTACGTATATAACAGTCTGACGTCACATCTAACTTTGTATTACGTATATAACATCAGTTTGACGTCACATCTAACTTTGTATTACGTATATAACAGCAGTTTGACGTCACACCTAACTTTGTATTACGTATAATAATATAACAGTTTAACGTCACACCTAACTTTGTATTACGTATATAACAGTCTGACGTCATATCTAACTTTGTTAAATGCAGTTGACGTTAGTTCTAGCTTTTTATTAACAATTACACGCTTGCTATATTGTATCTATTATCAATATAAATGCAATCTGGGTGGCAGATAAATAGAATTTTGAACTGTGTTACAGTGCTATTACCCTTGAATATTACATTTTACTATTCACACTGTATTGCATTGAACATGATTTATACATTTCGATTCAATTGTTTTATCTTAGATTTAAATTGTATTAACATTTTATCATATTAAATATGTATTACTCATTAATACCTATAAATAAACTAAGATCAATATGTGTTTACCATCTGATAAAACAAATACTCCATTAACGTCATCGTCTACTTGGTTTTCTCTTGGAATGCGACCATTGGGACAAAATATTAAAGGTTTTGATGCCTCCATTAAGTCCTATTGTGAATTAAGTTAATGCTTAAAAATCACGAACAATTATATAACAAAAACATATTATTATTCTTAACCAAAATAACAAACATCTCTACAATTGCACTTTAATGTTACATCCTCCATACAGCTTTACACTTTCAGGAATTTAACATAAAATATAGCACCAGCCATTCCATTCATGTCCTTCTACTACGAGCAAACACGTTATGACAAAAACGTACTTCACAAATAGGGAATGTAAGCAAAAAGTTTCATTATTGTGATGGTTTATTGTCGTAAACATAAGTATATAATATTTTAAATTTTGGGTGTGGGGCGGATCAGAAAGTAGTTGATGTCCGTATCTAAGATGAATGGGATTGCGTACACATCAACTTGGCGCTGGTGACAAACCGTTGATGACATGTTTGTCACAGTAGTAAGCCAACACAATTCGGTATGTAAACAATCCCGCCGTTCACATACTTGAAAATACCGTGCCCATTTCTAAATCTGGTGGTAAGCCACTATGGCTGACATTGGAATCGGGAGGCGTATGATCACTCTTATCAACATTACGGCTAACTTCACTCAATAAGAGGGACTTAAAAATCTAATACAAAGTCAATGACGGACTGATTTTCATAATAGGTAAAAATGAAGGAAAGAAACTTAATCAGATTCGATTCATGTTCATTAGATTTGATTTAGCGTTTCCTAACTGTAACAGAGTTTCATATCTCAGAGTTAACAACAATGACTTTTAGAATACGATTGGGAACAATGGCAATTGTCATAACAATAACAATGATAAATCGTTATAGAACCAAATAGTATATAATATTTTGGCAACGTTCTCTTATCACTGTTTTTACACAACAAAGGGGTGTTCGACTCCTCTACAAGGCAACTGATTATGGAACCGCAATGGTGTACTGCTAAACAATTGGGTAAAATCAGTCCACTCACATTGAAGATTCATTGTTTAGAGCAAACATAAATTACGAATAATCCACTCAATACATAAACATAATAAATTAGAGCACCATCTAAAATTCTGATGAAAAATGGCAATTTTTCAATAACGAAAATAAATAAATTATTGATATAAATATTATCTATCTAAACATCTGTTTCATCAAACAACACTTTTTTCACACTCTGGCAAGGTTTCCTTACTGCTTTCGAAATACTCTGACAAATAGTCCACGCATTTCCATGGAAACGAACTGGTGCGCTCCTGGACAATACAACAATGATATGTGGTGAAAATCTGATAGGACAAGTAAAACGCTAGCAGGACATCAATTGTGTAGTGCCCTCTGCACAAAAGGATAAAAACAATCCCGCTTATGTTTAATGCCCAGGTGATACCACGGATGAAGCAACGAGATCTTGGCGCGTACTCGTTTACGAAAAGATTCAAAATGGTGAGAAGGGTTGTATGTCCACTAAATATATAGTCTCCACAGGTCTCAGCACCAACCACTTTCAGTCCAAATCGAGTGTATAAATCGAAAGCACGTTTTAGTTTGTTCCATGTATCCGCTTCTGGTACTGGGTAGCACTTTTTGTTGACGTCCGGAACCGGAAGTGAGGTGACGAGAACACACATACACCTTAGCCAGTACATTGTACCGGCTACTAAACACAGCCTATGGATGATCTGTAGCCGATGTTTATTGAGACTGACGATACCTATCCAGATCACCATTTCCAAAGCCAGACAATATTCCGAAGCTTGTCCTGCCCATTGGACGTAGGGTAGATTATCCAAAATTAGATCTGGGAGTGGTGGGTGTTTATTTCTATCCGGTAGACGATCATTAACGTAAATTATCGCAACACATGAAGTAATATGAGCTGATAATAAGTAGATAAAGCCTACTATTACTTTTCGTAGAGCTTCTGTATTTTGCGAAACATATTTTGTCGCAATTGATGTGTATTGTTCCTCCATGTATTTAAACACCATTGTTGCATCAAATATCTCTGTTAATCCTTGCTATTGAGAATGACATGCATCTGTATTGGTGGTCTGCCTCGGTGCTACTAGCGCCTTCGGTAACCGTTTGTCCAGTAGATCCAATGTGAACTGTCAGTTAGGCCCACTGCTGTGTAACCTATTGATTAGCCTCTTTGACTGAGGTTTAAATCTGAAGAGGTGTGGGGTGTAGAACCTAGGACGTTCCGGTCCAATGTTTATTGATAGTCATGGCAAATTCATAACAGGGAAATGGATAGTATATACATATATTGGTGTAATGGAACTACATTCGTGGTAATATCTTTAGTTAACGGTAATACTCATAACCACAAATCTCGAGTTAACGGTATTACACAATCACACAAATCTCGAGTTAACGGTATTACACAAAACCACAAATCTCGAGTTAACGGTATTACATAAAACCATAAATCTCGAGTTAACGGTATTACATAAAACCATAAATCTCTAGTTAACGGTATTACACAATCCTACAAATCTCGAGTTAACGGTATTACATAAAACCATAAATCTCGAGTTAACGGTATTACACAAAACCACAAATCTCGAGTTAACGGTATTAAACAAAACCACAAATTTCGAGTTAACGGTATTACACAAACCCACAAATCTCGAGTTAACGGTATTACACAAACACACTAATCTCGAGTTAACGGTAATAAACAAAACGACAAATTTCGAGTCAGCGGTATGAGACAAAACCACATATCTCGAGTAACATTGTTCAACAATACTATTCATCTCGCGTTAACGGTATAACACAAAATCCTAAATCTCGAGTCAACGTATTATACAAAACCACAAATATCGAGTTGACGGGTTTTCACAAAACCACAAATCTCGAGATAATGGTTTTATGCTTAACAATCAACGGTAAGAAGATTTTACTTCTCCACAAAGCACTCCATAAAAACATTAAACATAGCCATGAACATAGCCATGAACAATATGTTCACGGGGGTCTAACAGGATAACACTTAAACAATAGGTTAATGGGGACTAACGGGATTACAAGTAAGCAATAGGTTAATGGGGACTAACGGGATTACACATAAACAATAGGTTATTGGTGTATAACGGGATTACACATAAACAATAGGTTAATGGGGACTAACGGGATTACACATAAACAATAGGTTATTGGTGTATAACGGGATTACACATAAACAATAGGTTAATGGGGACTAACGGGATTACACACAAATATCATAATATGCTGTCGCCTTTTAAGTTCAGATGACAATACGTAACAGATGGATGTTTGCGACAGTGTATTCAGGACATACATACACGAATTTTAAAACACAGCAATAGTATCCCTGTCTTACTTCATTTGTGCTGAACAAGACCATTATATAGGTAAAAAAAGTCACCACATGTGACGTCAGCATGCATGTAATGTAATACACTTACAGATATATACGTAGATTTAGTTGCTTTTGATTCTGTAGATAAAAAAACATATAGATAATTGTACATATACATAGGTATGCATAAAAATTAATTCAAGGCAAGGCAATTTAGCTGATAGGCATAAAGAAGTTTTATCATGGTTTTACCGAGTATTATGTGAAAACCATTAATTAAGATATTCGAAATTATGGATTACTTAAAGTGGATACCGATCAGAATTCATCAGGCTGTGAACAATTGCCATCTAATCATTATCCCAAAAAAGGAAATTAAAGAACTTATTTGCTTTTATTATCATATAATCAGATTTTAATTAAATATTGTTTATTTTCAGCAACAATATCATTGCCATACTGAATATATTATACTTGATACCCCACACTTCACTCACATTAGCTTAAACAATTCAGCGTTCTTTCTGTATGAAATGTATCATAATATAAATGCAAGTATCTCCTTAAGATTGCAGGCTTTGAAATAAATATGCTGTTTAAGAAGCATAGATATATGATTATTATTCCTTCACGCCTCAAAAATTGCGAAGATATGTAGCATGGAATTTATAAAACGAGTTAAACTATTTGAAATGCAACGAACCTTTAGGCTTGTGGTATATAAAATTATTCAACGAGTTTGATAAATTACATATTACATAGGCACGAGTGTAGGACTTTGTTTATACATGTTGATACATAAGTTTATGTATCTAAACTACTGAAATATGTACATACGAAAGTTCTAGAACTCTCATCAATATACGATGGTTTTTGATAATACCCAGATCAGCGGTGAGTACAGTTTGGATATATGGACAGACATCCATTTTGTAATTGATTTATATTGGATCTCTATTAACCAGTGACTGATATCAGGAAACCGTCTTATTAGAAAGTTGTATTGTCATCCATTGTGTATTACCTGTTGTTATTTATCTAGTACGACGGACCTATAAATTTGCCAAACATACAGGTATTCAATTTTCTGTCATGAATGTGGAGTCATTATTCTATTATCTAGAAAAAAAAACTCGCTGAACAAAATGAATGGTGTTGGTGGTGGTGGGTGGTGTCATGTTTTGTTAAAGAATCCAATTGTGTCTAAACAATAGAATACGTTCAAATCAAACCATTAAATACCACAGCATTACGCCCTGCTGGTATGACTCTCCAATCCCATGTTAAATTATCGATATCAAAAACGTCAGATATTACGTCATGCCATTGAGAGTATTGTCTAACACTTGCTGGCATTGCTCAATATCGTGTTATAAGATAAAGAGGACCTCGTGTGTTACACACGTAAGGCGTATGACTGTGAGTAATATCTCTGTCTGTACATACAGTTGGGATCACATAATTGATCAAGTTTGATGTCTACGTTGAAAACTAAGACAAAGCCGGACATTTTTCTTCCAAATTACACCGCCAGATTTCCTGAGTGAAGACATAAATTGTGAATTTGAAGTGGCAATACAGGAACATTGACAAAGCATTGATGTCAATTTTGTCCATTTGAAAGGAGTTAATTGTAAATAAATAAACAATAGGTTATACTAGTCTAACGGGATTACATGTAAACAATAGGTTATACTAGTCTAACGGGATTACATATAAACACTAGGTTATACTAGTCTTACGGGATTACACATAAACAATAGATTAATGGAGTCTAACGGGATTACATATAAACAATAGGTTATACTAGTCTAACGGGATTACATATAAACAATAGGTTATTAGGGTCTAACGGGATTACACATGAACAATAGGTTATTGGTGTATAACGGGATTACACATAAACAATAGGTTAATTAGGCCTAACGGGATTACACATAAACAATATGTTATTAGTTTATAACGGTATTACATATAAATTGTAGGTTGATGGAGTAAAGTGATAGGTCTCGAGGGTTTTCATATTCACAGCGGCATATCATAATATGCTGTCGCCTATTAAGTTCAAATGACAATACGTAACAGATGGATGTTTGCGACAGTGTATTCAGGACATACATACACGAATTTTAAAACACAGCAATAGTATCCCTGTCTTACCTCATTTGTGCTGAACAAGACCATTATATAGGTAAAAAAAGTCACCACATGTGACGTCAGCATGCATGTAATGTAATACACTTACAGATATATACGTAGATTTAGTTGCTTTTGATTCTGTAGATTAAAAAAACATATAGATAATTGTACGTATACATAGGTATGCATAAAAATTAATTCAAGGCAATTCAATTTAGCTGATAGGCATAAAGAAGTTTTATCATGGTTTTACCGATTATTATGTGAAAACCATTAATTAAGATATTCGAAATTATGGTTACTTAAAGTGGATACCGATCAGAATTCATCAGGCTGTGAACAATTGCCATCTAATCATTATCCCAAAAAAAGGAAATTAAAGAACTTATTTGCTTTTATTATCATATAATCAGATTTTAATTAAATATTGTTTATTTTCAGCAACAATATCATTGCCATACTGAATATATTATACTTGATACCCCACACTTCACTCACATTAGCTTAAACAATTCAGCGTTCTTTCTGTATGAAATGTATCATAATATAAATGCAAGTATCTCCTTAAGATTGCAGGCTTTGAAATAAATATGCTGTTTAAGAAGCATAGATATATGATTATTATTCCTTCACGCCTCAAAAATTGCGAAGATATGTAGCATGGAATTTATAAAACGAGTTAAACTATTTGAAATGCAACGAACCTTTAGGCTTGTGGTATATAAAATTATTCAACGAGTTTGATAAATTACATATCACATAGGCACGAGTGTAGGATTTTGTTTATACATGTTGATACATAAGTTTATGTATCTAAACTACTGAAATATGTACATACGAAAGTTCTAGAACTCTCATCAATATACGATGGTTTTTGATAATACCCAGATCAGCGGTGAGTACAGTTTGGATATATGGACAGACATCCATTTTGTAATTGATTTATATTGGATCTCTATTAACCAGTGAATGATATCAGGAAACCGTCTTATTAGAGAGTTGTAATGTCATCAAACAGGACCTGTGTATTACCTGTTGTTATTTATCTAATACGACGAACCTATAAATTTGCCAAACCTACAGGTATTCATGTCATGAATGTGGAGTCATTATTGTATTATCTAGAAAAAAAAAACTCGCTGAACAAAATGAATGGTGTTGGTGTTGGTGGGTGGTGTCATGTTTTGTTAAAGAATCCAATTGTGTCTGAACAATAGAATACGTTCAAATCAAACCATTGAATACCACAGCATTACGCCCTGCTGGTATGACTCTCCAATCCCATGTTAAATTATCGATATCAAAAACGTCAGATATTACGTCATGCCATTGAGAGTATTGTCTAACACTTGCTGGTATTGCTCAATATCGTGTTATAAGATAAAGAGGACCTCGTGTGTTACACACGTAAGGCGTATGACTGTGAGTAATATCTCTGTCTGTATATACAGTTGGGATCACATAATTGATCAAGTTTTATGTTATCAATGACTAGGTCTCACGGGACTCTTACCGGGCGCTCCATGTCCGTTCTCCTTTTTGACCTCTACGTTGAAAACTAAGACAAAGCCGGACATTTTTCTTCCAAATTACACTGGCAGATTTCCTGAGTGAAGACATAAATTGTGAATTTGAAGTGGCAATACAGGAACATTGACAAAACATTGATGTCAATTTTGTCCATTTGAAAGGAGTTAATTGTAAATAAATACTTTGACATTGGATGACCCTTTGAATATATTAATCCACGTTTAAATGTTTAAATATTGTCATAGTACCACAGTTTAAATGGATAGAACATCAAACTCCTTCCCTGTTCAAATGGGAATATTGTCTAATTTCGTCATATGTTGTCTATTTCATAGGATGAGTTGCTTCAGTGTGTTTAATCGAAATTATAAGTTCTCTGTCCCTCGCCCGTCATCTGTCCCTTAATACCGACATTTTCATATTATATGTTAGGAAACAACAGTAGGGGTTGGCTTTATTACCTCTGATGGTAGTTAAGTAACTCAAAATTGTTGATATGAGAAGATAACATGATGAAATGACATACAGGGAGGTAAGAAAACTAAAACCTATAAGGAGAACTAGATCATCTGTTCCTGAACGTTCTATCGTTATCGACAGCTCGTGTCATGTAGATTTATAACAAGTTCAAGTAGTGTTACGGGCCCAAAACAAAAACCATGTACATAGTTACAATGAAACATAACGGGCTGTAGATCATTTATATAGAATCTGGGAGTGTACAATACAAAAAGTGTGTTAGCACCGATATAGGTTGAAGTATGTTACGTCTACCAAATTCTGTCTTGATTTGAAGTGCTTTATTTATCTTTTGTGATGTGTTTGGTGTCATAAGACTGAATAAGACTTTATGATAAAGCTCCGATATATTCCCCATAGTCTAAATCGTTCTTCACTTCATGAAAATATTAAATATCTTATTATCATGATAAAAGTTAGGCATTGAATCAAATATATTTACGACATGTAAGTATGGTACTTACGGGGAGCAGGTATATTACTACATTGTATTAAGAAATGGAAACTTCACAATTGAACACTTGAAATTATTACACTTACCAAAAATGTCACCAAAGTTGGTCATAACGTAAGCAAAAATCGATATAATGGGCTGAAACGTGTTTAGTGTTATTGCTTTCACGGGTGAAATGAAATCAATGTGGTCAATTTCCTGTTCAGATATCTGAATCCTCAATGTTGGATATTTGTTCCAAACGTATGCAAACATTTTCCAAAGGAAAATCTATGGTCATTATCAATCAGGAATTCCATGTTTAGTTATATTCAGGTTCAAATAATTACACTATACTCAGTATATATAATTTTGCCGTGTTGTTGTTTTAACAGTCTACTGTATAGCATGAAACGTTTGGTGTGTATAAACCTTCGTTGTTTTCACGGTTGCTATAAACCACGAATATGAATACAAATAATATCGTGTATTCTTGTTATATTATGGCTGCATGGGCTAACCACAAAAATGTCGTACCACGAAAGAAAGTACACACTAACATTTCATGTTAAACAGTATGCTCCAAAACAACCCAGATTACTGTAAACTAACCTTTTTTTTTTCGAGCGATTTATTTTCGTGTATTTTGTTGGTAATCAGAGGTACAGTACGTATTTTATGACTGTAGATTGCGAAATTAAATCGCCGCGAAAAGTCGTTAACCATGAAAACACGAAACACGAAAATAAGTTGGTATACGGTATATATATTTGTATCGTTGTATCCTTATCGTTTTTATGTCTGTAATGTATAACGTGACAATATTGAGTGTTCCTTTTTGATAGCACTTTGAAGATACAAAAATGTATGAATGATTTTTAGAATTTAGTTAAAGGAGCGATATAACCTCTTTCATAATGATTATCAAAAGATGAAATTTTCAATATAAACCAAAAAAGAGGCCCGTAGCTTGATCATTAAGCATGCCTCGGTCTTTTTGCTAGTAAAACAACTACCTACTTGTCATGCGAATGGTGACATTGATTTTGACTTGTTGGGCTTCCAGTTTGAATATGATGATGCTAATTTGTAAAAATCAAGGATTTTATCAACTATAAAAGCGAGTTTTACGTCGCATGCACTTGGTGTGTTTGTCTATTTTTAGATATTTTGTCGTTCGTTAGCATTTGGTATTTCGTGTTCCTATGATAATAGGAATCACACAGTATAAGAGTATTTCGTATCTACTCACTTTGTATTTTAGATCATCATTTCATGCGTGTACAGATTGACTGATGGATGATGGATGTGAAGACAGTAGACATGCTGAGGGAGAGTTGTCTTGATGGCATTTAAGTTCAGCTGCTGCAGCATTTCCTTGACACAGTGTATTAAACAAATATGGAAGAAATGG
The DNA here is from genome assembly GCF_902652985.1 of Pecten maximus. Classification (NCBI taxonomy): domain Eukaryota; kingdom Metazoa; phylum Mollusca; class Bivalvia; order Pectinida; family Pectinidae; genus Pecten; species Pecten maximus. The sequence goes on along the minus strand of NC_047023.1, from coordinate 10,165,124 downwards.
TTTTAGTTTAATATAAAATCTGACGAGGATTAATTGGAAAAGTAGTAGTGGTAGTAAGGAATTGGTCCAGAATATATGGCCGGATAACAGAATAGACAGAGTCCGGCTTATGCAGAGTTTATTAACTATAGATAAAGAAGGGAATTTTTGGGACCACATTATTTGGCCGGTTTTGGCAAATATCCGGATTGGACAGAGTCCGGTTTGGACAGAATGCACTGTATATACAACACACCAGTGTGGTATTTCGGATGTTATTGATCATAGAACCCTATTGTTGGTTTTCATAAAATGTCAAATTATGTAGCTTCATGAGTACGACACACTTAAAACATCTAGTTCTTGCCAGACTATCTTTGTAAAAAAAAGTCTGCGATTTCGTTTCTAAGGCCACCAGAATCAGAAACGGGTTAATCTGGAATACCTAGGAGGAATGAATACAACGCAGTCGTCATACCAAAGGACCACTAAATATGTTTATGTCTATGGACACGATAAAGAAATGAACTCTCGTACATTTGTATTATCATTCTCGGTCCCCATCGGCTGTTAACCTATCGCTATCCCAAAAAAAAAAACGACGGGAAGAATCTCTGATAGATTAGAATGCTGCATTATAAACTCGACAAAAATACTACAGAATTGGCACAGTCGCTGGGTGTAACACGAACCTGGTGTTACTGCAGTTTTCCTCCCACTGCTTACAACACGGTGTATTCGGTATAGCGATTTTAGTGCTGTGGTAGGTTTGCTCTGAAATGCGGACAAAATCTTGTACCTACAAAATGATTTAAGCCCTCATGTAAACATTAATTCTCTCCACAGCCTTCCATAGAAATTGACCATTCATACGGCATATAGGACAACGCCTATTCTGTTAGACCATTGGTAAATGTCACTTGTTAGACGCCCTCGAGCCTGAGCATTGTGTAACTTTGTTATCCAACTGTGAAATGCCATGTATACATTTCTTAGCGTGGGACTGAACAGGTTTTTATGAATGTGTATTTAGACCGCCCTTTCTCTCATGGCCTCAATATATTAAATACCAGATCTGTGTATCAGAATATTGGTCAGTAGTGTATCTCGGTACTTCTAAACACGTGAATAACATTCCGGAAAAAAAATTATGAACGTGCTTACAAATATTTGTATCACTTTGTTTTATCTTAAATATGTATTTCACATCAGGTTACAAAATCACCAAAGCGAAAATTAAATTGTCGTGCAGGGGTTGATATATTATACGATCATTTTGTGAGGTCGATGCATGGTTATATAAGAAAAATATTGATTGAGGTCGAAGTCCGAGGTCCAACATTTTTCTAATGTTGATATAACACCATGTATCGACCGAAATGAAATTACCTTGTTTTCTTATTTCTCTTGATTTTGTGGAAGATACAACATTTTATATCAAATCGGCAATTTATCATAAATTATATCATGGGAACATTTTCAATTTGAAGACTTAACAGGTCCAATAAAATATCAGTTTAATGTATCAATCATATTTATATATTGAACCCATGTATTTAGTTATTGGCCTGGTCTGTGTAACAAATATATAATTACTACCAGGATCAAGATGTCGTACTGGCATGTCACTCAATTTTGATATATTTTGTTGCTGAATTTTTATCAACAGTGATTAATATCAAGATTGCCTTTCTTTCGATATCGTTGAATGTCACTTCTGTGTTGTAACAGTGCATATTTGTTGTATGTTTAGCCATACTTGGCACGTACATTACGCCTAGATTAGAACTTGCAAAGTGCTTCAACCAATCTGCAACATTAATGAATAAAAATTAAAGTCTTTTGTCCATGTTACTGACCTGAGGTACTGACGAAAGAGTTTGGCATTTCAAATAGTCATTCGCTTTTTCTACGTCGAGTCCGCTTTGCCTAAGTGTTGTTTACTTCCCATTTTGATAGGCTTTTCAACATCATCTGACATCTTCTATGTTTACGCTATGAAGCGGCGAGAAGCATTGCCTGATCATGGTCTACCTGATTTCAGACCAAAACTGCAAATATTCAGTATACCCCTCCCCATCACCACCACCAGTTTGAGCCATATGGATATCGCAGAAACCAGAATTATAAAACCCAATTCTATTTACAACTTTAATATGTTGACCTCTTTGTAGGATAACAATCAGAATGTTAAACTTGTTCACTTCTAGTCCTTTGAATATTTAATTAATGTACCAAACGATATACTTACTTTATTCACTCGCTAACTTATCTGTGTGATTTCATCAGTTAGATAAAATGTTGTGTATTTGTCTTGCTAAAATACAACCAAGCCATTCAAAGCATTCAAATTTTGTTTCCTACCTTGACATTGATCTTTAAATGGACTCAGTGGCTAGATTTCCTTATTTAACTGATAGGAAGTGTTATCGGCTAATAATATAAAATGTAATACGCGTTCCGTTCATTATGAATTAATAATGGTCGTTTTCTGCTTATCCTGACCTAGGCCCAGTACAGCGATCGTGTGATCTACAAATACAGGTTAAACATAGGTAAGCGATTGTGACTCCCAAAATACCAAAAATAGTTCGTCATGCTTTATTGGTGTTCTGTGTGTCGTGAACGGATTACGAAAACATTGCGTATGCAGGTTGTAGTCAATCAGTGCGTTATGAAATAAACTGGAATCAACAATTTTTTTTTTTTACAATAAAACTTTTCTATCACTCTAACACTCAACATTTTTATTTTAATACTAAATACTATATATATTTATATACTGTTTATTTTTGAAAATGTCTTTCAAATATGACCAAGAAAATTCAAATGATATTAAGATTCACAACAAAACATAAATAGACACAGCATGCATGGTGGTTTGAACTCCGAACTCCGAACCCTATGAGCTAAGACGACTTGTTGAAAAATGAAGTTGATATTATCATTTATAGCCAGTCTTGACAGTGCTTGAATTAAAATAATTCATCAGGTACTTTTTTTTAATTTTCGATACCATCGCATCGGATTTTAGGAATATCTTTAGCACCGAGAATGAAATAAGACATTGTTAAATTTCCGTTGCGCTCCATGTCAAAAAATGGTTTGAATTCGGTCTTGAAATAGCGATGTTTCACAAATAGACTTAGTTACGTCACTGTCACGTGATCACTTAGCTACCTCCGATCAAAAAAGCAAATGACCACAAATGTATCATCTGTTGATCATCGAAAGTTTGAAGCTTACAATCTGCCTTTTTTTTCTTCATAAAGTGATATCAATGTGTCTTATTTCAAGTGTTCCAAAATATGCCAGAAAGCCTGGTGAAGGCAAACATTCGGCGTCTCTCGGACAGGGAACTAGGGTTTAGTAAGTGATAAACTGAAGGTATGACTTCTTTAAAGAAAACATATCGCAATCGGTCTTGAGCATTGAAGATCCGTTGTTCTCTGTTAACATATAATCTTCATGTCATGCCGTTAACATTGGTACCATTCAGTTACACTGGTAAAGCATATTAACACCACAAGTGCTCCCTCAGGGAGAGTAGCCGTTTGTCAGTGTATTCATAAAACAATAGAACAATAGCACGTGCTCATGTAGGTATACTTCAGTACATTGATGACTGCTTTGATATGTCTAAACGGTATCAAGTATGACCTTTAATTCCTTTCATTTTCCTGATCGAACGGCTGTTTTACTTACTCGCAGTATTGTTGTTTTAATGTTATGGATGTTGACTTAAATAACATGTTTTATGTTTAAATGTATTCGAAAAATGGAACGATTTTATTAGTGTATTTCAAATATACGTCAATGTGCTTTACGCCTTTATGTGTAATTGTAAGTTGTAAGTTTCTTAAATGTTTTGTCAGTTAAAGATAATGAGCATCTACGGATTCGAAATCTGGCATTTCTCAACATAACATAACATTTTTGTTATAGAATTTGTTGTTTTGTTGATAATAAGCAGATAAACATTCGATTAACGACCTTTTACAGCCAAAAAAACTAACACAAACTGATTTCAATTGACCAGTGTTTTAAGCAAGTGTAAATGATCAATATAAAGTACTGTATTTGTTTTTTGAAACATTCATTCAGTAAACAACTTAAATATATAAATATAATTAAAATGAAGTAATTTCTTTTGTGTAACACATTTAGCATATTATATTGAAAAGGCAACAAGAAAAATAACTGATATATCACTCGTATACTTAATAGGTAATAAGACATAGATATGATAAAATCGCTTTATGCCTGGGGCTGTATGCTCCCCAGGGAGTTGGAAAAAGATATTGGCTCTTTGACTAAAAGAACAATTACCATGGATAATAATTCTTGAAATGCTTCGAGAGAACTATGTTGTTGTGATATAGCGGTATAGAAATTAATTATTAGTACTACACTTTGTATTTATGTAGAGTGCGTGAATGTTATTATGTAAAGGATAGGGGAACTTGTGTAACGTTTTGGGATATTACAGACCTGTAATCATGACGTAATATTAAAAAGGTAGAAAGAACAGCTGCTGCAAAGAAAATTTATCCAAAAGCGTTTTTTTCTGTTTTACCTTTTTAATATACCTATCTGTCGAGTTATAATGCGCAGCACACTTCTTAGATCTAACGGCATTTTGTTCCTTACAAGTGTTTCACTCTTCAAAAAAGCATGCTTTGTAAAATGTATTCAATCTCGTCATGTTTTCAATATATGGAATGTAAAACAGTCTACCATCGTCCAATGCCAAATCTAAATTTACGCTACTTTCAACAATGTACACTCTATAGTTGTGCCGAAGGTGTGACGTGATCACCAATAAAAGTCAACATAACAGCACTGCGTTTATTAATTCTCGGCCGCCATATTGACGATATAATACTCAGGCAAAAGTACTTGTAAACTAATGAAGAGAACTAGGAATGCATTCATTACATACAATACATTTTACAGCGTCGAGGAATTGAAATTTTTAAACCCAAATCAATATGCCTTTATGCAACCTCAATTGTGTTCATAGCAAATATAGACCACAAAACACTTACCTGTTATCTCATAGTTACACAGTATGGGGCTGCCCCAGAAACTGGAAGTGTAAGTTCTTGCGTAACCGAACCGTAGAATTATAATAATCAAATGTACAATTACATCAGACCATGTGTTCCGGGAGAGTGGGCGCTTTATTGACGTAATTTTGATCAAATCTAGGTAATGTGACTTGTCATTCTCTTACTCGTCAGTGATGTTGTTCTTTCTCTGACTCGTCAGTAGTGTCAGGGACAGCATACAGCTGTTTTGTCCTTCTCTGACTCGTCAGTAGTGTCAGGGACAGCATACAGCTGTTTTGTCCTTCTCTCAATCATTAGTGACGTTAGGGGAGGTGTATAGCTGTGTTGTCCTTCTCTGACTCGTCCGTCATGTTACGGCAACATACAGGTGTTTTGTCCTTTTCTGACTCGCCAGTAATGTCAGGGACACCATAAAGCTGTTTTGTCCTTCTCTGGCTCGTCAGTGATGTTAGCGACAACATACTGATTTTGTGTTCTAGAACTAATACGTATATTTTCCAAGTAGTAAACTTTATAATCTTTACATTAATAAGGCAGTATTACTCTCAAGATAAACCAAAGTTCTTGGAGTATCAAGTCCTGAAAATTCTTAATTCGACCCGAAGTACCACTAATTACCTACGGTATTTGTATACGATACGCCTTTTTCTGGTCGGTAAACTCGCCACATGAGAAATATTTGCACTAACCTTAGCTGGTTAAAACGAAGTTCCGAAAAGTCAAGTGCCTGTTCCGCTATCTTCCAAACTAAACAACAATCGGCGGGGGACACAACATCGATTGTTGATAGGCGTTTTCAAAACAACGTTGTATTCGTATCTAACTAGTCTAAGTTAAAGTAACCCAACGCTTGCTCAAAAGCAAATGCCCAGTTAAAAAAAGGGAATATTAACCGTTTGGTATCTTAAACCAGGCCTCAGTTTCGAAAACACTCAGTAAGTTTAAGTGGAATTTTTTAGGTCATGGGCCGATTTGAATCGTAGACCATGTCTTTTTTGTAATTTGTTGTTTATTTATTTGTTTGTTGTTTTTTTTTATTTTGGGGGGGGGGGGGGGGGGGGGGGGGGGAGGGTAAAAAAAAAATTAAATTAAATGTTCAATATTTCAAAAACAAAATGTCACAGTGATTTGAACAATGTAGATAAGATATTTAGCATTATGTTGTGTGTTGGAAACGAGGCAATGGTCAAGCACATTTCAGGTACTTGTACATGTACTTAGTAAAATCCATTCAATTTTGTTTTCATCTACAAAATTCTTTTTTTTTCTCATTTTTTTTTTTTTTTTTTTTCATTAGTAAAAGAAAAAAAATCGATAAAAGAGAAACATGTCTACCTTGCAATGTTTATCAAACTGTTCAAATCCTTGAGCGTTTCGTATTCCTTATAGACAGAATCTCGGGGCCAGTTATGTGCGGACTTTGGCCACAGATACGCCACATCCCCACGCCGTCCCCACCTCCCACGGTTTCCATACGTGCATGTTACATGCAGGACATATTGTCAGACACGTATTGATCTGTCCACCATTGTTTACTCTGATACAGGTGTAGCAGCCTGTTTAAACATTACACTCGGGGTTAAAGGTTAAATCAGTTAAGGAAAGGTCATGTCTAGCCTTGACAGAGAAATGATATAAAGTTGGAATGCTATTTATCACAAAACGAAAACTTAATAGCAAGTAACACTTGGCAGAAACAATGCCATATATTAGTATACCCATAGATTTCCTGTTTGAACGAGGACAAAATCTACAACCGCAACAGCTTTAACACCATCTCATGAAATGTCCAGAAGTCCTTGAACATCGAGCAAGTCAAGTTTGTCCCGTGCCTTACTAATCACTTTTTATGTCTAAAAAGGGATAATAACGTCATATTAAAATATGAAATTCATTCGTCCGGGTACACGTTAACGTAGAGTGTATATGGTACTATAAAGACAACACGACCAGCGTCCATCATTTGCCCTTTTTCAACCCTAAATAAGTTGATATTTTTCTAACTGCTGAACAGATACTTTGTATTACCTTTCCAGGTGAGAGGTAAGCCTTATCTCTGTAACCATTTTGTTGATATATTTTGAAGGGCAACTTAGACGAAGGAATGCCTCTTTAAAGGGGCATTCCTTCATTTGAATAAAGTTTAGATCGTCAAAATTAAACTTACAGGAAAAATATGTACTTTTTTCCAAGTTGCATAAGTTACAATCTTTCTATTAATAAGGCAGTTTTACTCTCAAGATCAAACAAAGTTCTTCAGGTGTTAAGTCCTGAAAATTCTTAATTCGACCCGAAGTATCACTAATTACCGCAAAAGACATGCGGTATTTGTATACGATACGCCTATTTCCTGTACATTTTCGCGCTGATTTCATTACATGTAGGCACAGTTCAATAATTCTATCATCGTTCGGACACAGATTGCATCAATAGAAATTGTGCATGTTTCTGATGTGCGAACGAAGGTATGCCCCTTAATACATTAAGCGAAAACGGTCACTGACAATTAGAGGATATTGGCTATGCTGTCAATGGGATTCGAATGGATTGGTACATCATACATTAATATGCTTGTGTATTAATTGGAACTACGTGTAAAGTAGTAATAAAAGATTTTATTATCGGCATTTTAATTTCGGGAAGAAAAAAACATGTCAAAGAGATCGAGCACCCTTAAACTTTTCATGTAATTGTATGATAATGACTCGTCACGATTTCCTTTTCTGTCTCTATATTTAGCATTTACATTGTACGTCCTTCAATCTTTTGTCTGTTGCATACTGACATTTAAATCGTGTGCACATCTGCAGTATGAATTGTAATTTAGTCCCTATCTATAATTAGAACGAACATTTTACCGTAGAGGTTTTACGAAAAACGGTATGTAAACCAAACGCGTACGTCGACGATTAACTGTATGGCACTGAGTCCAACTATATCTTTAATTCCTATCTTTTTATTCTATGTACACCGTCTTATTACTTTTTTCATTTTTTTTTTATTTTCATTTATCTATTTTTTATTTATTTATTTATTTATTTATTTATTTATTCATTTACATCATGTATATATCTATTTTTCCATACTTTCAGACTGATATAGTTTTCCTACTATCCGCTAGTCTTCGCTTCGAAAATAATATTATTCATAAGGGCAGCTTAGCGGAGATCATTGGTACTAAGGCAGGTGATCCAGTCTATCGATACTTTAGGCTTCCAGCGTCACTGCTGAAGAATCATAGAAGGTCTAAATAGCAGTCTTGGGCAGTTTTATATTACTGCGCGACAAATGCTATAAATATTGCTTCATTCCTATTCAAAGGGGCATTCCTTCGTTTGAATAAAGTCAAAGTCGTCAAAATTAAACTTACCTGAAAATACGTATTTTTTTCAAAGTAGTAAAAGTTATAATCTAAAAATAAGGCAGTTTTACTTTCAAGATAAACCAAAGTTCTTCGAGTATTAAGTCCTGAAAATTCTTAATTCGACCCGAAGTATCCCTAATTACCGCAAAGACATACGGTATTTGTATACGATACGCCTTTTTCTTGTACATTTCGGTGTTAATTTCATAACATGTAGGCACAAACACTCATATAATCATCATTCGGACATAGATTTCATCGATAGAAATTGTGTATGTTTCAGATGTCCGAACGAAGGAATGTCCCTTTTACGCTGGTATTTATTGCTTATCTTTTCTTGAATCTTTTATGTCCACTTTTCAGTTTTCTTAGGAATATGATATTTTGGTTTATCAACAGGTGAAACAGTATACCATTGTTTCGTTATAGTTAGAGGTAAGATGTAGATTGAGATCGACATGTATGTTTAACAAAAGTCATTACGTTATCATCCCAACAGATGAATATATCTAAAAAGAAAAAAGTGAACTTTATATTCATTTTACAACAATTACGAAGAAAGCTATTTTTTAATCGCTCTTGTTGGCCCGGATGGAAGCGCTAGGGGTCTTACTGTGGGAGGAAACCGGAGTACCCGGAAAAACCTACGTGGTCGGGAAGATGACTTCATACCTATTCACGTCCGATCTAGGAATCGAACCTCGGCCGCCTAGGAGAAATGCAGGTGTGCTACCACTGTATCACCCGAGCACCCAATCATATTCCTTGTTTTAACAGATGCATGAAGCATATGTAACAATTACAACAAGACTATTAGCCGTATTGCAGTCCCACAACGAATGTGAAATTTAATACCAGGAGTATACAGATAATAAATTCATAGCAAATAAGATGAAGCCATACCACAAGTATGACGTTCCAGTGACCTTGACCTATCCAGCCTGGACAAGCTCTTCCTTTGATGTTAGGTCAATGTGACCTACTTTCGATATTTGAACCCATATCCGGAGTTTGAAACGCTATTGACAAGTGTAAGTTTAGACTGACCAACAACTCCTAGGTTATGGGGCCGAGTGGTTAAGTTGCCCCGACACTTTAACACTAGCCCTCCACCTCTAGGTTGCGAGTTCGAAACCTACGTGGGGCAGTTGCCAGGTACTGACCGTAGGCCGGTGGTTTTTTCTCCGGGCACTCCGGCTTTCCTCCACCTCCAAAACCTGGCACATCCTTAAATGACCTTGGCTGTTAATAGGACGTTAAACAAAAACAAACAAACAAACAAACAAAACCTAGGTTTTTTTGCTCGAATCTTCCAATAAATTCTAATACTATATTATCTCCCCTTAGTTTGAAACTTAGGCTAAAATTAGACATATCCTCGAGACCAAAATCATAAACCTCAATCTAAATTATATGTTTTAATAATCTAGAGACAGGTGGCCAGTCTAAGTGACCACCATGTTAAACATGACACACTGCTTCGCCGAAATGAGTCCATACCATGAAGCTCCAGCGACAAGCAGAGTGGAAGGTGGAGTCCGGACAAGATATACTGTGATGAGGAAATAGGAAGAGGATGATAAAAAAAAACCCAGTTTTTGCCACTAGGGCAACCGATATTATCTCGCAATTGAGAGTAAATCTTCTGAATGCAAAGATACACTTAACTATGTGCTGGCACGGGACAGATAAGGAGACTTCAGGGGCGCAGCTGCCATGTAAGCAGATAAACCCATGCAGGCTTGCACATCATTATCCTTAGGGTGTAGGATTTTAACAATTGACGACTATTCTTAATAATTACGCTTGAGGTACATGTTTGAACATTATGTACATTATCCGGATAAATTTCTATTATAATGATAATCATTGAAATGTCAATTGTCGATCAGTTTGTGCTGGTACGGAAACAGATAGAGTCTGCAGGGGCACGGCTACCATTTAAGCCCAGACTGGTACGTGATTATCCTTAGAATTTCTGATTTCAACGTTTTCGACGTTTGTTCTTAGTAATTAAGCTAGAGTTACATGTATGTGTATAATAAACATCATCCGGATAAATTTTGTCGATATCGGAGTTTAGTAAACTTTTTATTATAATGATAATCATTAAAATGTCAAATGTCCGATCAGTTTTTAAGTTGGCTGGTACGGAAACAGATAAGAAGTCGTTCTCGCATATTGAACCGGAAAATGAAAGTAAGATAAACTTGACTTCAGGTATGTATGCGAGGAGTTTCCATTAATAAAAAAGTGATGATCGGTATACCTAATCTGGACGAATTAAGGAAGTATAACAGAGGGTTCGGTAATTAAAATAAAGGCTAGTTTTACCGGATATTTAGTCAAATGCATTTTCAAGCAAATCTCATCAATTAAAAATGTTGCCTAAATGTAAGTTGACAATATTTAAACATCGAACTGTTATAAGATGCTAGTATATGGTTCGATATGGATACAATTTGCGTGAAAGATATCATATTTGTGTATATACAATATTACATATGTAACCAAATTATCATAATTATATTGTACATGTAATGATACAAAATCGAAATCTCTACAATCCGGAACTCACTGTCAAATTATGTAGCCCGATTGAGTCCGATTTAGAAACAGTCCGTTGCATGATAAATAGGACTTTGTAGAATGTTTAATGTTTTTTAAATGCTTTGCTGACAATAAAAGTAAGCTTTCTAGTCCAGGTTTAGAATATGGTCCGGGGCACGGAACGGCGTACAGTCGCCCCGTCGACAATAAACAAATTTTACAATGGAAATGAAAACAGGCTAAAATAGCAATGTATAATTATAAAATATGTTTAACTTTTTTTTCATAATACAAATTAATCGATTATAGAATACAAATGTGATATGTAGAATACAAATGGAAAGTTTTAGAATATAAACATCAAATTATTGAATAATGCGACGTTTTAAATGTCATAGTTTAATATCCTGAACAAAAAACCCACTGACGACAATGTCAAAAAATTCAATGTATATATATATCTTCTGTAGAGATATAAATTTGAAAAATGAGCCGGATTTGAAAATAAGCTGCTTACAATTTCGAGTGTCGGTGTGTAAAGCATGCATTTTAATACGTCAGTGATATTCCAGTTCTAGTCAAACTACGTACATTGTAAACTATTGACTTGTTTACACATTATTAACGCAGACCTGTGGTAAGCGACTAGTAATTGGGTAGTTAAGGATCCTAACCTTAAATGTAAATATACGATTATAGAATGCGTTTTGTTCTGAGGAGAAAATTAGCGGAATTTCACAAGTTTGTTTTACAAAGTGTTAACATCATACGAGGCGGTACGCGGTCTTGCCACTTGTTTGCAATCGGGAACCGTCGGCACTTTCCGTAAACGAGGCACTTTCCGTAAACGAGTATTTTCTCGTTTACGGAAAGTGTAAAGGGGTTTGGTGGTTTGTCGAACAAGGATAAGATAGGCCGTTTATAGTCACAAAGCTATCCAGTAAAATGTTGATAATGACTTCAGCAGTATGGCAACGGTTGAACACAGGAATAGCAGATAAGGCGGGGAGGGGAAAGATATAGTTAATCGAGGTCAAAGTGATTAACGATACCGTGTCGTAGTTTGATAATGTCTTAGCTTTAATCCAGCGGTAATCCTTGGTAGCGTTTAATCTACTTCGCAAGGGGTGGTATAATTACTACACCAGTGCGCCCGTACTTAAAAATACTATGGTTCGCGTAATTTCGTGAATACACAATTGTCTCATAAGCTATATACACATGATCTAGTAATGGTAGTAATCCATCGCGGAGTATAAAGGGGCTCTAATATTGGAGCGCTTTTATAAAATGTTATGGCAGTAATAGACGGGTAGAGAAACTATTTCTAAATCAACAACCACTGTTATTTATCATGTAATGTCTGTCATACGCTTTTGTACCCGAGTTGTGATTGATAACGAACACTACATTACACAAACTATCAACAAGTGTTTATGCCTTACGTAGTAATCCTGTTCTGTCGGTACCTAGCCAAATATTATTTTAATCATAAGCGATCATGCAATAATAAGAATTTTTTGTTTTTGTATCTTTTATTATTTTTTCTTTTTAATTTTTTTTTTGTATTTTTTTTGTATTTTTTTTTTTTTTTTTTTTTTTTTTTTTACTTTGTTTTTTCATTTTTCTGATAAAATTAAAAGAAAGTACACGGAACTGCCATTTGTTTGTAATATGTATTGTAATCAAAAACATTGCTAAAAAATGGGGGTTGCATTTAGCCGTTTACGGACACCATTCAAATTTGCATATTCGTCTTATTTCGCTTTATCGAAATGTTGGTCTTTGATTTGTTTGGTTTATTTTTAACAAAACTTTTGTTTTTGAATTAAAGTGATTATTTTAAGTTTGTAGTATGTCAGTAAGCGGGTTCAATAGGAAAACCATTTAACGTTTGGGTATATGGTAAAAAGTGAATTCGGACTTAACGTAACTGCATTCGTATCCTTACAACAGCTATAAATTAATAATAATCTTACTTTTCAATACTAGTATCTTGGTCGGGAGATTTGTTTTAAAAGAAATGACGATAACATTGCAAGGATGTATCTATTCTATCACAATTTCTATAGACACATACCGTAAAATTCCATAATGTTCACTAGAAAGAGTGGTTTAAATATGTAGTTTTAAGATATAATTTCAACATGAAGACTAAGTTACAAAGCATGAAAACGTGAACACGTACCATCCCCCGACGTATCAGTCAAAACCCTGTAATGAAATATGTTTCGTATCCAGAGTGAAGTGATTAGATGTTAGTTGGTAAGAAAGATTAGTTATTGTTTTATAATCACGTTTAAGCTGGATTTAGACTTAAACCAACATAGTTGTGTATATTGGTACACCGGTAAGGCGGCCAAGTCTTAGCGGGGTTGGACAGAGTCTCGCACTGCATTATAAAGGCCGCCATTGTTTTGATCAGGTATAAGTAGACGTGAATAAGATAACAATGTTTATGGAGATAACGGACAAATCTACATAGTATATCATCTAGCCGTATCACGCATTCTATTTTTACTAAGGTCTAGAGACAGGGTCCGATATCAATACCCAGGTCGTTACTGACGGTGGCATGCGGCAAACGACATCACGTGTGGCGACACCAACACTAGTTCAGGTACCCTTTTTGAGGATTTCTCGATAAATGACAAAAAAGGAAATAAATCATGTATACATAACTGTTTTATTGAAGGAGTCTTCAGAATTGGATTTCTTAAAATAACTGAAATCTAAAACAGTTTGAATATGTATAGAAATATCTGTTCAACGGTAACTGTGTAAAAACGATTTTCAATCAAAACACATTTGGTCATATAAATAAATAAGTTCATAATGATTAAAAATAATTTGCATTGAGCACATATGTTATATATTGATTAATTAATCTTAATTGGATCGTTAATTAAGGTTGAGTTACAAATGATATTCTATAACTGGACACTACGCATTACCTTTCATCCTTGGCGTACATCTTTATATTATTCCACGAAGCACCATGTTAACACAGACTATGTGTAACTTCCAACAAACGTGAAATACATATTTTTATTTATCTATATCTATCGCCGATATAATTATATGCAATTAACACTTCTCAAAACTGACTAAAGTGTCTGTACTCGGCTCAAACCATTCTGCTACCATGTCGGCGTATTTCCATGGAAACGTACTTGTCCGTTCTTTGACTAGAAGACAATGGTATGTTGTAAAAACTTGATATGTAATATAAAATGCGATAACTACATCGAGGGTGTAATGTCCTCTACACAATAAAATGAAAGCCATTCCACATATATTCAAACACCACGTAATGCCTCTGATAAAACAACGAGAGCGAGGAGCATACTCGTTAATAAAAAGATTCAGAAGAGTTAGAACTGTCGTATGTCCACTAAATATGTAGTCACCACATGTCCGGGCTCCTGTCAGCTGTAATCCAAATCGAGTGTAAAATTGAAATGCCCTATGAAGTTTGTCCCACACGTCCGCATCAGGAAAGGGATAGCACTTTTTGTGAACGTCCGGAACTGGCAGTGACGTTACCAAGACACACACACATCTAAGCCAGTACATGGTCCCCGCTACTAAAAATGTTCTATGGACAATTTGGAGACTCTTTTTATTAATTGAAGCCACAACTGCCCACAGAAGTACTTCCGTCGCGAGGCAGATCTCTGCAGCATGTGCGGCCCATGGTTTGTAAGGTAGATTATCCAGCACCAAGTCCGGGAGAGGTGGATGTTTTTCTCTGTCGGGCAGACGATCGTTTACAAAAATGACCGTCACACTCATTGTAGCGTGAGCCACAAACAGGTATATGATGCTCGCTAGCAGTTTACATATACTTTGCGACGTTTGCGGTGTGACGCTTTTCCCAAACAAGTCGTAGTATTTGGGTCCCATTTTCAGGATGAAAGTGTGTGTGAACCCTGTTTATTCTTAAATATCAGATGAAGTCACACCGAATCAAAAATACCATCGTTTGTAGAGATAACGCTATACAGGTGTAAGCCACAGCTGATACGGCGAGCGTTTTAAAACTAGTATATTGATCGTAACGACTTATATACTGTGCCTCTCTGCAATTTAGGAACCATCCGTAGCACTGGACTGTTTTTCTTCTATCAGCAGTTGCATTCACAAACAATACTGTATATATGTCCGAGTAGACACGCCTCCGTGACAATAAATCTATAAATGGTTGTTAAATCCAGTCACGTGATTGCAATTCACAATCTGTCATGTGACGACACATATCCGTCAGATTAAGGTACAGAACGGCGCATTAGGTAAACCCTTCTACAGCATTAATAGAATACACTGCTTGTAAGCGTTCATAATAACAATGTCAAACTCGATATGCATGTATGATTAAATAACTACATACTCTACGTACTTGTATATAGAAGCTTTGATTTTGAAAGGAGAGATATACATAAAAAGATAAATAAATAAAATAAGATAAAAATAAATAACTAAATAAAATGAGAAATAAGAAATAAAAGATTCTGTCACAACCGACCAACGGAGAATAACAACAGGATAACGAAATGATAATTCAATCTCAAATAAACGAGGACAAAACATTAACAATGAATATAAATTTTCAACATATCCTTTCAGTCAATATTTGTTTGTTTGTTGTTGTTGTTGTTTTGGTTTTTTTTTTTTTCATGTAAGTTGAATTTTAAAGATGACGATAACAAAAAAAAATGGATAAAAAGATATTCGAAAAATACTTACAGTGAAGGGTAATTGATATATTAGATTTACAAGTTAGATGACAAAACAAAATAATCGATTATGACGTCATAATATAGACAATGACGTCACGTCATCAATTGAAAATGCTACAGTAAAATGTCAAAATTTTTCTGGTTTGGTTTGGTTTGGTTTATTTTGTTTAACGTCCTATTAACAGCTAAGGTCATTTAAGGACGGCCTCCTGTGCGTGCGACATGCATGCGTGTGGTGAGTGCGTATGTGTGTTTTGGGAAGCTGCGGTATGTTTGTGTTAAGTCTCCTTGTGATAGGCCGGATCTTTTGCCGATTTAGAGTGCTACCTCACTGAAGCATACTGCCGAAGACACCCAGCAGCACACCCCACCCGGTCACATTATACTGACAACGGGCGAACCAGTCGTCCCACTCCTAATTTGCTGAGCGCTAAGCAGGAGCAGCAACTACCATTTTTAAAGACTCTGCTATGTCTCGGCCAGGGGACAGAACCCAAAACCTTCCTCACAGGGGTGAACGCTCAACTAAAGGCCAAAAGTGAGGCATTGTCAAGGGAGACATACCTGCAGGGCAGCAAAAGTTTTCTGACTTATGTTGTGAAAAGTATATTTAATTTGTTTTCATTTCATATGAAAGTTTATGAAACTCGTCTAAAAATTTAGTTTTTGCTCATAAGAAATGATGACTCATTTCAGATCCTGTATTATATATATACATATGTACGGTATATATGTTTATACACATAAACATCTGCTTACATACAAGGACTATTATATACCGAGTATCACTTTATTAAAAAAGGCATACCGTGATATAACACATGTACATTCTATTTATAGCCAGTTACTAACATGCGACTCTCCAGGTCAATAACTAGAACGCATTAAACATCAGCTGTGGAGCAATGCCATGTCGTGTATATATTTACGTCATTAGATAGTAATTTTAATATCTGATATGAGTGAAAAAAATACAAGTGCAGTGGTAATAAAGACATCTAGGTGCATATTTGTATATATAATAATATAATGTAAAACGCTTGCGGGTTATAACTTAAGTCCGGTTTTTAATACCTGGTAACCTTAACGAGTTGTTTACAGTTTGCAGTCACGCATATTTTCCAAAATATTGAAATTTAAAGCGTAGACTGTATTACTTTTTAAGACAGGTATCGCTATATCAAGATAAACTTCTCCTTTGTTGTCGTAACCTTACATTCAAAGAATTCACTACAATTTCATTCGGCAATTATTTTATTTACAATTTCACGTAATAATTTACACATACCTGGGTTCTTTTTTTCTTTTTATATCATGATTTACGGATAGTGTGTCCCTTATCAGGAACAGTGCCTGCCGAGATCTATACGAGAGATGTACCGCACGGGAGAACTTAAATCTCGGGATTATTGCCGCATTCGTTTTCATGTTTTTTTCTAATTGTCATACGTTGATTTTCAAATTGTAAAAGGTATGCCTCGTGTCGTGACTATACATATGCTGAAACTATCTTTACTCAAGTTTGATAAACAGTATAGCTAACTGTTACGCTTTCTGGAGAGTTTTTATATTTCTATACATCGAGGTATGTTGATCCAGCTTAAACATGTTTCTCTTGTCTAGCCAAGCATTTATCAATATACCGATTAGATAGACAATAATGCATTATGTACTAGAACAATGGGTTTTTAAAACAGTGAATGGTCGAAAAAGTGTCGGGACAAAGTGAAAGAAAATGCTATAGACTGAACCCTTTAACCTTGAGTGTGTACTAGCATATGCTATCAGCACGTGCGTTGTTCGCGAGGCAGTTTATGAATCGTTAATCAGATTAAAATGATCCCAAAGTTCTATAGTGTTTGGCTATCTTAATCACCATAACACGATCGTGAGCTTTAAACTATAGATCACATTCTTATACCCAATACAGATTTGTTTCAATTATACGTATGGCTTTGTTAACTACCGGTTTCGATCCTCCCTTTAATATTTATCATGGTCCGTCTTGCAATACAAAGACACCAATTTAAACATATACCTGCAATATCTAAGTAGTATATTCTGCTGTGCTTTCATGTTTGAAAATTTGTTTTTTGTTTAACGTCCTATTAACAGCCATGGTCATTTAAGGACGTGCCAGGTTTTGGAGGTGGAGGAAAGCCGGAGTACCCGGAGAAAAACCACCGGCCTGCGGTCATTAACTGGCAACTGCCCCACGTAGGTTTCGAACTCACAACCCAGTGGCGGAGGGCTAGTGTTAAAGTGTCGGTACACCTTAACCACTCGGCCACCGCGGCCCCTCTGTGCTTTCAGTTACATAGTTAAATATTGAAAAATCTACATATATTGATTACTAAAATGAATTTCTTTGATGATATAATAGCCCATCCCATGACAATGATGAGAATCGTCGTATTTTAACAAACATAAACTATATTTTTAAACATGAAAACTAAATGAGAGTTGTAACATTGTGTCTGGCATGTGTTTTACATTGGCGCACCATTTGGTCCCGCTGATGGAAGAAAAGATCATATAGATTAAGAGAATCTGTCAGATTATTGGGAAAGCATAAAAACACAATATGAACTTTTCACAGAACTAATATGTATTTATAACCCATTGTACAGAAATACAATTTGTATATCTAATCAACACACACAAATAACAGAATGATAACAGTGTCTTAATTAAACATTATCGCCAATACGATTAAACATTCCATACAAAATAAAAAGTTGGAAAGTGATAACATTTAATTATTAATTTATTTTAAGCTGATGAAATCAAAAACAAAGAAGAGAAGCTCAAACTTTTGGAAGACTTCAAATTTTTTTGTTTGCTGGGTTTATGGCAGCCCCTTTACGAAGTTGAAATCTGCGTAGAGAGTATAACGTTTTTTTTATTGTATAAGACATTCTGCAGGCGAGAATCGTTTTCAATCTTTCATATTTACCCAGTTTATGATGTAGCAACTCTATTCTGTGAAAAAGGGGCCCGAATAACACTAGTTTGTTTAATAAGGTAGCTACCAGGTACAGCACAGATATTGTATTGTATTGTATTGTATTGTATTGTATTGTATTGTGTTGAATTGTATTGTATTGTATTGTTTAACGGCCTTTCTACAATTTGATAACTTTAGGCCCAAACAACACCAGATTTAAAAGATATACAGAAAGAAAACACATTAAACTCTAACTAAAATGTTAAAATATAAAAAATAATCTAAAAATCACTGATATCAACTGGTTTATTCCTACACATAGTTCCAGCTTCTAATTGACTCTTACTGTTGACGGGGCGATCAACCCAAACAAACATAAACAAAGCGAGTAACTTTCACGTTTTCATAATAATTTATTTAACCAAAACTGATAATGACGCAGATATATTATTTCTTTGTTAAATATAATGACCGATCTTTGTTAAAACACCTTTGTACAACAATCTTAAGATTGTCTGAGTAGTATTTGTACCATAATCAGATTGATAGGTGTCCCAGATCCTCACCCGACACCGTGTCCATTGATAATACCGTATCTAGAACTAGGTATGCACGGTGTCAATATTGACCGTGTATATAATGCACGTGCCATATAATGACCCGGCAAAGTGTTCATTGATACTAAGATACAATTAATTGTCTTAGTGGTTTATTGACACGTAGCCTACCTTTGTCGTGACCGTATTTAAATCAAGTACTTGTTTTATAAGAGTTATATCAACGTTGACCTCGGCTAGAAGATATGGACCAGTATCTTAACATTGATTCAGATAGGCTCGCATCACGCATTTTGTGCGTGTAGGTAATTTTAACCAGATCAATATAACATCAGATACATGTAACGTGATTGTTGATCATAGCAATATTAGCTTACTGATATATACTCAATCGTATAAAAAAAAAAAAAAAACACTGACAACCGATCTGGGATATTTAATGCATGTCTGTGTGTATATCATCGATATAGGACCATTCGGCATGTATTGAAATAACACTTGTTTATGTTACAACTGAATCTGTTTGCGAAGATAGATACAGTATCTTTCACTGTGACCTACATATATATAAAAAATAATCTATAAATATAACGGTTGCGTCATTAAACAATTACCGCGGCGTTTTCTATTCGGGAGTTATTGATCTATAGAATTTCTTTGTTGTGTTACACATTTGAAATTTACTTTACCCATATGTAAATATTGACTGACTTGTGCAATGTTTAGTACTTTGGAATTATATATTACGAAATCGTATTGCAGAGAAAAGAACGTTTGTATCGAGTACTGCCTGCCCTATTAAATACCAACCAGTTAAGCTACTTACATTTTAAGCTGTAGCCGTGTTGCGTCTAACTTCAGCGAAAAATCATTATCAATTGTCCTGTTTAAGGTTTTTGCCGTTTTTATAGAAATAACATAATACAGATATTGTATTGTTTTGTTTTGTATTGTTTTACAACCCATCAACAATTTGAGTCATTTAGGGGCAAACCACACCAGATTAAGAGGACGTTCGATACACGGGAAGAAAACACATTGAACTCTAACTAAAATGTAAACAAAATGAAAAATTATCTGGAAATCACTGATACGGCGAATTCGGGAGGAATTCACTTAATATTTCCTTATTATGAAATATTTACTTTAAACGTGGAGTATAAAAAATTATCCTTTTCACTGTTAGTACAACGTGCATGTTTCCTACTTATTGACGATATACGCGATACAAATATAGGTCACGGAGATACCCGCCATATCAATCTAGGTCACGACGATACCCGACATACGATTCTAGGTAGGTTACGACGATACCAGCCATACGAATCTAGGTCACGACGATACCAGTCATACAAATATAGGTCACGAAGATGCCCGCCATACGAATCTAGGTCACGATGACACCAGCAATATAAATCTAGGTCACGACGACACCGGCCATATAGATCTATAGTTCACGACGATACCCGACATACAAATCTAGGTAACGACGATACACGCCATACAAATTTAGGTCACGACGATACCATGATACAAATTTAAATCAAATGCGGGTTAAGTTACACTCGCAAATTGACAACAAGTTTCGTGACAGTGGAACCACTGAACATATCGGTAAACATCAAACACATCTGACTTCAAATCCCATTAGGAAACAGAACATTGTTATGTGGACTATAAAACTTTCTCGTGATCTTCATTAACCTGCATCTCTCGAACTCTTTGTTGTTGATGTCCGTCTTTTGTCGAAATATGACACTGAAATCCTGACAAAATCATATTCACCTCGAGATTTGTTTGAAGACTAAAACCACTCATCATCCTAAGGAATAGAATAATGCAAGGAAGCCTATCAATTTCACTGATATATCAAAGTGGTTTTAAATCATGAACATATAGATGACTTCAGCAGTCAATGAATATACATGTATCATGATATGAACAGATGTATTGCAAAAAGTGATTGAAATGATCATATATACAATAAAAGAGCTACATTGCCGTCAATGAGTAATTATGATATAGTAAAACAAGAACAGGCAATTGTATACTTTTATAAAATTTTACCAAATATAAACTTCATGTTACACATGCAATATTCCTTCACGTTAAATTCACACGAAATTGGCATAAAAGTGAAATTCACACGAAATTTGTCAATTTGACATGATTTCACCTGATTTCTTTTTCATGTGTATTTCACGTAAACAAATCATGTGAATTTCACATGAAAAAATAACGTGAATTTCACGTAATGGAATTTCGCTTGTGTATTACCACCAACCACAAATTTGAGCTTCGCTTTTTATCTTTTTAATTTACTTATTTGCATTTCGTGCTCCGTTGCTATATTTTATTTAATATCTGTACCTCTAATACTATTTTTTGTCATTTGTTGGTGTCAATTAGATATATTTTATACATTATGTGCCACTTTATGAATTGTTATGAGAAGCAGTGCATACTCTGTCCCGACACCTTATCACTTCCCCCCACCTCTGGGTTGCGAGTTCGAAACCTACGAGGGGCAGTTGCCAGGTACTGACCGTAGGCCGGTGGTTTTTCTCCGGGTACTCCGGCTTTCCTCCACCTCCAAAACCTGGCAAGTCCTTAAATGACCCTGGCTGTTATAGGACGTTAAACAAAAACAAGAGGCCAAAAGGGCCTGTATCGCTCACCTCGTTTATTTGAGCAAACATAAAAATAATGTTAATGTTATTTTTGTTAATAGGGTCAGCCCTATCATCTGTATAAATTTGAATCCCAGCCACCTAGGGATGCTACCACTGAAATATCAATGTCATGCATTGTTTAGGTCCAGAGAAGTCGTTAATATCAATATTAACAAATGGACCCCTTTTGACCCCGCCCCTCGGGCCTCGAGGTGGGGGGGTCAGTCCTATCGTATGTATGAAATAAATTTGAATCCCAGCCACCTAGGGATGCTTCCTACCAAATTTGGTTAAATTCTGATCAGCGGTTTAGAAGAAAAAGTCAATTGTGTTGACGGGCGGACGGACGGACGGACGCCTGACGCCTGACGCCACGGTATGGCATAAGGTCACCTTGGTCCTTCTTAACTATAGTTTACACTGCGTAATATATTCAAGATAACCAAATACAGAGGTTATAAATGTGAATCAATGATAAATCAGCTGGTACTAACAAGGGTTTTGTGCAAGATAATTTTTTTTTTTTTTTTTTTTAACAATTTTTTTATTCAATTTTAATTTTATCAACAACACATTACAAATACAATACATGTCCATTCAAACTTACAAGCATACATCATATTCATTTAGATATAATGTTATATATATTCATACATGTAGCCATTCTATATGTCTTTACTCACTCACTCACACACATACAGACACCAAATCAAACTTACACATTACAAACATACTGGGGGGGGGGGGGGGGATTTTCTTTTGCAGCCTCAGACTAATTGTTTGATTACACAGATGGTAAATAGTGTATACAATGTACACGTAAAAGTATAGACCTGAACTTTAAATTGTCAGCACAAAACTGTTACATTAAATAAAACCACATCATAGATATATTAAAATCATATGTTAAGCCAGTTTTCAAGATTATTTTGTAACTCAACATTGTTTCGGTATGCCTTATGCTTAACTATCATCAGCTTATGAGCTTTCAGTTCAAACAGTATATGGTTCTTTAAACTTATTAAATTGATATCTTTTTCTAAACATTTCATTTTAAACAAATATTGTTTAATCAATAGTAAAATAAGGTTATCTAATACCAAATCTGCATCACTGAACCATATTTTTGTTGAAATTCTTCAAAATTATAAAATGAGCCATCTTTTTTAACAATATCATATATATACATTACCCCTTTCCTGAACCATTCTTTGCAGAAAGTAGGTTTGTTGTTTATTTTGATGTTATAATTATACCACAAAGGATTTTCCCAATTTTTTTCATTGTAAGTATTGGACCCATCTATTGTTATATACCAAGCTTTCAGAACATCTTTCCAAAACAAATTTGTACATTCTTCCAAAGTAATTTTGAGTTTTTGAAGTCCACAATTTGCCAAAGCAAATGTATCCATATATTTATCTGTAATATACATCCAACTAGGATCATCTTTATAAATCCGCCTTACCCATGTTGTCTTAAGACCTGTTATAAAAGATTTTAAATTAATCATCTTTAAACCACCTTCAATATATGACTTAATTATAACATCACGTTTAATTTTGTCTGTTTTACCACACCAAAGAAATTCATATAATATATTGTTGACTTTTTTTTATATACGATTCGTTTGGGTTTGGGAGAGCTATAAAGAGATGATTGAATTGTGAAATAAGTAGTGTTTTTATAATAGTTATTTTCCCTATTGGAGTAAGATTTCTTCGGCTCCACGAGTTAATGAGGGATTTCAGTTTAATAAGTTTCTTGTCAAAATTCAATTTTACTATTTTATGCAAATCAACATCATATTCTATTCCTAAAAGATTAAACTTTGTGCTTCCCCATGAAAGATTGTGTACTGTTGTATATTTATCATTACTATACTTTTTGCTACCTATCCAAATTACCTGGGTCTTGGTGAAATTCATTTTGAGTCCAGAAACTCTGGCATAATAATTAAGCTGTTGTAGAGTGATATTTAAAGATTTTTCCGAGCCATCAAGAATAACTGAAGTATCGTCCGCAAATTGAGAGAGAAGAATTTCTTGATTGTCAACTACAATACCACTAATGTCTAAATTATTTCTTAATAATATCGATAAAATCTCTGCACATAGTATAAAAATATATGAAGAGACCGGATCCCCCTGTCGGCAACCGCGCTCAATACCGAAAAAAATTGTCAAGTTACCTCCTATATTGATAGCAGACTGAATGTTTTTTTGAAAAAGTTTAATCCATTTAATAATTGATTGTCCAAAATTGAAAAAAATTAAAGTTTTTGAAATGAATTTCCAAGAAACAGAGTCAAAAGCTTTTTCAAAGTCAATTAACAAAAGAAGACCAGGTATGTCATGTTCTTCAGTATATTGCATTAGATCGTAAATTAATCGTGTATTTTCGCCAATGTATCTACCTGGAACAAATCCAGTTTGATTATTACTTATTAATTTGGTGATAACAGTTTTAAATCTTTCCGCTATTGTGCCAGATGCCAGTTTGTAAATAGTATTAAGTAATGTAATAGGGCGCCAATTTTTTAACTGATTACGTGGTTTATCTCCTTTAGGAATACATGTTATAATTCCTTGTTTTTGGGTAATAGACAATTCTGATATCGAGTAACCATAATTGATTGACCCGACTATATAATGACTAAGTTGCTTCCAAAATACTCTTAAAAATTCAACTGAAAATCCGTCAGAACCAGGACTTTTATTTTCTTTCATTTTTTTTAATATTTTCCCCATCTCGGCTATGGTAATTGGTCCTTCTAAAGATAGAGATTCAAGGGGAGATAATTTGGGTACATTATATTGACCTAATAGTTCTTCTAAATCATCATCAAGGATGTCATCATTTCTCTTATATAATTTTTTATAAAAAAGTTCGGTTTCCTTCAAAATTTCTGACTGCCCTGTTATAACTGTTCCATCTTCCTTATCTAATCTAGGAATAATTTTACTAGTAAAATTCCGGGATTCTAGTCCACAAAAATATCTTGTTGGTTTTTCACCTTCACTAATCCATTTAGCTCTAGACCGAATCATATTACCTTTTAACTTATGCCTTTTTAATTCCTCTAGTTCTTGCTTTTTAGAATCAATGCTATTTAATTCGACGTCACCTACAATTGTCCCAGTTTCTAGCTTTTGGATATCTTCTATCAACTTATTTTCTAAATTATTATTGGCTTTCTTTTTAAAAGAAGAATATGAAATAGTTTTGCTTCTAATTTCTAACAATGAAATCTCAGCCACCTAGGGATGCTTCCTACCAAATTTGGTTAAATTCTGATCAGCGGTTTAGAAGAAGAAGTCAATTGTGTTGACGGGCGGACGGACGGACGGACGGACGCCTGACGCCTGACGCCACGGTATGGCATAAGGTCACCTTGGTCCTTCTTAACTATAGTTTACACTGCGTAATATATTCAAGATAACCAAATACAGAGCTTATAAATGTGAATCAATGATAAATCAGCTGGTACTAACAAGGGTTTTGTGCAAGATAAATTTTGATAGAACAGATTGCGTGATACCCCGTCTCTAACTCCAGGCTTTCTTAGGTCATACACTGGCTGTCTGGATGAATTATAGTAAACATATGTTTTATACGACACCGCTGTCACCCAATCAATATAAAATTGAAAAGAGAAAAGAAATGTAAATAAGAAACTTTTTTTATTTATTATTCATAAACTGTTCACTGTTTTTTCCTTCAAGGAAAACACCATCATAAAACTAACTGCCTTTCTAGTCAACTGATTTCAACAACGATTTCTATATGAAATAATATGAATATGTATAAAAAATAATTTCCCCAGTCGACTTTAACTTTGAACCGTCTTTTAATCGTCATAAATTAAAGCTGATATACGATTTTGATTTATAGCATGCCAAGTTAATTCGACGTTGCGGTGTACTGCAAGTTTTAAAACGATCGATTGTAAGTGAGTAAAGAGGAACCACACACAAGAACTTCATATTTTATGGTCGTGGTCAATTTACTGATCACCTAGTTTATGACCTCAGATCTAGATAAGAAAGTATATTACTGGTTGTTCTATCGAGGTCAATTGCAGTATTACGATATCTGTAAACAAATGCAGACGTCTCACGAGCGCCATCGCCATCATTTCCCCTATCATTTATGACTTCTTCAACGGTTGAAAATAAACTTGTCCCCGATAAATGGTCACCTATATACATCTTATAGTTAAGGGAAGCATTTTGACGTGAAGGTTGCTATATACATGCATACAATATATGATTTGAGAGACAGGATACCATTTTACCTGTTTTACCTTTTGTGGTACTGTGGTTGTGGGAGAATATTTGTGCGTTTGTCACAAAATATCATGCTTTCTTTGAGCTCCTTAACCATTATGAACTAGTTTTTATCCCATAACCACGCTTGTTTCACAACTGATATGGCACGTGATAAAATTCGTAGCAGTGTGTTATTGTTTTTGTTTACACACCGCAGTGTGTAACCACTTTCTAAGCCTCCGATTGGTCATTTGTTACCTCCAACGAATCTGATTGGCTAACCTCTGGCCTTTGACCACGGACTATTTTTACTACTCTCACTTATCTTCTCTCTTTTTTTTGCCGTCTGTCTTCAAAAGATCAGCATGGACACGTTTTGTGGATTTTTTGGTGCTCAACATTAGCTTATTAAACTTGATGAGAGGGGTTCCCGGGTGTCCTCGTGGAAATGTCGATTAATCTGGAGTTTGAGTCGTACGAAATATAATTTGATGATGGTAAAATAGACGACGGAAGCGAGATATTGCATCGATTATAAGCGAATTAAAACTGCCCCCCCACCCCACCCCCCCCCCCCCCCCCCCCCCCCCTTGCATCGATTATAAGCGAATTAAAACTGACCCCCGCCCCCCTTGATTCTAGGTATGCAGTGGATCCTGATAGCAATGAATGATTTATCAAAACAATGAACAAATGTAATACAAAATGGTTAAATCGCTGTCTCTAAATCGTAGTCATTTGAATGAAACGGTGGCACCATCTAACGTAACTGTTAGGCAGCTTCCCTTTTAGTTGGGTGTCATTCGGTACGGAACAGAACATAAATTTTCTTTTCATTCCACTTACCTTTATTACAAATATATTTATTCCAAACACAAAAATTTAAAAATCATCTTGGAACATTTGTCTCATGTCAGTAAACTGATGAGATTTCGTGTAAACACACTGACAAACGTAAACTACATAACTGTTAGGCTTGCTCAACACTCAAGCTCGGTTTCCGAAATATTTGTTGAAATGCACGATGTCTTGAATGAATAAATCTCAGAATGAACATTTAACATCACAATAACCAGTAATAGCATACCTACAAACTTGTCTTTTGCGTTTCTGAAGAAGAAGCGAGACATTTTATACTTTTCTGAAGGTGAAGGGGAAAACTTCGGCATGTGTCACAAACGTGTCCGATACCTTGCTGAAGGTGAAGAGCACACTTGGATATGTGTTAAAAAAAACCTTGACCAATGATTTTGTTCTGAAGGTAAAATGTGGACATCATTTTGACAGCACTATACTTGGTTAAAGATGAAGAGAGACTCTTTCACAGCCCTTTACTTGGATGAAGATGACGGGAGACCCTTTAACAGTCCAATAGTTGAATGAATGTAAATGGGGACACCTTAACAGCCCTATATTTGGATGAAGATGAAGGAAGACTCTTCGACAGCCCTATCCTTTGATCAAGATAAAGGGAGTCCCTTTCACAGCCATTTGCTAAGATGAAGATGAAGAGATACCCTTTGATAGTCCTATACTTGAATGAAGATGAAGGAAGTCCCTTTCACAGCCCTATACTTTGATGAAGATGAATGGAACCCTTTGTCAGGCCTGTACTTGAATGAAGATGAAAGGATACATTTTGACGTGTTATAAACGTGACCTTTACTGTTCTGGTGGTCAAAAAGGACACCCTTTTGACCTTGCTGGAAGTAAAGGGAAACTTTGACATGTTCTATCATATACTTTTCTGAAGGTGAAGGGGGAACTTTGACGCGTACTTCTCAATACTTTGGTTTTCAGGGCATATATTTCGACCTATAAAATTCTACACTCTATTTGACATTGAAGATTTCACGTTTATTTGGTTCCCGATCGACGCTTTACTGTTTCTTAATTGTTACATCTATTTATTGTCTTTTCTTTAACATTGTAATATATCTGTTCTTTTATCAACAAAAAGTTAAGAAATATTTCCCTTTAGAACATCTTAATAAAACTTACAGATCGTAAGAAGATTTATTTCTATGATATTAACATATAACTGGTACACTTGTGGATTTATTTCTGAACATTAGTGAATTAACGAGACAATACTAAGGTACGTAACATTAGTCTTATTCCATATGCGTGTCAGGTGTTGTCCGCTTCGAAAAGAATTGCAGAGTCACGCGCTATGTCGCGCCAGAATGAATTATCCGTGGAACGGCATGTAAATTGCTCTTTAACACCATACCGCTCCACTTTCAAGCCGGCCCCCTTGTTTGTTCGGTCCCTCGGCTCTATCCTGATGGCGTTTCTTGCTGCTATAGCAGCGTCCTCTGGGAAATAGTTAAATGGAAGAAGGAGGAAACCAACATCCATCCCGGGGGTCGGGGTGACTGGGAGGTCCTCCGTGTGGGGGATATGGTGCATCCCAAGGGTCAACCACGCAACGAGATCCTGGAAGTAAACAGAATGTAGCATGAGATACAAGCCATGTTAAAGTTTTACAGAGTGTAAACTGGTTCTTCGTAGGAAACCCACACGTGATCGTTTGCTCTATCGTTGTATACAGACGATAGCACAGAGCCCCGAGGGTTTCCGAAAATGATATTGGTCCATCTGAATGAATTAATTGTATAAAAATACACAAGTGTCTAGCATTTTAAATTGTAAATTTATTGATATATTAAGTATATACCGAATCATGAATATATAGCTGCATTTAGTCATCCTTCACGGACTCGTTAGTGATGTCATAGATCTTTGGTGTGAACAATTATAATCCAAAAGGGGTATCAGGAAATGAACATTCTCTTACGAAAATGATGCCATATAGGCGAGGGTCTTTTACACCAAAATTAAATCCTTAAATGACCCTAGGTGTTGATAGGGCGTTAAACAAAATGGTTGTGACTGTTGGTTTCATATTGATTTAAGAAGGCATGCAGGCAAACGGCAAACGTGGAGATTAAAGCCACAAATACAAGTGAATAAAATTGACAGTAACTTAAAGACTCGTCATTAAAGTTAGAGACCAAGGAGGCAGAATTTCACAGGTCATTGAAATCAAAATTTGACAAATGTTAACTTATTGAAAAGAAACACATTAATCCGAAAAGTATGTAAAGTATGTAAAGTATGTAAAGTATGTAGTAATGGAAGGGGAGGTGCATTTATCACAAGATAAATGCTGTCATAAATTAAAGGTATTGAATGCTAGGTTAATTGCCACAAAACATCTGTAGGTATGAGGGTATGGTTGGATAATTGCCCTTTATTTACATGCGTATGTAGTAAAAATGTGATTACGCACCTCGTCAACAATGGATTCGTTATCGTCTAAAAAGTCTTGAAAATTTACAACAGGTTCTGCTGTGTCAAGTGCGGCATACTGTGAGCTGCTGAATGCTTCCGTGTCTTTCCGGCGAGTCACTGCCATCTGATAGCGCGACCAGGACATGGAAGGCTCATTACCGTATCCCTCCGCTACCAGTGACTTGATCATTCCACGTGGCAACATGCGATACGATCTGGGTATGCCGTATTTATTCGTAGATCTGTTGTTATAAAATGTGAGATATTTTGGCGAATTAAAATCATATTTGTATGCAGCGCTTAGTTCATCTGACTTCAAATTATGACTAAATTTTGTTTGGTGATATTTTTGTCCTTCGACCTTCGACCAAATATTATCTACCGATTCTGGTTCAATATTCAGAGTTTCAAAACGATTACTGGTACCCATGACATCCAGGTCGACTTTGAAATGTACTAGATGCTGGTGAAGACTTCCGATGATAAAGTCGTGTAGACGATACCCATATGGATCCTCTTCCGGTCTATAATAACTAGTTGAAATAAAACCAGTAGAGACAACTCGAACCTGGAAGGCACCATTTTGGAAAAATCGGAAGTCGATTACATAATCGTAATTCATGACTGTGAGGATTGTCCTAAAGACGAGAAGAATACTCTCCATTCCCTCGTACGATGTCTGACTAAGGGGCTCGTAATTATAATGTCGGCGATGTGGGTCTCCTGTGTTCAGTTCAAATATACAAAACACATTTCTCGTTGTGAACGGTTCGTCAGACCCCTCCGTGAGGAAGGAGGCATCCATAAATGTGGCGTGGGACGGACAGTCTACTCCAGGAACGAGGGGGCTAGCTTTTGGGCCAATAACATCAGAAGAATCGAAAAAGTCCGCGAACATTTGTGCTGGATTATTAGAAGAATAGAACACACACAACTCTTGGAAGCCAACCTCATATATAATTCGTTGATCATCATACCGGATGTCATAGAGTTGTGGTCCATACGCACTGGACATTCGGAATTCGAAACTCCAGCGCATGTAGGTTACGTGATTATAATTCACACTGTAACGCTTTCCGTCTGGTTCAACATGGGTAGGGTTTCGAAGGGGCTTTTCCCAAAACGGCTTCCCGCGTCTTTCGGCCTTTGAAAACGAGTTGTCATGATGTGGGTCAGGCCAGGGTGTTCTCGTTATATTTAGGAACACACGAGATTTGAAATCTTCTATCCCGTCGTAGGTTGTACCACTGAACCATATTTTTTCAATAGTGAAATCACGGCTCCCAGTATTAACCAAAACTGAGAAATCCAAATTGTTTAGCAAATAATTCTCTTTGTTCCGGCTCAGCCAGAACCAAAACTTCCGAGTTTGCTCTCCACTAACTGTCGGTGACATTGTTGAGAAGTATGTTAGAATGAGACATTCGGAACCACAGTTCCTTAAAGTCCCGCCAAAAAACGTCCGTAGATAGTCCCTGAGTCCTGTGTCGATTTCTTGTTCTGCAAATGCAATTGCCTCCTTGTTTTCCGCCATATTAATAGGTCGTAGTATAAATGGAACCGATGATGGCCGGCCAGGAACTTCTTTCATATAGGTCGGACTTGGAAGAGGACCAACAATTCTTTCGATGACGTCAGGAGGGTCTTCAGCACCTCTAAATATAGTCACAATTGCCTCCCTAGCCGGCTGTTTTCCGCCACCATCTAAATATTTCAGTACGTCGTCCTTAGAGGGCAGATATAGCTCTGCAAGGTAGCGGTAGTTGGTGTCAATCGTGTTGGAGGGAGGACTGGTGATGTTGAGGGACTCCTCCTGTTTTAAGTAAGAAACAAGACCGCGGATCTCAGTGGCTGTCAGGTCATAAAACACAGATGGTTCAGTCGGCTCGCCCAGGCGGGTCATTCCATGTTCCTCTGATGAAGATTCAGGCGTGTCGGTTTTGATGATCACAGACGCCAAATACACAATTACGATCAGGAATATCAATGACGTCAGCAACAGGAACAAGGAGAGACAGCGCCATCTATACGCTTGGTCGACTTCTTTTTTCTCCTCGGCCATTTCCCTGCAATATTTAATGTTTGTTGAGGATAGAGGAGACGACTCTATATTGAACAGCCGTATCATGTGACTGGAAACACTATGTAGGTGAAATATCTTCTTGTTTTTCTTTTTTTGCTTTTTAGATAAAATGACAGAAACAGTTGTATAACATTTAATATAGAGGATGAAAACATTGCTTCCGTATTAATTAGTATACTGAATATTCATTGCAGGTATCAAGATTACTTATATGAACCATAACTTTCTTGAATACACTCTTAAATATCATATTAGTTTTGTCCTATATAACTTCTATCTTATTCATAACCCATTTAAAGTATGTGAATGGTGATTAATGAATGTGAATGACCTTGGCTGGGTGACGTTTACTGTGTATTCTTGCGCTTGTTGTACACCGTCAATGGATAATTGATAACCGATAACATGTCACCAGTCAGTATCAGTTGATAATTATATCTATTATAGTTACTATTGTCATACCTGTAATAGTTTTCTGAAAATTAATGAATATCAGAACTTTATGCGCAAGCGTAATGATATTTAATGGTAGTGACCGTTACCCTGGTGTGTAAAGATTTCAACTGTACTGTAGCTAAAATTGGAGCCCCCTTTACAAGGATGTCCAGTTAAAATCAACTATACATTACAAAACACCCACATTTTACCCCTTGTCACATCACTTAATTGGCCTATTGACAGTTAATGTTTCAATCTCAAATTATAATACAAAAATTACTTTAATTTTCAGATTATGTATTGATAATAATTTCGGTAGACTAGTCATTATGTTATTAAAATGAACTTTTCAATAGCAATATTTGTTCAGAATGTCTCTCATTTATAGTCAGTTTTATCATTAAGCTGACATGGTCAAAATAGATTTGTCAGCTTAATAATCATCTTCGCTAGCCAAGGCTTCTCCACGGGTGGAGTGAAACGTAATCAGAAGCCTTGGCTAGCGAAGATGATTATTAAGCTGACATGGTCAAAATAGATTTTAAAGATGGAGGTCGTGGCAGCTTTCTTGTCTGTTTATTTGTTTGTTCGTTTTTCGTCATAGCCGTATAATATTCTTTTGGCCCCGGATATGACGCGACAGGTGGCGTTACTGGTCAAGATGAAGTATGTGATTGGTCAATGTAGCGGTAAATGCAAAATGAAGATATGCAGTTAGATACGAACAAAGTTAAGATTGAATGCATGCCGAATCTTTTCAAATGGCACATTAATAAAATTATATTCCTGATTCAGATTCAAACTGATATAATTTTATTATCCGTGCTGAAACCATTAGTTCTTTAATTTAGTTCACCAGCAGCTTTACATTATAATCAACACCATTAAAACTATGTCGTTTATCTTTTTTTAAAGATATTTCTTGTTTGTTTTGTTTTGCTAAGTATACAATTATTGTTTTCAAAGATATTCCATTCAAGTTACATCAATATATATTGATAAAAACTTTAGAACGACGTACATCGGAGGATGTCCTTAACCAAAAGCTTATAAGAGTCTTCTGCTCAGATGAGTTAAAGTCATGTTAAGTATATACTGGTCTTTTTTGTTAATTCTACAATTATAGCACGGCAATATGGGACAAAATTCATGACGTTATCATTTTATACAAAATATCCACGACAAATAAATATGTGGTTTAAATGTATAATTTGCCTTTATGACATTTTCCATTTCCAATATAAATAATAATAATGGCGTACAAAAGATATGTTGTTTTATGGAAATTTATGGAAAGTGATTTTGCACGATTCTGTAAAATACATACTTAAAATACATATAATGGTTGGTTTACTCTTATCATATATATATTTGTTTATGATATATCATTTTAACATATATTACTATGATTAATGCATGTTGTTAATAAAGGAATTAATAAATGAATGATCAGCGCAATATTTCACATAAAAGATGTCCGAGAAAAGAAATGATTCAACTACAAGATCTATTTTAAAGCACAGCTGCAAAACATGTTTGTTTGCATAGACGCCGCCATCTTGGATTTTACCTTTGATTGTTTAGTGGGAAAACAACACATAGATAATATTTCTTAGCTTACTTCATCCTCACATAGAGAACCAAATCGAATAATCATTATGAAGAAATTTGCTGGATTTCAACCTATTAAAGATGTAGATATTACCATTATATAGCCTGATCATATGACAGACGTCATTGTAGATTGTCAATATAAAAAACCGAGGAGTGACGAACTTAATTATCTTTATAAATTATAAGGACAAAATATCAATTTTCGCCTGTGATATTGACAATACAATGTTAAAACCGATACGATTACAATATCTTGTTAAGGATTAAAACTTACCCTGGTGTCTTGATTAAAAATAAAACCCTTCAAAAGTAGTTATATATCCTCATCAACAAGGGCACGTGAGCGGACAGTTTCAACACATACACGTGTGGGGATGCTGGATGCTAGTTTAAAGACGAGGGATTCAAGCTACCGAAACCTTCATTAACAGCGAACTGAACATGGGTTCCGGTCGAGGTCAAGCGTGGTAATGGAGGGGTGTTAGAATGTAGTTTGGCAGCTTGTAAACACGGCCACATAGCACTGCACATATGGTATCATGCTTGCTCAGTGGTAATCTGTTTGATGGCTACATTGCATCAATAACAACTAGACAAGTAAAACAAGGAGAAACACGTTTGTAAAATAAAATCTTATATCAGTAATTTATTAAAAGTTTATGTCAGTAATTTGATGCAAATATGTTTATGTTCAATACTGATATTAACAGTTTTAAAATGTGAACTACATGTGTGTTCTTCAAAACAAAACATATAATTGAATAAAATTTGAAAGACACTGTTTGACATATAATCCACATGAGTTGAAATGAAATGTATTTCAAGTAAAATATCATTGTGCCAGTCCAATAGATCAATGTTCATTATGTTTTTTCATTATATTTTCTTAATACGCTGTATCACATGTTGTGCACTGTACTTTTTATGTTTGATCATTAGATATCTTCCCTCTTTCTATGTATATGTTTTGCTTTTTCCAGTTTGCTTAACTTTTCTGGGTTTTTTTTGTTTGTTTTTTGTTTAGTTTTTTTTTTTTTTTGTTTTTTTTTGTTTTTATATTCTTTGATGGATTTTATTCGGCCAAAGTTCACTATCAAGACTGACTCACGTGTTCAACATGTTGAGTATTTACTATACACTCATGTAATTCGGCTTTTATAATTAATTGAACGAGGGTGTTGTAAATAATATATATTACAAAATTTGATTTTCATTGTAATACGAACTCAAAGTAATTTTATCAAGGACACTGATTACACCTTGTATCTTTACTAATTGTAATAACAAATGGTAGAATACAATTTTATTTTGCTCTGGTAAAATAAAACAATTAATATCGTGCCATAACACAGCCTTGTACACCCTGACATAATAAACTCCGGCCATCTTCTGCAACACATCAAAAGCGCCAAACGTCTCCATTTGTCCAGTTTCACAGCAGTAGTTTTTAGCATTTAGAAATGGAAAACGAAGACTAACACGTGAATAAATAATCTCATTTCTGTTCAACCATTATTAATGGGACTTTGACGTTGATGGGGCCAGTATCCCCAGGAGTATATCTAGGGAGAACACACAGCATGCTACAATCTAATTAAAATATAGATGGTCATTCTCACTACGTTCCATGAACATCTAACATCATCCCATAAGGGGTCATGTTCTGATGACCTCCGATATGTGTGTATTTCACTTTTAGGGCGAATTGTCTACTTGGCGATGTCATCTAAGCTAAACATTTCGTCACAAATTGCATCTGAGGCAAATCATTTCGGGCACAGCGTAAATAGCTATATGCTTTGTGGGACGAAATGACTTGAAACAAATTGACAGATTATACAAGCTATGCGCTCTAGTCGTGCAAATTCGGACACGTAAAATGCACTTCCAAGATTCGGGAAGTAGTCATTTGATTGGCTAATCCAAAAGGTCACTCTGACGTGACCCCTGATGGGATGTTGTTAGATGTTCATGTAACGAAGTGAAAATGACCATCTAGATTTTAATTAGATTGAGCATGCTACATCAACCAATGTAATAGACTGGCCAGTTAAGGTCTCACACTACTAATTATTTCACTGTATGTTATTATCAGTGACCCCATCCCCTCAATCGCTCATTTGAAGTTTAAATGTTGTGAAATTTATATCAAATTAATGTTTAAAGATTTCCCTACCAGAAAAATGATGTTATTGGATAGGTTTAATAGCATATAAGAGCACACCAGTACTTGACAGTAACCCTTATATTTACAGTTGACAGGAGAACCCCCATCAGGGAAATTCCCACCTTTTTACACCTCGAATCCCAATTCGTTTTATTTATACCAGGGGTGTTTATTTTTGATTTTTAAAATCTCAAGACCCTACTCTTTATTTTCGTATATAGAAAGTACCATTGCATGTGTTATTTACTCAGGAAATAGCTACAAACCTAAGAAACACATTTTCTCCAGGGACTTGGTACAGATGAAACACCAGCTGTTTGGATGAATTAGTTACGTCAAACTTAGAATTGTTCCACTAAATAACATATCCTAGATCCTTGGTTAGTTTTATTTATAATTTTGATGTTCTAGAGAGTCAGTTGGTTGTGGAACTGACCACAGTGGCAAGGACATACTTGAAACAGCACGTGACCCAAGAGATAGATGTAGTAGAGTGCCAGATAGTGACCATCAAAATGACAAAACAGAAAGGTGTTTATTACATGTAATACTCCAGATGTGCAAGTATGGCTGAGAAATGGTGCAGCTGCATATACAGAAAATTCGGTTATAAAAATAAATATATAAACAGTTTTGGACGTTGTAATCACGAAGAGGAATAAGGACAGACCATGTTGTATACAAAAGAAGAAAGCATGCACGTGGGTAGTGATGAAATGTGTGGACCAAATAGGAAATTATTCCTGCCTGTGTTTTATTGAAAGTCCCAAGCTTGTATCCAAACCCACCTGGTAAACCAAACAGGGGTCAAAAATATATTTTGGAACCGTTCTCTGTGTAATGGTGTACCAACAATTGCAATTGTTTCAATTCATATGCTTGAAAAGCTAAAAGAACAAACTTTGCAACTTTATAATAAACAACTTTGTCGTATCTAATTCATGGATGAAGAATTTCTTACTTGTCTGTGATAAGCGACATAATCTCATAGATGGAACTCAATATGGCCTGAAAGGTATGTAAGCATATGTCAGAACTGTCAGATGAACTACACATAGTTTATTAAGTTGTCATTGCTAATTAGTATTGGAGTTAAAAACAAAACCATGTGTGGATGTGCATGTATGCTTATTTTTAGCATAATGTAGTTTCTAAAGTGATGTGTGTTGATTATGAGTTGGCTCTTTTAAAGGATGGAACATAGGATGGCACAGATAACAGTAAATGCGTGTTTACACTCTGAACTGTATTAACGAAAACGAGGTCCACAACATACAATTACAGGAATGAGTACATATAGTGAAACTTGCAGAACGCAATCATCAACAATGTGCATGAATGAATATAGCCACTGAAGTAAAACCTGCTTGTGGGCCGAGACTATGAGAGGAAATTGGCGGAATTTACTTCAAAATGTATTTTTGAGCAGGTTTTACTTCAAACTAGAGGGAGATAATCTAGTATCAGAATTTAGCATAGTAATTCTTAACAAATGCAATCTTGACTGTTGGCAAGTCAAATGTTTCTCGCACACGGGGGAAGTTTTCCTTAAATGTCCTTAGCTGTTGATAGGACGTTAAATAATACCGAACTAAATAAAATTGCTAAGGTCGTTGCTACCAAGGATTGCGCTTTTGAAGGCTTTTAGGTTCAGTGTATATGTTGCAATCGTTGTGTAGTGACTATATCTCATTTTGCTTATTGAAATTTAGAGACGCGTCTTTTTAAATAGAATTGACAATTTAATTTGATTGAAACAAAATATTAACAAACGTCAACAAAATATGAACACAGCACTCTCGGTAAACTGATTAAAATAGTGTGGTTTTTTTTTTTATTAAAGCATGTAAATGAAGATTTTGTGAGAGCCTTAAAACTTCAGTTAGACAGACCAACGATATATTTTTCTATAATAAGATCACTTCTTGAGTATGATGTTATTGTATGAAGAAACATACCGAAATAATAAGAAAAAAATGCACTCGAAAGTCTTAACATTGGTATGAAGCCGCTCTCAAAGTCACCGGTGTAACGAAGCCAGCAAGTACTTATACATTGTTTCAGGAAACAGAATATACCAGTTTATTTAATCGTATAACAGAAAACAAATCTTATTCAATCTCATAAAATGTCGTATCAATATACAACTGTCTCGTATGAACATAGATCACGAAGTGACTGTTAGCTCGTGAAAATCGATTAACGAAATAGATTCCCTCGGTTTGACACCTTCAAAAGAGTACAAACAGCTCTGTAGACAGCTTTTAACTTTTATAAAATATACCAAATTACAACACTCATAAATTAACAGAAATTACTTCGTAAGGGTTGTAACTTTTATACAATATACTTTATTATGACTGCAAAAAAACATATATTCTGTTATCTTTGGCACAAAAGTTATGAAGCTAGTTTTTCAACAATGACGTTATCAACGACTGTAAGTTACATATATATGCATAACGCTTATACAATTTAGCATTTAGTTTCATAATTGATATTTAAAGCAATCCTAGAGAGTCGATATACAATTACTAAATGTTGTTTACTATGTCCATTTCTACGATTATCATATTAAATCAATGGAGAGCTCTTACCTTCAAAATCTACCTAATGAGTTGGACTGGCTGACAGGCGTTATAGCAAAATCATGAGCGCTTCTTCGTTTTACAAATTTGGAGGTTTTGAGAATGACCAAAGGCCAAATTACAGGTATCTCGATGTTCTGACAGCCTGTTTTATAAATATGGTTCCATGGTTGTTTCTAATCACGTCATCACAGTGGTACGTGGCCCAGTACGAAGGGTCGAGGTCAATAGGTCACGTAATATAGTATATGCACGTGAGGAATTCTATAATTAAGAACGGTGCAGGAGAACGATTTTCATCTGTCGGCATGTGTGTGCGCATATAATACCTTGTGGGTATAATGAGAATGACAACAAAACTATGTATCTAATAAAATAGTTTACGGGGTATGCCTCTTCATATTGACATATCATAAATCAAAAATCCCCATTTTAAAAAATCCCATAATACGTAGTACATATGAATATAATGACAACAAAAATCTGTATCTAATAAAATAGTCTACCGGTTATGCCTCTTCATATTAAGATATTTAAAAAAAAATCAAATATCTAGTATGAGACGCGAACAACCGAGAACTGGATGAACCATTTAATCAAGCAGTTAGATAGAATAAAAGTAAACAAAACAAAATGTCGAAAGTTATAATGAAAAGTCGAGATACTTAGTAATTGACCAATCGTAACCTCAACGTTATACAATAATAGATGAATGTACAATTCAATTAAGCACTTATAAAAAAGTGAGAGAAATGTAATAAAAATATAAAGTACTAAAACAATCGATCTTATCGTTATACCATGTTTAATAAAGGTAAATCTTGATGATCCACCCGATGGCAAGGGTTTCCTTTAGGATATTGGTAGACAGTTTCGTCAGTGTACAGTACAATATCAAATAATATCACTTTGGTAATAGACGATTCCTGCAATACTACCATAACGACATATTAAAATTAATTTTCATTGCAATATTTTAAATGAGTACAGTTGATATTGCGTAAATTGATAATTGACACCTCAGTCGTAATGGGAATATTAAGTCAATGACCTATCGAGCCGGGCTGACTTTGGTGTAGGGGGGGAGGGGGGGGGGGGGGGGGGCTGTGAAGTGTTTAGGCCGACCATGGGCGATGCGATAGGGTCAAAACCTCTCGAGGTCTCACACAACTAATTATTTTCCTATATGTTATCCCCTCAATCGCTCATTTAAAGTTCAAATCACATGACATTCATTTCAAATTAAAGTTTGAAGATTTCCCTACCAGAAAAAAAGATGTTATTGGATAGGTTTAATAGCATATGAGAGCACATCGGTACTCGAAAGACAGTGACCCTCATGTTTACAGTGGAATGGGAACCCCCAACCTGGGGAATTCCCACCTGTTTACACCTGTAGCCCTACGCCATTCTATTCAAAGTAGCAGTTTAAGTTTCTGGTATTTTAACTCTCAAGGCCTCACAATTTCATCTCATATATAGAAAGTACCTATTTCATATGCTAATTACTCCAGGAAATAACTACAAACCTCAGAAACACGTTTACTTTTGGGACTTGGTTCATGTGAAACACCAGCTGTTGGCTGAATTAGTTGTGTGAGACCTTGAAGGGTCATCATGGGTAATATTGTAAAGACTTGAGTAAGGCTATGGCGAACTCGCAACCCAGAGGTTGAAGGCTAGCGTTAAAGTGTCGGGACACCTTAACAACTCGGCCACCGCGGCCCCTATGAATCCTGCGGCCAACGCGACGCAGTTGTATGCTTAGTGCAAGAAATGCTTCATGATTGAGCTTAATCTCCCCGTTAAACGTTGAACTTTCTCATTCACATGCGTTATGTAAGGCGAAAAAAATGATTACCGTGTTGACTCAACGTGGACGTTCTTCTATTAGCTTGTCTGGTGAGGGCATTTATATACCCTGTTCTGATATCACCAGATGTGACCATTCCAAAAATGAACTTACCGATGTCACCTCTACCATAGAGCAATGCCGTCTGCTTCTGTCCTAAAATCATACCCTGATAAAAAATACTTATTTATTGCAATTTTCGAACCCGTAAGGTACAAATTGATCATACTCGACTACGTATGGAGTACAGCTCCCTCAGCGACCATTTCTTTAACAAAAATATTGTTCAGTCTCCTTGATATACTTACATGCAATATAACACATGGTCAACTACCAGCACCGTGCAGAAAAAAAAGTTATAGTGCACGGTCACATGACAATTACCGTGCACTATAACGTTTTCCCATGAATATAGCAGAGAATACGTTATTTCTTCATATATGGAGGAAACACAGCGCATTATGTAATAAAAACAAATATGGGGTAAAGAAGAAATTCTGACAGTGTTGACAATCTAAAAATTGTCAAATTTTCGAGGCAATCCGCCCCTTTATCAAGACACAAAGGATGCAAATTCAATCACATGATATATGAATAGTATTACAAAATATATCCAATAAGATACAGTAATTTAGTTGGAAGTAGTTCAAAAAAACATCCATGAACCCTTCGGCTGGCGTGGGCAGAAGGCGGATGATGGCGTGACGTGTACAGAGTCATGTTCTATGATCAATTAAATATAAATATGTACTACACATAGAGAAATTTATAAAGTTAAAAGTACATTTTAAGGAAGCATTACAATTAATCTGTCAATAACTTGTACCACACGGATTTTCATATATCCGGGCTGCCAGCAATATTACATTATAGAAACTGGAATGACAAGCCAGGTCCGGGTAAATAAACAACTATACAAACGCCAGAATAATGCAAAAAATAACTTGTGGATGAATGTGAACATAAGAGATTTAAAATATTTCCTTTTCGTTAAATGTAAACAGAAACCACACAAGAACGAAAAATATTTTATCCGATTAATCAAGTCGAAATTGAATAGCCTTTTTTAAATATAATTTTCTTTTGTTGATAATGACGTCAAGCTATAGGAATATCAGCAGATTTGTTTTATTTTTTTATTTATATAAATTATATTATATTAAAGTGCATTGAGGCTGTCTTAATACAGTCGGCCTCTTTTAAATATATTTTAGATATGTACATCTATATCTATATATATATAAAAAGATACAGTTTAGTAACACTAGTAATAATGAAGATGACCTTTTGACCATTTCAAACTTCTGCTAGTTATGTAGGTGATGGATAATATCTGAACCATACGATAAATATCCAGATCCTATCCGTCTTAATAAAATCAGGTTTTATAACAATGTTGTAACAATGCTTATGCTAATTACAATGCTTAAAACAATGGTTATGCTTATAACAATGCTTATAACAATGTTTATGCTCATAACAATGCTTAAGTTGTTTACAACGCTTATGCTTATAAAATTGTTCTAAACAATGCTTATGCTTATAACAATGATTATGCTTATAACATTGTTCATAACTATGTTATGCTTATAACAATACTTATGATTAAAACAATGCTTATGCATATAACACTTCCCATAGCAATGCTTATGTTTATAACAATGCTTTTGGTTATAGCAATGCTTATACATGTAATAAATCTTCTGAAATTCATAGTAAATAAGCCCATCCCGAGATGGCCCAATTGCTACATTCATCCAATCAACACTGAATGGCTACATATTACCTGACAACAATATGACGTCACTACCGATACACTTCTACATGAATGAAATAGATCAACATTATTGAAAATTAGGCCTTATTGTGAGAAGGATTTGAACTACTTCCAGATGCATGAGAGGATGTAGAT
Source organism: Pecten maximus (assembly GCF_902652985.1). Taxonomy (NCBI): domain Eukaryota; kingdom Metazoa; phylum Mollusca; class Bivalvia; order Pectinida; family Pectinidae; genus Pecten; species Pecten maximus. The sequence continues at coordinate 10,123,022 of NC_047023.1, read as the reverse complement.
TTAGTTACATATTAGTGTTAACTACATGTGGGATTATTCTTCACTATTTAGTGAATCTGAAAACTTTTTCTCTCATACAGTGTGGAAATGTATGAAACAAAGCTATCAGAACGCGTAACCAACACTCCTAACGCCAACGTCTTTAAGAACCGTTAAGACTAGCTATGGAAACATCAGGGAATGAACAAGATGATATCAGGAAGTGACAGAACGTATGGTGGCTGATTATTCTCTTGTTGTCGTGTTGTCGTGTTGACGTGTTGTCGACTTGTCGTGTTGTCGACTTGTCACGTTCAGAAACTGGGAAAACCCGAGATTTAGTAGATAAAATGTCGTCTTGTTGCTTTTTCAAACCGCGGCAAGGCGACAACACGACAACACGACAGGTCGACAACACGAGATGACCGTAACCTGCCACCATACAGAACTACTTGTAAACTTAAGAACCGTGTAGACAAGCTATGGAATTACCAGAAAATAAACTATACAACTACAGATCTGATATATTTGATATTAGGAAGTGACAGAACGAAATTTTAACCTAAGAACGAGTTCGGAACGAGGAACTATAATTCCCGTACTGAAAAACAACCAAACGTAACTATAAGTATCTTACTGACAGATTTCTTATTGAAGACATCTCTTGTTTTCAAAAGTGGGCATTGATTCAAACATCTCTTATATATGAGTTTCTTAAAGGGTGTTCTCCTTTCCGTCATATCGCGCTGATATCCTCTATCAAAAGCAACCAGGTGAAATAGCAGATGAGAAAAACCAAAAACTGAAAATTAATCGATTAGTTTAAAAGGTCATTTAAATTTAGGAGATAATTAAAAATTATGTCGTTAAGTATTCGACTTCTGACAACATGTGCCATTAAACAATTAATCGTTCAATTTCTGAATAAGCTTTATGTTGTTGGGGTTTGATGTTGTTGGGTTGTTGTTTTTTTATTATTATTATTTTTTTTTTTTTTTTTTTTTTTCGTTTTTGTTTTGTTTTCTGTTTTCTTTTTAATATAGATATTTTTTCCAACAATAACCCTTGGGAGCCCTTTGTCTGAGATCGGGTTCAAAGTAGGGTGTGGGCCCATTACAGGTGAGGAAGAGGGACTGAAGTTTGCTCGCCATTTTGGACGTTAGCCAAGTATCGTTAAATCAGCAAGTTTGTGTAATCAATCAAGTACAGTACCAGGTATTGACAAATAAAAAATGGCGTTTTTTGACCTGGAACGGTAAGTAGATCGATATTAAGGTGGGTCATGACACCTGTCCTTCCCATATTATGCCAGCATAAATATTCAATATTATCAAACGTAATAACGGAATCCTAAAAGCGTATAAAATCATTATATGACAGGTGTTGGTGAGTAATTAGCGAACAACTTTTGTATGGAAATTTGAGAAAAATTGACTTGCCGACGAACGATCACGGGTTAAAAATTAGACCGTTTCGTCTGGTCTGAATGGCAACGCACAGGATCGTCTGTGTCACGACACACCTGGAATAAGTCTACACGGGTTAAAAATTAGAACGTTTCATCTGGTCTGAATGGCAACGAAAGTGCACAGGTAACCGGATCGAGTCTTACGGGTTAAAATTAGACCGCTGATATAGTTTTACATGCATAAATAGCCGTTTTCATCATATAGATTATCAATACAACACAATTTTGATCATTTGAACAAAAACAAGCCTGGTACGACATAGATGAACACCAATACAATGGTATTATTGTACCTGTATCACAAAAAAAAATAGATAAGCTCTCTGAATTGTATAGTTTCTGATTTTATACCAATTAACTAGACTGTTTAATCTGATTCAAATAATTTTACATTGAAATATATGTTTTTAATGTTTCTGTCACTATATCTTAACAAATGTATCACATCAAAACTTTAGTGGAAGGGTTTGTCATCGATTACAAACCGTTTGGATATTTCTCAAATCTTGCTCGACATAAGTTTACTGAAGCCCCTTAAATTGATATAGCCGTGCTAATTGTTCTCGTTATGAATACATTATTTTATTCATATCTCATATCCTTATTATATCCAACATGAAACCAGTGAACATCTCACATTCCACACCTGACACATGAATATCTCACGTTCAACACCTTACAATTGAATATCTCACGTTCAACACCTGGCAAGTGAATATCTCACATTCAACACCTGACACATGAATATCCCACATTCATCATATGACAATTGAATATCTCATATTCATCTTCTGACAATTGAATATCTCATATTCAACACCTCATAATTGAATATCCCACATTCATCATATGACAATTGAATATCTCATATTCATCTTCTGACAATTGAATATCTCACATTCAGCACCTGATAATTGAATATCCCACATTCATCATCTGACAATTGAATATCTCATATTCATCTCCTGACAATTGAATATCTCACATTCAACACCTGACAAGGGAATACCTCACATTCATCATCTGACAAGGGAATACCTCACATTCAACATTTGACAAGTGAATATCTCACATTCATCATCTGCAGGAGAATATCTTACATTCATCATTTGACATTTGAATATCTCACATTCAACACTTGACAAGTGAATATCTCACAATCATCACCTGACAGGAGAATATCTTACATTCAACACCTGACAAGAGAATATCTTACGTTCAACACTTGACAAGTGAATATCTCACAATCATCACCTGATAAGCGAACAAATGTTCAGTGAATATTCAACATCCGACACGTGAATATCTGTTGAGTGAATATTCAACATCCGACACGTGAATATCTTTAGTAAATATTTAATATTCGACACGTGAATATCTGTTGAGGGAATATTCAACATCCGACACGTGAATATCTGTTGAGTAAATATTCAACATCCGACACGTCAATATCTGTTGAGTGAATATTCAACATCCGACACGTCAATATCTGTTGAGTGAATATACAACATCCGACACGTCAATATCTGTTGAGTGAATATTCAGTATCCGACACGTCAATATCTGTTGAGTGAATATTCAACATCCGACACGTGAATATCTGTTGAGTGAATATACATCATCCGACACGTGAATATCTGTTGAGTGAATATTCAACATCCGACACGTGAATATCTGTTGAGTGAATATTCAGTATCCGACACGTGAATATCTGTTGAGTGAATATTCAACATCCGACACGTGAATATCTGTTGAGTGAATATTCAATATCCGACACGTGAATATCTGTTGAGTGAATATTCAGTATCCGACACGTGAATATCTGTTGAGTGAATATTCAACATCCGACACGTGAATATATGTTGAGTGAATATTCAACATCTGAAACGTGAATATCTGTTGAATGAATATTCAGTATCCGACACGTGAAAATCTGTTAAGTGAATATTCAACATCCGACACGTGAATATCTGTTGAATGAATATTCAACATCCGATACGTGAATATCTTGAGTAAATATTTAATATCCGACACGTGAATATCTCACACACCTGATAAGTGTACTTTTCATATTCAACAACTGACAACTCAGTATCTCATATCCAACTAGTAATTATCTCACGTTCAACCTTTGACAATAGAACATATTCTGTAAAATGAATATCGTTTTTAACATGTGTCACCAGTTCAGATATTCCTAATAGGGTTTTGTTATTTTTCGTGAGACGAAGTAACCAAGTCACTAGATAAGATATTGATATTTCATTTATGATATATTCAAGGATTAAACTGTCTTTATTTGGTGTCTATGGTCGATATAGACACCAAAAAGGACAGTTTAATCCTTAAATATTTGTGTCTCCTATAGAATACTTGTCGCTATAGATACCGATATTTGTGTCACCTACAAAATACCTGTCGCTATATAGATACCGATATTGGTGTTACCTACAGAATACTTATCGCTATATAGATACCGATATTTGTGTCACCTACAGAATACTTGTCGCTATATAGATACCGATATTTGTGTCACCTACAGAATACTTGTCGCTATATAGATACCGATATTTGTGTTACCTACAGAATACTTATCGCTATATAGATACCGATATTTGTGTTACCTACAGAATACTTGTCGCTATATAGATACCGATATTTGTGTTACCTACAGAATATTTGTCGCTATATAGATACCGATATTTGTGTTACCTACAGAATACTTGTCGCTATATAGATACCGATATTGGTGTTTCTGAAAAAGTCAAACATATATAATCCACGTAAAACAACTACAAATGAGGAATTTTATTATCCAAAGGTTGTTTTACATTGTTCTGATGATATCTTTACATGTACTTTTTACTTAAATAGTCGTTGGTGACAAATTCATAGCTATTCAAGTCTACCACATTTAGGGAAACATAGATACTTTTCCGCGTGCCCCAAATTTATTTTTAGCAATACACGGAAAGAATGTCTGTTTTCTACCTAATCTCTCCTGTGCGCCAGAAATCACGTGATTAAGATAAATACAGATAAGTGCAAGAAATACTTCATGATTGAGCTTAATCTCTTCGTTACACTTTCTCATTTACATGCGTTATGTAAGGCGAAAAAATGATAACCGTGTCGACTTTACGTGGCCGTTCTCCGATTAGCTTGGCTGGTTAGGGCATTTTACACTTCTTTAATTGTATATATTATATTGTAAATATGTTTTTCTCTATACATCATGTCAATATGTGTAAAGAGAATGAAATTAATTTGAATTTGAATATACCCTGCTCTGATACCACCAGATGTGACCATTCCAAAAATGGACTTGTCGATGTCACCTCTACCATAGAGCAATGCCGTCTGCTTCTGTCCTAAAATCATACCCTGATAAAGATACTTATTTATTGCAATTTTGGCACTCGTAAAGGTACAAATTTATCATACTCTACTACGTATGGAGTACTGCTCCCTCAGCGACCATTTCTTTAACAAAACTATTGTTCAGTCTCCTTGATATACTTACATGCAATATAACACATGGTCAACTACCAGCACCATGCAGAGAAAAGTTATAGCGCACGGTCACATGACAATGGTCGTAGCAGAAAATACGTTATTTCTTCATTTATAGAGAAAACACAGCGCATTAAGTAATAAAAACAAAAAAAATGTCCCGACACTTTAACACTAGCCCTCCACCTCTGGGTTGCGAGTTCGATACCTACGTGGGGCAGTTGCCAGGTACTGACCGTAGGTCGGTGGTTTTTCTCCGGGTACTCCGGCTTTCCTCCACCTCCAAAACCTGGCATGTCCTTAAATGACCCTGGCTGTTAATAGGACGTTAAACAGAAACAAAACCAAAAAAAGCATTAAGTAATAAAAACAAATATGGGGTAAAGAAGAAATTCCAACAGTGTAGGCAATCTAAAAATTGTCAAATTTTCGAGGCAATCCGCCCCTTTATCACAACACAAAGGATGCAAATTCAATCACATGATATATGAATAGTATTACAAAATACATACAATAAGATACAGTAAGTAGTTGGAAGTAGTTAAAAAAAACACCATGAACTCTTCGGCTGGCGTGGGCCGAAGGCGGATGATAACGTGACGTGTACAGAGTCATGTTCTATGATCAATTACATATAAATACGTACTACACATAGAGAAAAAGGTTATAAAGTTAAAAGTACATTTTAAGGAAGCATTACAATTAATCTGTCAATAACTTGTACCACACGGATTTTCATATATCCGGGCTGCCAGCAATATTACATCGTAGAAACTGGAATGACAAGCCAGGTCCGGGCTCATAAACAACTATACAAACGCCAGAATAATGAAAAAAATAATTAACTTGTGGATGAATGTGGACATAAGAGATTTAAAATATTTCCTTTTCGTTAAATGTAAACAGAAACCACACAAGAACGAAAAATATTTTATCCGATTAATCAAGTCGAAATTGAATAGCCTTTTTTAAATATAATTTTCTTTTGTTGATAATGACGTCAAGCGATAGGAATATCAGCAGATTTGTTTTATTTTTTTTTATTTATATAAATTATATTATATTAAAGTGCATTGAGGCTGTCTTAATACAGTCGGCCTCTTTTAGATATATTTTAGATATCTACATCTATATCTATATATATATAAAAAGATACAGTTTAGTAACACTAGTAATAATGAAGATGACCTTTTGACCATTTCAAACTTCTGCTAGTTATGTAGGTGATGGATAATATCTGAACCATACGATAAATATCCAGATCCTATCCGTCTTAATGAAATCAGGTTTTATAACAATGTTGTAATAATACTTATGCTAATAACAATGCTTAAAACAATGGTTATGCTTATAACAATGCTTATAACAATGTTTATGCTCATAACAATGTTTAAGTTGTTTACAGCGCTTATGCTTATAAAATTGTTCTAAACAATGCTTATGCTTATAACAATGATTATGCTTATAACAATGCTTATGCTTATAACATTGTTCATAACTATGTTATGCTTATAACAATACTTATGATTAAAACAATGCTTATGCTTATAACACTTCCAATAGCAATGCTTATGTTTATAACAATGCTTTTGGTTATAGCAATGCTTATACATGTAATAAATCTTCTGTAATTCATAGTAAATACGCCCATCCCGAGATGGCCCAATTGCTACATTCATCCAATCAACACTGATTGGCTACATATTACCTGACAACAATATGACGTCACTACCGATACACTTCTACATGAATGAAATAGATCAACATTGTTCAAAATTAGGCCTTATTGTGAGAAGGATTTGAACTACTTCCAGATGCATGAGAGGATGTAGATTTAGTTACATATTAGAGTTAACTACATGTGGGATTATTCTTCACTATTTAGTGAATCTGAAAACTTTTTCTCTCATACAGTGTGGAAATGTATGAAACAAAGCTATCAGAACGCGTAACCAACACTCCTAACGCCAACGTCTTTAAGAACCGTTAAGACTAGCTATGGAAACATCAGGGAATGAACAAGATGATATCAGGAAGTGACAGAACTTACTGTGGCTGATTATGCTCTTGTTGTCATGTTGTCGTGTTGTCGCTTTGTCACGTTGAGAAACTGGGAAAACCCGAGATTTAGTAGATAAAATGTCGTCTTGTTGCGTTTTCAAACCGCGGCAAGGCGACAACACGACAACACGACAGGTCGACAACACGAGATAACCGTAGCCTGCCACCATACAGAACTACTTGTAAACTTAAGAACCGTGTAGACAAGCTATGCATGGAATTACCAGAAAATATTCTATACAACTACAGATCTGATATATTTGATATCAGGAAGTGACAGAACTAGATTTTAACCTAAGAACGAGTTCGGAACGAGGAACTATAATTCCCGTACTGAAAAACAACCAAACGTAACTATAAGTATCTTACTGACAGATTTCTTATTGAAGACATCTCTTGTTTTCAAAAGTGGGCATTGATTCAAACATCTCTTATATATGAGTTTCTTAAAGGGTGTTCTCCTTTCCGTCAATTATCCGCGCTGATATCCTCTATCAAAAGCAACCAGGTGAAATAGCAGATGAGAAAAACCAAAAACTGAAAATTAATCGATTAGTTTAAAAGGTCATTTAAATTGAGGAGATAATTAAAAATTATATCGTTAAGTATTCGACTTCTGACAACATGTGCCATTAAACAATTAATCGTTCAATTTCTGAATAAGCTTTATGTTGTTGGGGTTTGATATTGTTGGGTTTTTTTTGTTTTTTTTTATTATTATTATATTTTTTTTTATTATTCTTTTTTTTTTTTATTTTTTTTTTAATATAGATTTTTTTTCCAACAATAACCCTTGGGAGCCCTTTGTCTGAGATCGGGTTCAAAGTAGGGTGTGGGCCCATTACAGGTGAGGAAGAGGGACTGAAGTTTGCTCGCCATTTTGGACGTTAGCCAAGTATCGTTAGATCAGCAAGTTTGTGTAATCAATCAAGTACAGTACCAGGTATTGACAAATAAAAAATGGCGTTTTTTGACCTGGAACGGTAAGTAGATCGATATTAAGGTGGGTCATGACACCTGTCCTTCCCATATTACGCCAGCATAAATATTCAATATTATCAAACGTAATAATTAACGGAATCCTAAAAGCGTATAAAATCATTATATGACAGGTGTTGGTGAGTAATTAGCGAACAACTTTTGTATGGAAATTTGAGAAAAATTGACTTGCCGACGAACGAACACGGGTTAAAAATTAGACCGTTTCGTCTGGTCTGAATGGCAACGCAAGTGAACAGGATCGTCTGTGTCACGACACACCTGGAATAAGTCTACACGGGTTAAAAATTAGAACGTTTCATCTGGTCTGAATGGCAACGAAAGTGCACAGGTAACCGGATCGAGTCTTACGGGTTAAAAATTAGACAGCTGATATTTTGATCATTTGAACAAAAAATAAGCCTGGTACGACATAGATGAACACTAATACAATGATATTATTGTACATGTATCACAAATTTTTTTTAGATAAGCTCTCTGAATTGTATAGTTTCTGATTTTATACCAATTAACTAGACTATTTAATCTGATTCAAATAATTTTACATCGAAATATATGTTTTTAATGTTTCTGTCACTATATCTTAACAAATGTATCACATCAAAACTTTAGTGGAAGGGTTTGTCATCGATTACAAACCGTTTGGATATTTCTCAAATCTGGCTCGGCATAAGTTTACTGAAGCCCCTTAAATTGATATAGCCGTGCTAATTGTTCTCGTTATGAATACATTCTTTAACTAATTCATATCTCATATCCTTATTATATCCAACATAAAACCATAATAAAAAAAAAACAATATCTCACATTCAACACCTGACAAATTGAATATCTCACATTCAACACCTGAAAAGTGAATATCTCGAATTCAACACATGAAAAGTGAATATCTCACATCCAACACCTGATATGTGAATATCTCACATTCAACACCCGACAATTGAATATCTCGTCAAACACCTGACAAGTGAATATCTCACATTCAACACCTGACAAGTAAATATCTCACATTCAACACCTGACACGTAAATATCTCACATTCAACACCTGGCAAGTGACTATCTCACATTCATCAACTGACAAGTGAATACCTCACATTCAACACCTGAAAAGTGAATACCTCACATTCAACACCTGACAAGTGAATATCTCACATTCAATACCTGACAAGTGAATATCTCATATTCATCATCTGACAAGTGAATACCTCACATTCATCATCTGACAAGTGAATACCTCACATTCAACACCTGACAAGTGAATATGTCACATCCAACACCTGACAAGTGACTATCTCAAATTCATCACCTGACAAGTGAATATCTCATATTCATCATCTGACAAGTGAATATCTCACATCCAACACCTGACAAGTGAATATCTCACATTCAACACCTGAAAAGTGAATATCTCACATTCAACACATGACAAGTGAATATCTCATATTCAACACCTGACAATTGAATATGTCACATCCAACACCTGACAAGTGACTATCTCACATTCATCATCTGACAAGTGAATATCTCATATTCAACACCTGACAATTGAATATCTCACATTCATCATCTGACAAGTGAATATCTCACATCCAACACATGACAATTGAATATCTCGCACTCATCATCTGACAATTGAATATCTCATATTCATCTTCTGACAATTGAATATCTCACATTCAACACCTGACAAGTGACTATCTCACATTCATCATCTGACAAGTGAATATCTCACATTCAACACCCGATATGTGAATATCTCACATTTATCATCTGACAATTGAATATCTCACATTCATCATCTGACAAGTGAATATCTCACATCCAACACATGACAATTGGATATCTTGCACTCATCATCTGACAATTGAATATCTCATATTCATCTTCTGACAAGTGAATATCTCACATCCAACACCTGACAATTGAATATCTCACATTCAACAGTGAACATCTTTTCAGTGAATATTCAACATCTGACTGGTGAATATATCATAATCAACACTGACAACTGACAGTAATGATCTCACTTTCAACATTTGACAATTGAACATATTCTGTACAGTGAATATCGTTTTAACACGTCTCACCAGTTCAGATGTTCCTAATAGGGTTTTGTTATTTTTCGTGAGACCAAGTAACCAAGTCACTAGATAAGATATTGATATTTCATTTATAATATATTCAAGGATTAAACTGTTTTTATTTCGTGTCTATGTTCGATATAGATGCCAGAGCTTTGCAAACAAACGTCATATTGTTTGCAAAGCTCTGGCATCTATATCGACCATAGACACCAAAAAAGACAGTTTAATCCTTAAATATTTGTGTCACCTACAGAATATTTGTCGCTATAAAGATACCGATATTTGTGTCACCTACAGAATACTTATCGCTGTATAGATACCGATATTGGTGTTTCTGGAAGAGTAAAACATTTATATTCCCCGTAAAACAACTGCAAAGGAGAACTTTTATTATCCAAAGGTTGTTTTACAAAGTTCTGATGACATTTTTATATTTTGAATAGTCGTTGATGACTAATTCATAGCTATTCTGGTCTACCACATTTAGGGAATCAAAGATACTTTTCCGCGTGCTCCAAATTTCTTTTTAGCAATACACAGAAAGATTGTCTGTTTTCTACCTAATCTCTTCCCGTGCGCCGGAAATCATGTGATTAAGATAAATACAGATACTATTTTCTCACTTCAGATTTTCCAGGATACACCTATCCCGGGAATCGGCCGAGGATGGGCGGTATGCATCGTTTTTTTGGGTTTTTGTGTGTGTGTGTGTGTGTGTGTGTGTTTTTTAACCTTTCACAAACTCACTTGATAGCCGGATACTTAAGTAAAACGTAAATGCTCTTAGAATGATTATAATAATCCCCCCCCCCCCCCCCCCCCCCCACAACATCCGGTTTGAGCAAGTAAATATCACTCGTCATATCTCGGCATATTCCGTATACCTACACAATTGATGGTTACCGGAATCAGACGAGATTAGCCGACTACAATAAAAATGTGCATTTCATGATGACATCAATATTAACTTGACTCTCCCTGATATGTCAGAGTTGACCTTTGGCATTATAACATATTGGCTGGACTTATAGCCACTTCACAGAAAAAAAACTTGGATAACCAGAATTGCGGACTTAATCTTAGTAAATATTACAGTTACAAAGCAGGATGTACAATGTATCTGTCATTCCCTAAACAACATTCATCTAACTAATAATTGTGGCAAATTTGCAGTTAAATTCAAATGAAGAAACAAAATTGACTCATAAAGATTATACAGTGAACTGACAAACGTCCATTAAATCGAACCTATTAATCATCCGATAATTATCTCTAGCTGTGGTTTTATTCAAATACAATAACAGACCATGTACGGTACATGATTTGGTCGGTTTAAAAAGGGTTCGGTTTGGAGAAGTGGGACAAGGGACTGTATAGTAATCAGTCCCTGCAGATAAGTTTTCTTTGAAGGTCTATTATATATCAAACACCTATTTATTTATATTTAGCAATTATCATTATTTTAGTCTTGGTTGGTTAATTTATATTTTCATTTGTAACTTTTACTCTGTATCCTATACATATCACAGTCGTTGGACGTCGATTATTGATCAACTTGAAACAATACACAGACAACCGTCTCACACAGACAACCGTTCCACACAGACAACCGTCCCACACAGACAACCGTCCCACACAGACAACCGTCCCACACAGACAACCCAACCGTCCCACACAAACAACCCAACCGTCCCACACAAACAACCCAACCGTCCCACACAGACAACCGTCCCACACAGACAACCGTCCCACACAGGCAACCGTCCCACACAGACAACCCTCCAACACAGACAACCGTCCCACACAGACAACCGTCCCACACAGACAACCGTCCCACACAGACAACCGTCACACACAGACAACCGTCCCACACAGACAACCGTCCCACACAGACAACCGTCCCACACAAACAACCCAACCGTCCCACACAGACAACCCAACCGTCCCGCACAGACAACCGTCCCACACAGACAACCGTCCCACACAGACAACCGTCCCACACAGACAACCGTCCCACACAGACAACCGTCCCACACAGACACCCGTCCCACACAGACAACCGTCCCACACAGACAACCGTCCCACACAGACAACCGTCCCACACAGACACCCGTCCCACACTGACAACCGTCCCACACAAATAACTAGCTCACAGTCTATCGTTTCACCCATACCTACATTGGTGTCAAGATTGTTCAAGAAATAGTGAAAAGATGGAAAATCATGTCTCGAGCACAACTCTCATTTTGTCATAAATTGATGTATTTGAAGTAGAAAACAACGGCTTAATTCTTTATTGGTCAATAGCGTACTAAAATAGCCAAACAGGTAGAAATTCAAGAAATCAATAGCTTCTTAATTACGTCTAAAACGGACACTGACAACATATATTTGTCTCCATGGGTGTGTTGTTATACAATACAGCACGTGTTCCGGACGCTATACAGTGGCCGGTGTAATGTCAACACTTCGTCTTGCAATCCGAGTGATGAAGCGTGCTACACAATCAGCAGCTGCAGCCCACATAGCTGTGTTGTCCTCACGTGCCAGTAAGATCATATCGTGACATGGACAGATGGAAATGATGTTGTACTTTTATGACGACTGTGTACTGAGTGCGTTAGCCTGTATTATAGATATAACACAACCTGACAAATTTATATATATATTGATGATGATGTATTCATCAAAACTTATTTTATGGAATGTACATGTGCTGTTATGATATCATATACGTAATCATGCCCATAAACCTGTCTTTTGTATCCTTTGTTGGCCCATGTGGGCAGAAATTTGTTACATTTTGTAACATAGAAATTGAAATGAATTTGTTACATTTCGAGCGAACCTCTGTGTTCCGGAAGAAAATATATACAAAGAAGGCATAAAAAGAAATTGCCGCTTTTTGTTCTGTTCGAGTACAAGACAGTAAACCTTTGAAAATCTAAGATTAGTATATAACTGGGGATATATAATCACAATATCATGATTATATAACAGACTTGCTCAAGTCCGATGTTTGATTTTACTTGGGACAGATATACATACCCAATCGGATAACCTCGGGCTTTTCCGGCAAGTGTTTTTCCTAGCTTGCCGGAAAGGCCCGAGGTTATCCGATTGATACACACCTGCCAATCAAAATGTCTGTCGTCTGGTGTTTGGGACACAGGAAACACGGGTTTAGAGAAGTCCCGAGAGTCGAGATTCGATTACCTGATGATTTATTGATGTCTGTAGAGTCATATACGCAATACCATGCCGATCAGTTGTGGTAAATATTTAACAGACATTTCATTCCATTCACATATTTAAATTTGGTGATGGATTTTATGTGGTTGTGTCTTACCAATTAAACTTTAAAGTGTTCAATAGGTTCACATGGGTCTTACACAACACTGATGTAGTTATTCTGTCTTCACTTATTCTTAATCACTGGCGATAAGGACCCCAGAACTTTCAAACATCATTATACCACCATTTCGAGTTTCGAACCATATGCCATGCCATCGTGGAGAAGGTTAACGAAATTTGAGGTCACCGAGTTACGTTCCCTTGGCACAGCACCGCAATCGGAGCATGAACTTTTTCGATCCGATCTTGGAGAGTGATATCGAGAGTTAATTGAACTAAAACAATGTTTTTGTGTTCAGTAATAACTCATCTACCGGTGTAAGATGTCGATTTCAGCGAAGGATTCACGATTTGTTCATGCTAAGGCACATCAATGTGTGTGGAGTCTATATGTAAATATAACAATGATGTTGTAAATATGTTATTGTTTTATTGAAGGGTGGGGCTGTTTGAGGATGAACGATAACTATTTTCAGACTTCTATATTAAATAATTTCAAGAAAGCAGCAATATCACATTGGGGTATATTTTGGGGACAAAAACATGATAAACATGCATTGTGTTTTTTTGTTTTTTTTTTGATATGTAGACCTTAATTATATAACCTATCGAGCGACTTTGGTCGGGACTCGAGAGTCAACTATTTAGTATATTAGGACCGAGACCACAATTAGCTTCGCTATATGTTTCATTGTAACATTAAAATTCATAGTAAATTCCCAAAATCTCATATCCAATTTTCCAACTCACCTGGCCAAGACCAACATGTGAGAAGCAAAATATAAAAGTTTCAACATAGCATGTTCAGCATTTTCTGGAGTTAGCTGTCAAAATGTGTCACCAACGTGGATTATATACATCCGGGTCAAGGGTAGAGGTCACATCAGGACTTTTCACACAGGACCCTGGCGCACAAAATACATTATCAATATTAATATTTTACATCACAAAACATAGATTGACATCTCTGCTATAAATTTACATTAAATTCATAGACAAAAATCAAGTTCAAACAGGCATTTGATTTGTTTTCCATGAAATACATACATTTCTGAGGGGACTTCATTCGTGGGGCCTGAACCCGGAAGTACTTAATTGTGGTCTCAGTCCGTATAGCCAGGCTGTTCCTTCTAATGTGATTGCCTATGCGTATGAACAACAACCAATCACTGCCGTGCTTCTAAATGGTGACGCATGAGCAAACGAAGCATAGTTGCTGTAGCCGGAACTCTTCTATCTAATGTTATTTGACTAAGCCGAGTTTCAACTTGAGGTCAAACCGAAGTCGTCATGGATGATCGATTGTTATTAGAGTAAGTCGAGTCTCAACTCGAGTTCCAATTAACCGAAGTCGCCCTTGAAGACTTGTTTTAGAGGGAAGTTTACACTAACAACATTGGCTTGTTATTTATTAGTGTCAAACAGTAAATACACTTCCTTAGTTTGAATAGAGCGAATTAGAAGGAAAATATTTTCACTTGGGTGCCGAGTTTTCTCGTAGGTGTCGTGTTTGTTAATTGCACGTGCAGCTCATCATATTACGTACCTGTCATTCAGCGATGATAGATTGTAGGCGACACGCGTGTTTTACCGAGACGTTTTTTTTTTTTTTACTATATTCTTCTTCGGGGTTAAGTGTAATTATTTTAGTTCACGTGAATTTTCCAAGGGTTCTCCGGTTTCTCCCCACATTATGACCACCTGCGCGCTTCGATCCGGGCCAACAAGTGTGATTAATATAAGTTGATATAACTTGTTTCGCGTGACTATTGTAAAATGAATAAAGTTTACGAATTATGTTAGTCAGGGTACGGATGGATTTGGTGGTGAGGATGCTGCTGCTGCTGAATCTGTCCACGTGTACCTATCGCTATTTGTCAGTAAGTACATGTTAACTTAGGTATACATGTGTTTGTTTTTTCTTCAGAGAAAATGATACATTGACGTGATGAAATTATATATACCGTCAATCTCTACATTCAGGCTGAAAAAGTACCAACCTCTGAGAAACGTGACATGCTCGACACAGAAAATGGATGATTGACGGATCTATGAATTTGGTACGTTATGTAGATATATCTTGGTGTGATACACAACTCGCGAATCATTATAATGGAGGGTGTCATCAATTATTTTTTGTACGACACAATTCTGCATTCACTGATCTAGGCCTAGAGACGACAAACTTCATAATTCAAATTTGACTGTGGAATGTGTAAACAACTCTTTATGAAGGGACGAAACTGCGTTACACTTAGACTAATTTTATTGGAATATCTGCCAACCATAGGTTCCGGACACATAACATAGGTAAAATAATATATATTACATATTATTAACCTATATTATGCATCAGGAACCTATGTGCCAACAATTCCCGGGACTTTTTCCGTACCTCCGCTAGGATGGAATACGGTTCTCTGTACGACTGACTAGACTAGGAATAGTTAGTACGATATCATGGTCAAAGGGAAGTAACTGCGAGTATGTATGATTACTCCATCTATAAGGTTGCATTCACATTACTTCGCAAGTTTCGTATTATTTTATGAAATATAGAAATGTGTTAGTGATATGTATATAATTAATTAGTATGAAATTGATAAAAAAAGAAGTTTTCTGTTAATCAATTTCGATGTGTTTTTATTAGATAGTAACTGGAATTTGGTATATATTTAATTATAATATCTGGAATAGTCTCTAGAAGGTTACATTAGCCGAGCAGCACGTGTTCCTCTTACCACGACAGAAGTTTTTCTCGCATTTCTACTTGCCTGAGACTATAGAATAAAGTCAATGTAAAAAGCCATTTAAGCAAGAAATATCTTTAAAAAAGATAAACGGCATAGTTGAAATGCTGGTGGTTATAATATAAAACTGCTGGTGAAATAAATGAACGAACTAATGTGTTTTAGCACAGATAACACAATGATATCAGTTTGAATCATTTTGGTGATGATACCATGCGCGTAGCAAAGTTATTTTGTATGTGTATGCAGAGTAATGAAATGAGGGATGAATGAGTACCGTATTATGATATACAGTTAAGTGTTTGGACAATTTAAGTCCGTCATTTAACGATGTCCGAATAGTTACGTTGTCCTGTTTTCTTGAAACGACGAGCCTTGTACAGCATTTAGAATGATAATTTGTGTTGACTTTACATTATTTTGCACGCTTGGAACACGTTTACATAATGTCCGAATATGTGTTCAATAACCATACGTACAATGTACATATAACCATAGTCCAATGGGCAAAGCAATACCTTTCCTGTGTAAAGGGCTGTAATAGAAATAAATAAAGACCAAAAACCTGATATCAACCTTGTATTTAAGTCGCGTTGCCGTAACAAGACATTTTGGGATGATCATTGCGACAATGGGTGATGTTTTCATGACAGTATGTGTAGGTAAAATACATTTATATATAAAAATACAGTTGTAGTTATGAAAGTTCCAGTAAAGTCGAATTGAATTTAATATAAATGAATCTTTCAACTGTACCGGTGGTCATAACATAGGCCGACATGTTTTCTAGAGTTAAGTTAAAATATACTCAGATAGGGGTTGATTGACGAGGATTAATTTCCTTGTTCCGGTTATAGCCGAGCCTAGGACACTCTCTCAGATAGGGGTCAGAGTTCAGAAGCTTTACTACCAGGGAACTGTGTTCATGTGACAACCCAGGCTTTTTTTGTTAAGTTTGATAAAATGTTTATTTACATATTTACAAGTAATATCAAATTACAAACAGAAAGCCAGTTTAACTTAAAATAACATCAAAAATAGTAAATGCTTAAGTAAAAACGTATTACAAGAAAGTACAATATTAAAAGATTAAACATGACATTACAAAGGAAGTTTATTTACAAGTTTATTCTCCTGTATAGAGCATAAAACACTTGTAGTACACCAATACTCGGAAAAAATGTTCTGGGGGAAACGGGTAAAATCAGACTGCATACGCATAGTTACATTATTAAGAAAGTGACAGACAAGTGAATCAGAAGTAAGAGACTTTTTGTATAATTTCCTGGAGCAACGGGTATACCAAATGGACGATAGGGATTCTGCCACCAAATACAGGACAAGAGACTTTACTTTTAGAGTAAGACTAACAGGAGCATGGAAACGCCAAAGTTCCGAATCAGTAGGGACCTTTTTATCCGAGATATTGTGTATCCAAGAGTTCACTAAAGATACTAAAGGTTGAATGAAAGAACGTTCATAAAACAGGTGTGGAATGGTTTCAATACCATCACAAAACGTACATTTTTTTGATGAATCAATTCCAAATTTATGCTTCCGGTAATTAACCGGTAAAATACCATGAACAATTTTAAACACAACATCCCTAGAGCGGGTATCTAAAAACTTGTTGGAAACATTAAGAAAAACTCGACCGAAGTCTACTAATGGAAAAATTCGGACGACACGTGGTGTCTTTGTTACCGAGGACAACAGCTTCAAATAAAAATCTTTAGTGGTTGACACCTCAAAATTACCATCTGAAAAAATCACGTTTATATTTCTCAAACAGTTCAAAAATATAAGTATAAAAAGGAGTACACCATTCACTATGAGGAAAGTTATTATCAAATGTAAAAAAATCACGAAATTTCATGGACAGCCAATACATTGTAAACTACCTCCACTTAGCTTCAGACTGCTCACAGACAAACCTTTGACAATGTTTTAAATAAATAGATTGTAGGTTAACCTTTATATCTACAATAGCAAGTCCACCACTGGTAGGTGAGGCATAGGCTACGAAGCGCCCAAGTGGCTCCATCTTAGAATTCCACAGGAATCTAAACAGAGCTCTTTGAAAAAGTACCAAATAATGCCTCGGCATTGTGAGAAAAGTACCAACATACCAAATTTTGCTGCAAGCAAAGACCTTTATACTAATCGATTTCTGTGTCAAAGATACATTTCGTGTTTTCCATAAATCCAAGGTCCTTGAGAATTTCTTAAAAATCGACTGCCAAATATCGTCAGGAGTGATATTATTCCTAACCCAAATCCCACAAATGTTATGTTTCTCTATCCAGCTAATACCAAAAGGATGATCAGAACGAGATTTCCGCTTCCCCAGCCAAATACCCTTTGATTTTTGCCTATTCAGTTTAGCCCCTGACGCTCTGCCGTATAAATCACACAATAAGAAAAGTTTTTGATTAGATGGATCAGTGCAGCAAATGCCAGTACTATCATCAGCATATAAGGAAATTTTTGTAGACTTAGAGCAACATGGAAGTTTTAAACCAATAATATTAGGATCATCACGAACTTTTTTAGCAAAAGGTTCCAATACCAAAACGTACAAAAGGGGAGAAAGACTACAACCTTACCTTACACCACGAGTGATGGAAAGGGGGTCAGAGATACCCCAATTTACTATAACAGACGAGAAAATATTTTTGTATAAAATACTGACCCATTTAACAAAACCAGGGCCAAAGTTGAACAAGTTTAACACTTTGAATAAAAACTTACAATTAACTCCATCAAAGGCTTTCTCTTGGTCAAGAGATATAAATGCACATATCAAATCTTTTTTATTAACATAATCAACAATATTGCGAAGCAGGTGACAATTCTCAAAAAATGATACCTTAATTTACTAATTTTATTGAAGAACAGACAAAGGGTACATATATAATATCAAAATCTGTACATTTGAAAATAAGATTTCTGTGTATATCTGTGTTCAGAAAGCTGTGTTTCATTATATTCAATAATATTCCTTAGCATACGTATAGTAACGTTCACCTAAGGTTTGAAAGCAAACGATTTCCTTAAAAGTATTGATTCATTTCTGCATCTTACCAACTGTCATGTAGTGAGGAAAATTCCCTAGTGAATTTTGTACTCTATGCGCATATATAACTCCGGACCTGTTCTTTTGGTTTTATAATTTATTTTAAGATTAACAGTAACAAATATGTAAATCATACTTCACCCTGGTTTCCGGTTGTAAGAAGTCCTTTATAGGAATGGCACCAAAGAGAGGATGGTGGGCTAGATCAGATCCAAAAAAAAAAATCAAGTGTTACTATGCCCAAATTTTAAATCATATTTAAATGAGCAATTCAAATATGTAAATGAGATATTATCTCCAATTTTCACTATTTGCTCATTCACTGCATGCACGTTTAACAATAGATGATATAGGCGCTTATTTTACTTTTCTTAATTGAGAAAGTATCAGATTATTTTTTCTACAAGTTTCATGCAATTTGTGCCGGAATACACACACACATATTTGAAGAAAAAAAGTTTTTCTCGTTGTGTATAACTGTTATAATGGAATGAGTTAAATTATAATTCTATGTTGTATAGTGTTTCGGCATATTATCGTGATAACATATCTTATATAAGATAATACATTTTAAGGGATAGGGGATCTAACAATGCTATATAGTTTACATTCAGCGCGTATCTGAATATAGCTGTTAGATTGTCTGACATGTGTAAAAGAGCTTCCAGATACCCATTTTCCTCGTGGAATCAATTGAAATCTACTTTTACCTGAAATGGTTTTACATGTACGTCTGACTGCGAAAAATCAAAGATATAATCTGTTTAGTAAAAAAAAAAAAGATAATCTGAATTGTATAAAATAAATATGTATTGTAAAAGGGAATGGTAGGAGTGATAAACAGAAGAAAATTAGGAGAATTTAGAAAAGAATTTGCTCTATTGAATGTAGTCGAACCGAAATCCAAAGAAAGCAGTCTTCTGATTGGTCAAAATTCAATAATGAGTGATAAACGCATGCGTGATAGACTTATTGCTGTTTATAGTGGTACACGTAACCTTTTCTATGTATTTCGTGTCAGCATGCATTATCTAGGACGATACTAGAACGACTATATATGGCCTTTCTGACAATCACCACAGCCCACAAATGGCGAACGGGTAATAATAAAAAAAACACTCAGTTTTTCAATTTTAAAACAAATTTATTCGATTCTTTCCTAAACTTGATACAAGATAATAATTTCATGAGAATAATAACATAATCTACGTACTCTATCACTTCTCGTCCAAACGAGAGTTAAGTGGGATTTGCATTGTTGCCATGCCCGTCTTGATTCTTAGTAACCCGTAACGCATGCCACAGACATGGAGCTGACCTTTTCGCACTGCAGTTTAATGTTATATTAAACGTGTTGATTTTGCTGTCGGGCAAATTTTGCTCAACTGTATTTCCATAAAAACGCCCTTTTAATGTACACTGATTAACAATCTATTCTAAAATCGAGGTCACCTTTTCCTGTTTCAGTCATAATGTTTGGCCACTCAAATTCACGTATATTAATGACAGCATAAAATATTTTATTTCCTTGATTATACAGGGGTGAATCTTTCTACAGCTATTGATCGACAGATTTTATTTATTTTATTATTTCGCCAGCCAGTTGTAACTGCTCCGGGATAAGTCGCAAACCTGCCGTATATAGTTGTAAAGTCGGAAAGTCAATGAACCGTTCATTCGTGTTCCACTTAAATTGATATCCGAACCGCACATTCCTCTAATACAGACATGTTTATGTTCAATTTGAAGTAGGGGTCGAAATACTAGAAACGCATGTATACTGCTGCCCGTTCAGGCAGCCTTCAGCGGAACAAAAATGATTCAATATGTCAGTGCTGCAATGTTTATATATATATATATATAAATATAGCGAGGAATTCAATATGTCCATTTATACAAGATTTATTATCTTGGCTGGATAAGATAGATATGAATGACGGTGATATTTTAATTTTCCTAATTGAACCTCATTGCAATGATACATTTACTCAATGAACGTTTCTACTGGCTTATAATACAGACAATGACCAGTACTTGAACTTCAATAAAAACGACCTGTTTAATTATTTACTGATAGACAATAATAATGATATTGTAATAGACAACCACTCACAAACGGCAGAGTCAGTCATTGCAGGTTCCAGCTAATGGTAAGTTTATTTATCTTTTGAAAACTTCGTCAAATGATATTCTGATTTTTATAATCAAAGCAAAGCATATTCAAATTAGTCTTTGTTTACATTAGCAAGTAATATACATAATTGTAATATGCTACGTCTCCGACAACTAATATTATGATTGATTGAAAGCAATTATAGGCTGTTTTCTATTTTCATACAGCAGCGTAAGTTACATATTTCACGCTACCGTTTGAACCTCTCGTTTTATCTTTTAAAGTGGATAAATAATTAATTTCTATGGAGTTTTCTGAGAAAAAAAACTTTTCGTACAAGCCCAATGACATTGCTAGCGCGAAAATGTATTTTCATCATGACAGACAGCGCGAAAATATCCACACCGCGAACAGTTTGGAAGCTGACTTTAGAAGCGAAAATTTCAACGCGCGAAAATATCCACTTTCACAGTATTGAAGACATTCGATTGTGTTCCGCCTCTATATTTCTATGTAACTTTTGGTCATATAAACGATTATTATATTAGGACGGTATTGTTTTTAATATCATTTGTTTGTGTTAATTAGATATATTGATTAATATATGCATAATATCTGTCAGTGTTTCATGATTTTTTTTAACGTTATCGAGGAATGAATATTTTGCCATTTGTTTCACATGGTAAGTCAACGGGCGTGTTTTTTTTATCTACAAAACGACAATGATTTTGCAAGTGTGCGTCCATAGCAGAAAGCTAACACCTTGCCACGTTCGCAATAAAAAGAAATGAATTATGATAATTAGCGAATCCCCCAAACGATTGGGGGCAGGGGGGGCACTTGACCTAGAACAGATATGAGAACACTAAAAGTCCGATAATGGCGGACGAAGGTGCCAGCTCTCGGTAAGTTTGATGCTTTTAAACTAATTTACTGTATCGATATCATCAATTTAAGAAGTACACGGTACCCGTAACGTTTAATACTCCATGGATATACACAAAAGACATCCCTATATTCTTCTACAACAATTCTCAAGAAATGGTGTAGAAGTGGGGGTTAGCTTCGATTCATTTGGAATTTAAGTTCAACCCGACAAAATTATATATCAAATGCACACAAACTTCAGTAACGTACCTTGGCTCAGAATCCTTAAATATCAATGCACGGTTTTCGTTTGTCGTGTGACAATGATTTGAAGATGAGAAAATGGACCAAACGTAGTCATGATAGTCGACGATTCTCAAACTGTGGCACGGAAGTAGGCTTTATATTATTACGAACAGTTTTACAAACGTCAATCTGATTGGTCGATAGCTCTGTAAACAATACTGGCTATAGTTGTCGACCAATCAGACTGTCTGTTTTAAAACAGCTGTAGGATAGATAGCCTGCTTCCGTTCCGAAGTCGATGCATCATCCGATCTTCAAATATTACAACTTGTTATTTGGTAGGAGTAGGGGCTATTTTTTCTATAAATACCAGATGCAGACGCCTGTGGTTCAAACCATAACATCAATTTGGTTGAAATTGGTCAAGGTTAAAGGGACAGCTTAGGTCACATTTGATCTGGTCCGAGGGGATTTGGGGTATATCTATTGGATTCCTCGCTCACTTGAAATTGTGTACGCCAGCTATTTCTGTCACTCTACTTATATAGGTACTTCTTAACAACAAAATCAACGCTAAGAGTTATTGTGGACGTTGACTATGGTAAAACTACTGGAAGCATGCGTCCTATCGGTGATGGCAATGGCGGTGCACATCAGAGCCCAGTCTGGTTTGTACAAACGTTTGTTGTTTTGTCAACAAATTTTGTCCCCTCTTTCAAAGATTTCCTTTCTGTTTTAATTGCTAAAGATGTCTCTGTCTCCCCCTTGCTTGTGATATCTCTTTCAATCCCTGTGGCATGACAGATCGGACGTTCTTGCAACAAAGAAAATGACGTCATCGCAACAATTCAATCATATCGCGTCAACAATGAGTTGCATTGCAATATTTTTTTTCAATATTGGAGTATGTATTCAACCCACGACAGAGTCTTAGGTTAGACAACTTAGAATATAATCCTTCGGGTTGGAGATTTCTCTATCACACCCTCAAGGTAGGAGAAGGTTCTATTAGTCTCCCGTTTTGCCTGTTCAAGATTTCTCTGTCAGCTTCTTGAGTATGACAGATAGCACGTGCTGGTAGCAACACAGTGACGTCACGGCAACAAAACAATATAATGTCGAGAGGGTCACCGACCCATCATTTTCAATCTATTAGATACTTTTTCTGATAGCTTATTTTTTGCAAGAGCTAACTTTTAATCACGTTACACCTATTTCGAAATTCAGTTCCGTGTAACTTGAGTCTAGTGACGGGTACACATGGCGTAGGCGATCATGATCTCACCGGACCGTTACCGTACCAAAGCGATCCACGGACACACCCCAAGTATGCCAGAGTCTACGGCAACAAGCAGTTCCATGCTTACATAGGACCCTACCTACAGGTAAATACAACTCCGAACTCAAAAATGCATTGCTCTAGTTGTAACCCTGGTAAATACTAGCCGCAATATACCGCTCGGCTAGAAATATCTTCTCTTTAGCTCGATCGGTTGAGCGTAAGACTAGTAAACTAGAGGTCCTGGGTTCGATCCCTAGCGGAGGCAGTGATTTAAATTCACACACATCACTGAGTGGGATGATCAGATATAAAAAGTGTTTTTTCGCTGCATTCGTGACGAATCTCTGCCTGATCGTGTTAGTTCAGAGTGCAGTATTCGTCATATTTCTGACAGTGCCATGGTGCAATCGTTGAGGCGTCACAGTGATTTATGAGTAAGTCGTGTTCGAAAACCGGTCAAAATGTTGTCATAGCACTGCCGTACGAAGTCTGGGATGCCGTAGTACATTCTTCCAAAATCTTGAAACATCGTAGGAAAGTCGCAGCACATCGCAATGTGGTCGTATTAAAGTTAATGATAAAAGTAGACGATACTTTATAACTAGACCAGATCGCGTTAATGTGATGATGATAAACCCCAATTATAGTGGTTTGATAAGGTAATATCTAGACTTAATGTCTGTGATTTGTCAGCAAAGTAAGTGTAACTTCAATACGAACCTGTCCGGCTGTCGAGTCGAATATCTCGCAGAACTTTCTAGAAGCAATGGGAATTCTTCGCTCGACTTTACCTACGCGGCCTCCTTCATTCTCTTCCATCTTTCCATCTAGTTGCCGAATTTTTTAAACAACTTTTTATGACACCCGCTATCTTGTCCTGTCCGCTTTTTCTCGCCGATTCCGATTTCAATGACCCATTAGCAATAATCGCTAACTCGTGGAGCCGCGTACGCCATTTTCGTATCTGTTCGTGAAACCTGTCTGCGCATGTGTGTTATAATAGTTGTTGGCGGCGCTTAATTTTCGCATTTCGGGTCGAAGTTGCATTTTCAAAAGCTTACATTTTAAAGAATTCTGGGTTACCTTCGGCCTTTAGGTGTTGTATTACTGTAAAGTTTTTAACTTGTACTAGTTGAGAAAAATACAAGATCCTCGTTTACTTTTAATTTTTAGAGCATTCATTCATTTCAACGACGGAATGCCCCTTTAATGGAAAGCGTGGTTTGATAGGGTTTTATTTCGTATTTTCCCCCTTTAGTCTTTCGAGGCTAATCGGGATGAAGATGATATCACATACTAATGATATTATAAATTGAGGAAGTGATTCAGGTATGAGTGAATATTTGGAAATTGTGATCAGATTAGTTCCACATTAAATATTTTAATCTTTACTAATTTTTAGGTCAGACTCCGGAAACCATCGATGGTGACGGGATTTGTCACTCAGGGAAGACCCGGTAACGGTCAGTACGTGGAAACCTACATTGTCCAGTACAGTACCAATGGCACTTTGTGGCAGATGATCAAAGACACTAATGGAGAAACAAAGGTAACGGAGGTCGAATATTGCTAACATGCATAAAAAGGGTCAGCGAGATGTATAACTGCCATTCACGGTCTAAGGGGAAATAACTCCATTCCGAATTTTTGGTTCTTTTATTTTATTTGTTTGTGCGTAGGTCCGGATAAGTTGACTGGCACACGTATTTTGTATAAGTCAGATTAAAATAGCTGCAGGCGTAAATTGAGCGCAATCGGGAGCCGTCGGCATATTCCGTAAACGAGAAATAATAAGTATTTTCTCGTTTGCGGAAAGTGCCGACAGTTCGCGATTGCGGAATGTGCCGATGGTTCCCGATTGAAATTGAGCGCTGTCCTCATTACATTCATGTGTAATTTAAAACTTTTACATGACATGTGTGGTGGTGATTTCTTTCTTTTTTTCAAATCTAACCTGTCTCTTCTCTTCCTTTGAAAAAAGGGTTTTCCCTACGTGGAAAAAAAAACATGTATTCTAATGAAAAGCTTTTTGTTAATAGACATTTACCGGAAACATTGACGTAATCAGCCTTTCTGAATCGATCCTAAGTAACCCAATCACGGCGTCATACATCCGGGTAACGCCTACAACTTGGAAATACGCTCCGGGTCTCCGTCTGGAAATCATGGGATGTCCCATTCACCAGCTTGGTTGGTATATAAAATTTACACTGAAGCCAATCTTTAGACCGATTTTATTTGTATTTCACTCATCTTCATTTAACCTGATTTACAGAAGAGTGGGTGAGCTTATGCTATTAGGCTGCGTCCGTTGTCAGTACCAACATCTTGTGTCAACTTTCCCATTAGAAGTATCTCTATAACCAACTGAACAGCCAATATAATTAAAATCTAGATAGTCATTTTCACTACGTTACATGAACATCTAACAACATCCCATTAGGGGTCACGTTCTGATGACCTTTGAGATGTGTCTATTTCACTCTTAGGGCGAACAGCATGTACTATATGCTATATGGGACGAAATGATTTGAAACAAATTGACAGATTATGTAAGCTATGCACTCTAGTGATGCTAATTCAGATACATAAAATTCTGGAAGTAGTCATTTGATTGGCTGATCAAAAAGGTCACCCCGACGTGACCCAAATTGGATGTTGTTAGATGTTCATGTAACGTAGTGAGAATAACCATCTAAATTTTAATTAGATTGACTGAACAGCATGATGAATATCAGATGAGAGATACAGGCCAGTCTGGCCTCTTATTGGAGTTATTTACACTTCAATGTCATTTGGTTTTGTTGTCAAAATTTCCAAAACGATTAATATCAGTCATTCTATACTGATGATCTTACAATGACAATTATATAAGATAGGTAAGACAAAATAATTTGAACATTTTGATGTTCTTTCATTCATACTGTATTTAGTTGTTAAAATATTATTAAAAAGACCAAGAAATATATTCATCTGATTACACATTGATCTAGGACTTCGTCAGACTTGCTGGAAGGCATATTACGTCATAGAGGCCCCCCGTTCCGACATGTTTAGCGCAACAAGCCTCAACTTGGGAGAGTGTGGAAAGGAATGTCATAATCAAAACAGGTGTCGCGCCTTCACCTTTAACCAAAGATCAAGTTTATGCCAAGGTTACAACCACACCATCTTCCTCAACACGACGCTTACAAATGGGACCATGCCTAATCTGGATAATTTATTTCCACTTTTTGTAAAACAGAACGATTGCTTATAAGAACAAATTCCCGAAGAACATTCCATCAGCCATATTTGCAGTGTATCAAACATTTCATCTGTGATTTATTTTCACATAAACACGAAGTTAGCAAGATCTGTAGTGTTGCATATAGTTTTGAGTGTTGTCTTTTGTGTTTACTTGTAAATAGTATTGTTTGTCTTGTTTATACGAGGGCTGATTGATATGTTGTGAGCCTCATATTGAAGTATTCGAATTTTTGTCGGACATATTATATTGTTTTTTTAAATAATCCCCTTCAGTATCGGGGCCCCAATGCCACTCCTTTTCTTGACTGTTCAGAAAGTCATCCACTGCATGTTAGTGTAAGGGTCAGGATTAGGGTCCCTGAAATAGCTGTTTCCAGTTTTGGAAATAGATGAAAGTCTGATGGAGCGATATCAGGTAATTAAGGCGGACTCTTAATCACTTTAAAGCCACAATCGAGAATAGCAGACATGGCAATGATCGACTCTTTCACCCTAACCCAATCCATAACCGATTTTGTTAATTTGCGAAAGCCGCTTGTCTTGTTTACTTTAGAGTGCTACTTCGTCGATATAAACTAACCAAATGAGACCACAGGCGCTTGCATAGAAAATATGACTTTCAATTTTTTTTTATATGACAGTGGTATGTGTAATATGTTAAGCTGAAGGTTGGCAACAACGCCACGAGCGAAACGGCACCCCATCTCACTTCAATCGACTAAAAAACACATTTATTCAAACTGACACGGCGCACACTATATGCGACCGTCATCAGAAAACATTCATCTTTAACCTACCGTGCCACTCAATACGAATTGTTACATCCAAAACACAATAATCCGTGAAAACATCGCCGAATTCCTCGCTCAGAACGCCATTTTTCAAACGGCTCCCTCAGCCTGTCCAGATTCTTCATTTACATACGGGGTTGAAAGGTTATGCGATTATATGATCGTCAGTCGTCAGGTGCACTTTTGGGGGTCATCTCCAGATGCTCGCTGAAGAGTTTCGTCTAATTTACGATTATTTGAAGAGTTTCGTCGATGAACGATGATTTATAATCATAAATTATTCATTATTTTGAGGGGGGGGGGGGGGGGGGGGGGCCGAATTTTTTTTGACGAGGGGTCTGAGGGCCAAAATTTCGGAACAAAATTTCGGAAAAATGAAATGATCAAATGATTATAGCAAATTTTGCAATCTTTCGAGAATAAGATTTTCGATAAGTGGAAGGGGGGGGGGGGGGGGGTATAAATTGATTCACACAGAACGTCACTATCGTATCGTTTTCTAAATAATGAACGGTTTTTAAGGCTATAAACAATTTTTCCTCATCCGAAAGGGGGTGGGGGGGTTCTGACACCCACCCCCCTCCCTCCCCCTCTGAATCCGCTAGTACAAAGGAAAAGCAAAAGAAGTCAAGAATACCTATTCTGTAATAACATTTACGTAGTAGGCCTAGACATTTTATACTTGAAATTTAAAAAAAAATTGTAAAAGGGAAATGGATTCGCATACATTTTTCACAAAGGTAGAACAAAATGCTTGTACATACAAGACTCGGGACTTGCCTATAGATCTATCACTGTATGATTATCGAAATATTGAGGAGGAGTTCCTTCAGTCATTTTGTTTTAAACCCCTTTTTATTCAAATTTTCGAAACAGAATTACTTTCTTACTTGATTTCGATTTTAATACACTCGATATCAGTTTGCCCCTTAGTGTCTACAATCAGGGGCGGGCACAGGATTTTCAAGGGTACTCCCCCTGAAAAAAAATAGCAGGTAAATGCAAAATCCTGCATTCTAGTGTATTTCACGATAGATTCATACCTGGTGTGTTTTATAAAAACAAGTATATGAGAGATGTTTTTTAATGATTTTATATTATTATTTCGCTGATTGATACGGGAATTCGTTTTTTAAGATATCCTTACTTTGACAATTTTAGGGGGGGGGGCTTTTAAAATCCGCCAGTGACAATGTCAAATAGTTTAACACATTGTATTCTTTGTAATACTGATTATCCATTAATTCCACAATTCCACTTACATCGCTCGCATATATAAAATTTAAGTTATTGATGAATTACCTGATTAATGGAGTGTGTAAGCATCAAACGCTACTCTAATAATAATCAAGCTGGCTGAAGTGCTTACAGAATTATTTACTTGAGGGGCAGTAGTGGTTATTTTGTGTCAACGCCAGACTTTTATAGTATTTTAGGGCTAACGCCAGAATACCCAGAACAACCTCTTATTCTTACCGGTATTGTGTGTGGTCTATATATTTTTAACTAGTCATGTAGGTGTCCATTTTTTTAAATTGAAGATGGGCATAACCCTAAATAGATGGCAAGTACAATAAAAAATCAAAATATCAAACAACTATCAGCTATCACCCCATCCAAATTTTAACTTCGAAAAATTTCAACTGATACTGCTTCTTCATGGTATACGTAAATGTCCCGGCCCTGTCTTTAACAAGTTATTGAGCACCGTTATATGCAATCTTTTTTATTGTAAACGAAGTTCAACAACTACCGAAATGATGCAGTTGAAGAAAAGGAAAGGACGATCTCATCACTGCATGGCATTAAAACATTTTATCTTATTAGTCCGTGATATCGCAAACGACGTCCTGTGCTTGCACCTGTAAAATAAAGTATGCCGAGATGATCCCAAAAAGTGCACCTGGTGACAGTCGATTATATAATCGCATGACCTTTCAACCCCGTATGTAAATGAAGAATCTGGACAGGCTGAGGGAGCCGTTTGAAAAATGGCGTTCTGAGCGAGGAATTCGGCGATGTTTTCACGGATTATTGTGTTTTGGATGTAACAATTCGTATTGAGTGGCACGGTAGGTTAAAGATGAATGTTTTCTGATGACAGTCGCATATAGTGTGCGCCGTGTCAGTTTGAATAAATGTGTTTTTTAGTCGATTGAAGTGAGATGGGGTGCCGTTTCGCTCGTGGCGTTGTTGCCAACCTTCAGCTTAACAGATTACACATACCACTGTCATATAAAAAAAAAAAATGAAAGTCATATTTTCTATGCAAGCGCCTGTGAATGAGGCCAGTCCTTGGGTACACGGCCCTATATATAGTCAGAGAATAGTAGGACTTAAAAAGGAACTTCCTTGAGTATCTCCTTCAATACGAGGCTTACAACTTATCAATAAGCCCTCGTACGTTCTGCTTTATTTTTGACTAAATCTTTCTTACATGACCGGTACACTGTAAATAATGATTTTAGAAGAATTTTAGAACAGTTGTATTAATATACATGTATATTGTTTTGAACGGTTCAGTAAATGTAGATAAAGTGATTGGAATTGCGTTAAATAATGAGGTTGCATACTAACTAGATAATGATTAATTGATAATGTACAAGCTTGATTATTGAAATGTATAATTTATTTGAATTTCCATCGCTGTAATGATCTGTACATTATTGTATATTGTATATGTGTTATGAATGTAATACTTATGAGCCGAAAGGCTTAAAGTTAATAAACATTGAAACATATAGGAACGAACACAGGGGCTTGGCACGATTTTATAAATGATTACTTCCATATATATGTATTATAGTGTCACTATAATACATATATATGGACTATCATTTATAAAATCGTGCCAAGCCCCTGTGGGAACGAAGGAAAACGGTCCTTCGTGTCACAATAGTTCAGCATCAATATCGGTCTCTTCAATATCTCTTTTGTAGAAAACAAAAAATAACTCTGTATCTTCTCGAGTTCAATGCCAGTCACTGTCTATGGGCAACGTGCTATGGAATAAAATATGTTTAGATTCCCGCCTGGCTTTATTTAAAGGGAAGTGTTGGTTTGGTTTGTTTCGTTTAACGTCCTAATAACAGTCAGGGTCATTTAAGGACGTGCCAGGTTTTGGAGGTGGAGGAAAGCCGGAATACTCGGAGAAAAACCATCGGCCTACGGTCAGTACTTGGCAACTGCCCCACGTAGGTTTCGAACTCGTAACCCAGAGGTCGAGGGCTAGTGATAAAGTGTCGGCCACCACGGCCCCTCTAAAGAGAAGGCATCTCAGGAAACCAAGTCCCATTATTAGAGCATTATTAAATGTGCTATACACACTAGGGAAGGTCCAAATACATGTATACTGTAACTAATTCACAAGTCCCTGTGGTAAACACTAGGGGAGGTCCAAATACATGTAGACTGTAATTAATTCTCAAGTCCCTGTGGTACACACTAGGGGAGGTCCAAATACATGTATACTGTAACTAATTCACAAGTCCCTGTGGTAAACACTAGGGGAGGTACAAATACATGTATACTGTAACTAATTCACAAGTCCCTGTGGTAAACACTAGGGAAGGTCCAAATACATGTAGACTGTAACTAATTCTCAAGTCCCTGTGCATACTACCTATAGTCCTCGAGGCAGACCGCTGTTGGACTTGAGCAAGTCTAGAATTACAGGTCAACTAGATTACAGCACCGCATGCTTGGTTAACTAATAGCCTGTGGTACACCTTGTATCAACATTGGATTTACGTTCGGTCAGTTTCCCCTCAAGGAGTATCTATCATTCCATCATGTAGGAGTATGAAGCATGACCTTGAACTTTACTTACGAAACATTGTTAATTTAAAAACAACGCATCTGTCTAGGTATTTAAAGCTTTAAAGGCAAAACGTCTCATCAGAGTGTAAAATACGGCGGAACAGAGGTGACATGTTCCGCCGTAGTAAAATGTTGTACAAATATAAATTAAATAATTGTAACGTAGCTCAGATATTTTAAAAATCTCCATTGTACCACCATCAATAGGTAACACTAGATTTGTCTTTTATCCAGGACCTTCTGTTTGATGGATACCTTGAGAGTTGCTCTACCGTGTGATTGATAGCCTGGAGGTTGAGAGACAAGTGTAATGATCGTAAAAGTGTGTCGCTGTTAATGACATATTGACGTATATGATCTAAACAACACGTTCATGAGATCTGGTATAAAACTTACAGAGTTTAACTCGTGTACCGATGTGTAGCTATTCAAGTTGTTTGTTTGTTTGTTTGTTTGTTTGCTTGTTTGTTTGTTTGTTTGTTTGTTTGTTTGTTTGTTTGTTTGTTTGCTTGCTTGCTTGTTTGCTTGCTTGTTTGTTTGTTTGTTTGTTGTTTGTTTGTTGTTTGTTTGTTTGTTTGTTTGCTTGCTTGCTTGTTTGTTTGTTTGTTTGTTGTTTGTTTGTTTGTTTGTTTGTTTGTTTGTTGTTTGTTTGTTGTTTGTTTGTTTGTTTGTTTGCTTGCTTGCTTGTTTGTTTGTTTGTTTGTTGTTTGTTTGTTTGTTTGTTTGTTTGTTTGTTGTTTGTTTGTTTGTTTGCTTGCTTGCTTGCTTGCTTGCTTGTTTGTTTGTTTGTTTGTTGTTTGTTTGTTTGTTTGTTGTTTGTTTGTTTGTTTGTTTGTTGTTTGTTTGTTTGTTTGCTGGGTTTATCGCCCCGTGAACAGTCAGAGTCATTTTGAGGCGGATCTCCTTGTAAACTTGTAGTGTAGTAGTTGATGACTAGCTCACTGAACAGCATAGGGAAGGCCCGTCGCATGTCACCCAGAGAGTAAAGTGTCTTGTCCACGACAGCACAGACCGGCGCGTTTCTCAGCTTCTCTAAAAACACAAACCGACAAGGTCAGAAAGCGAACCACACACCTCGGATCTTGACCTGTGATTATGAGGGCGACCGCTCTTTAACTGACCTCTCACCGAGGCCCTTATAGAATTTTAAACCTCAGGCTTCAATTATACATACAATTATACCATAACAAATATATCATGATGCTTGACGTGAACAATTGAGGATGTGTTTGATGTTTACAAAGACGAAAGATACATGTAGCATCCCTTCTATGTCAACTACAAGTATTATCAGCTTGATTAATCTTAATTTAATTATCAAAATCGTAATTTGCAATAACAAACATCACACATATCGCTTGTTATTTTTCATTTTAACTTAAACAAAATGTAATATGTAAGTTTTTTTGAGTTATAGATGTTTTATAAATACATATATATTCCGAGAATTTGATTCCCCAATATGAAAACAACTAAATCATTAATTATATTCCTGTTCTAGGAACACAGTTCCTGACACCACAGTAAATCCTATTATAAGAAAGGTCACTTTCACTAATCTTATTTCACTAGAATTGAATTCACGAGGAAGAACTTCAAAGAAGGTTACGTAAAGAAATGTTCCACAGGCTATGCCTTGGAGAATGCCTTGTACAAGGATAGATACTTCAGAAATCCAAAGATCAATTATTCCAATTCCAATTCCAATTCCAACAGGAGAAGATAACCCAAATATAACTACAGACACTATTATGGCGGGCCTCGATAGTTTACTTTGAACCAAGTTCATGCCCAGACTGAAGCTGAGAATTCCTTTGTGTAGTAAGAGGGCGGTGGATACCCCCAGAACCGACATTGTGCTCCTCTGTAAACCAACAGCTAGTCCTTCAAGCAACGAGTGGAGCGATACTGCTAGCAACAAACACAGTACACGGAGTGTGAAATACTGATGTACAAAGTGGATATGGCTATCATGGCTGCTTTCTTTGTCCAAACTATAAGAGGGTGAATAGCAAGGCCTGTCATTAATTCCCGAGGATGAATGTTCGTTAGTTACTGCTCTGTCACAGTTATCTACATGATCGTCCATAGTTCCATGGTCATTTTCCACAAGAGATGTTTTACTACCGCTGATGTGACCAATAAATGTTTGTTTTGATTTTCTTTCCTTTACAAAACAAATAACCTGTTCGATTGTCAGTACTGCAAAGAGTCCAATTACCATAGCAAACTCTGAAACAGGAAATTCAGTTTTCAATTGAAGAGCATCCAGTGCCATTGCCAGATCTCGTCTGACATCTGGCAGTAGTCCCAATAGACATGTGGCCAAGAAGACGCCAGCTGCAAAACAACTCAGTATACTTAAAGTTCGCCTATAACGGGCTTGTTTATGGAAACTTATACCACGCGCGGTTTGTGTCTGCATGCACCTGAGGATGAGTAACGGTAACAATCCCAGACCAAGAGTAAGCACAAACAGTCCTACGATCACCAGGAATTTCACAACTTGGACATCCAACATGTTGTCAGGCGAGACTGCCAATACACATTACGGAATTATCAGCCCAGGTAAGATTAAGTTAAATCGGCCGTCTGCCCTGGTGCTTAGGGCTATAATACACATCTGTCACCATCTCAATGTTAAATTTAGAATGACATCCGGAAATATCGACAAATGATGGCCATAAGGACAAATCCTGAAAAATAACTACGGATTTAACCGAGAAATGTGTCGTTCTTGAGGTTTTATCAAAGCATAGCGTTGAGCAAAATATTGATTGGCTGTGACAGCGGCAAGATAACACAACGAAGACAATTTTATTCTTATATTTTCTGCCCTAACGATATAATTAAATTATAATTCAGTATGGTACGGTAGGTATGATTAACCTCAGGATTTACCGTGGAAATCATAGAAAAAACTAAACAAAAGGCTGTCAACACATGAAAGGAGTTTATTGTTATTTTCACAAAATGAAATGATATAACAATACCCTAGCTTGACACGTGTTGATTTTCTTTGGCGTCGTAACAACAATTCACATTGTTACTGCTTAACAATCATTTGTCATTAAAGAACAATACATCCAAAATAAAGCAATGATATACATGCGAAAGGATGTCAGTCATTCTTCGAAAAGGATTGTGGGATCACGCGCTATGTCGCGCCAGAATGGGTTGTCTGATGAACGGCATGTGAAGTCCTGTTTCAATCCGTTGCGCTTCCACTTTCAATCCGGCACCGGGATTTGCTCGATCACGTGGTTCGATTCTGAGAGCGTTTCTAGCAGCTATACCGGGGTCTTCCTGGAAATAGTTGAACGGTAAGAGGAAGAACCCAACATCCATCCCGGGGGTCGGGGTGACTGGGAGGTCCTCTGTATGAGGTGTGTGGTGTATCCCTAAAGTCACCCACGTCACGAGATCCTGGTGGTAAAGAGAAATCAACTGTATGAACGAGTTATCATATTCTTTAAAGTAGATATGTGAATAAATTAAAGTAAGATATTTTTCTTAAGATATGGATGAAAAATACAAAGTTAGAATATTAACATAGCCCCCATCATTTTATTTTCAACATATTATACGCTTTGTTCATTAATTCGATATTGTATCGTTATAAGATTCCGTTATGATGATATTCACAAACATCATGATATGATTGAAACATGCCATAATATCATTGTGCTCTTCAGTATATGATGGATACGACTCTAACAAGCGTCTTCGGGAATCCGAAGTAAACGGAACGTTGTTACTACCGCCAAATCTGACGGATTACTGCATCAGTAGCCCGAGTTTCCTCGGGCCCTGACACCATGTTTGGTGTCAGAGCCAGAGGAAACTCGGGCTTCTACCAGCAGCATCGCGTCATTCCTTGTTACGCTGAACTCAGAGTTCTGTTTGTTAATGAAGACAAAGCGACTCGTCATTTTTGATATAATATTTCAGACATAATTTTTACGGAACTACATATGTTAATACAGTCTTTGAAAGTGCTTGTCTGAAAGTAGCATATAATCACTAGGTCCGGCCTTATTTCATTTACCCTGGTCCGACCGTCTGGGCTGCGATTAACGAAAACGGCACTATATACTATAATATAATGATATTTTGAAATTTTATGGTGTCTGTGAATAATATAATTAATAGTATAACGACAAAATGTCGAATAGTACAAAAAAATACACTGACTCATACAATGACGAAAGCATATAATTAAGTGTTGAAACTTGATAGTAAAGAGATAACATCTTCTCATATATTGATCAAATTGGTTAATATAACGATGAACTATATCATACAAAGACAACGGCGTATAATGTAACGGTGTAATTCAATCACATAACGACAGTATTAAATCGTATAAGGATGGAATAAAATCATAAAATGATGTAACCATACAATATAGATTTAATGCTGGGTCCATGTACAATGGAACCCATATCATACAATGATAAATTCAAAGCATCTTATGCTGGTATCAAACAAGTCGTTGATGAAATCAAATAACATAATGTGATATCATATAATATATTGGTTAAAGGGACATTCCTTCGTTTGAATAAAGTGTAGGTCGTCAAAATTAAACTTACTGGAAAATATATATTAAGTAGTAAAAGTTATCTTTTCATTAATACATTAGGTTTACTCTTAAGATCAACAAAAGTTCTTCGGGTGTTTAGTCCTGAAAATTCTTAATTCGACCCGAAGTATCACTGATTACCGCAAAGACATAGGTATTTGTCTACAATACGCATTTTTCCTGTACATTTCGGCGCTGATTTCTTTACATTGGTTTATAGTGGTAAATTAAATCACGTGACTGCTATCAAATCATACCTTGTTGAAATCAAAGAATATGTTGGTGAAACCAAATTATATTATAATGATAGCATATCAAATAATGATAAAATCAAATATCATCATAACAAAATTAAATCACTTATTGATGAAACTATATTATATAATGAAAATGACATGCCATATAATGACAGCTATGGCGTTCCATTTGATGATATACAAACCTCATCAACAATAGACTCATTATCGTCCAGAAAGTCTTGGAACTTTTCGACAGGTTCTGCTGTGTCAAGTGCGGCATACTTCGAGCTGCTGAATGCTTCCGTCTCTTTCCGGCGAGTCACTGCCATCTGATAGCGCGACCAGGACATGGAAGGCTCATTACCGTATCCCTCCGCTACCAGTGACTTGCTCATTCCACGTAGCAACACACGATACGATTTGTGTATGGCCGTATTTATTCGTAGATCTGTTGTTATAAAATGTGAGATATTTTGGCGAATTAAAATCATATTTGTATGCAGCGCTCAATTCATCCGGCTTTACATTATGACTGAACTTTGTTTGGTGATACTGTTGCCCATTGATCTTCGACCAAATATTGTCTACCGATTCTGGCTCAATATTTAGAGTAGCAAAGCGATTACTTGTACCCATGACATCCAGGTCGACTTTGAAATGCACGAGATGTTGGTGAAGATTTCCGGTGATAAAGTCGTGTAGACGATACCCATATGGATCCTCTTCCGGTCTGTAATAAGTAGTAGAAATAAAACCAGTAGAAACAACTCGAACCTGGAAGGCACCATTTTGGAAAAATCGAAAATCAATTATGTAATCGTAATTCGCCACAGTTAGAATTGTCCTAAAGACGAGAAGAATACTCTCCATTCCCTCGTACGATGTCTGACTAGAAGGATAGGAAGTTGAAATGTCGGCGATGTGGGTCTCCTGTGTTCAGTTCAAATATACAAAACACATTTCTCTTGGTGGACGGTTCGTCAGACTCATCCGTAAGAAAGGAGGCATCCATAAATGTGGCGTGGGACGGACAGTCTACTCCAGGAACGAGGGGGCTGGCATTGGCGCCAATGAGATCATAAGAATCGAAAAAGTCCGCAAACATTTGTGCTGGATTATTAGCCGAATAGAACACACATAACTCTTGTAAGCCAACCTCATATATAATTCGTTGATCATCATACCGGATGTCGTAAAGTTGTGGTCCATACGCACTGGACATTCGGAAGTCGAAACTCCAGCGCATGTAGGTTACGTGATTATAATTCACACTGTATCGCTTTCCGTCTGGTTCAACTTGGGTAGGGTTTCGGAGAGGTTTGTCCCAGAACGGCTTTCCGCGTCTTTCGGCTTTTGAGAACGAGTTGTCATGATGTGGATCAGGCCAGGGTGTTCTCGTTATATTAAGGAACACACGAGATTTGAAATCATCTATTCCGTTGTAAGAGATACCTCTAAACCATATTACTTCAATAGAGATCAGGGAATTCTCCGTTCTTACTAAAATTGAAAAATCTAAATTGTTCAATAAATAATTCTCTTTGTCTCTTGTTAACCACAGCCACAACTTGCGTGTTTGCTCACCGCTAACACTGGGCGACATGTATGACATGTAGCTCAGAACGAGACATTCGGAACCGCATTCGCGTAACGTTCCGCCGTAAATAGTACGTAGATGCTCGCGAAGTTTCGTATCTAGTTCCTGTTCTACGAATGAAACAGCCTTGCTGAATTCTCGACTACTGAAGGGCCTTAATGTGAAGGGAATTGAGGATGGCCTTCCGGGAACTTCTTTCATATATGTCGGACTTGGAAGAGGACCAACGATTCTTTCGATGACGTCAGGAGGGTCTTCAGCACCTCTAAATATAGTCACAATTGCCTCCCTAGCAGGGCTGTTTATCCGCCACCATCTAAGTAGTTCAGTACGTCGTCCTTAGAGGGCAGGTATAGCTCTGCAAGGTAGCAAAAGTTGATGTCAATCGTGTCGGAGGGAGGACTGGTAATGTTGAGGGACTCCTCCTGTTTTAAGTAAGAAACAAGACCGCGGATTTCAGTGGCTGTCAGGTCATGAAACACAGATGGTTCAGTCGGCTCGCCCAGGCGGGTCGTATCATGATCTGGGTTTAACAGTTGGGGCGAGTCTGGTGATTCCTGATTCTGCGCCACCATGTATACGATCACTGTCAATAATACCACTGATAACAGCGATAGTATCAGGGTTAAGAAGCGCCATTTGTATTCGCGGTGATTATCTTCTTTTTCGTCCGCCATTTCACTGCAATAACAAATGTCTACGCATTAGAATATCAGTTGAGACTTCCGGTGTGCTGGTACTTACCACCAATATCAAGCCATATTTAGCCTAAATTTTCTTTATTATTTACAATTGTACCAATATTATATACTGCTAAACAACATTCTATATCTGGCTCGTGAAAATACTCAGATAAGCCAGCATCCTACTACTATTTCAATAATGATTACCCCATAAATAGAGTATATGTAGATCCGGAGAACCCTTATGCGTCTCATCCATCAATTGTTTTTTTTTGTTTTTTTTTTTGTTGTTTGTTGTTTTTTTGTTGGTTTTTTGTTTTGTTTTTTGCAATATGCTACAATATTTACATTACTATTCCCCATTCCAAACTTCCAAGTAAGACCTTCATTTTCTTGTGACGAATGTTTTCTTTTCAAAGAAATGTGATCAGTGTTGAAAATTACATAATTGTGAACTCTACAGGGGCATACTTAGTTAGAAATACGACTAGCGCCCAGAGGAAAATGATCGAATCAATAATCGACATCTTTGTTGAGTTTGGCGACAAGATCTTCGAACAAATTATCAGCATTTTCCATGGAAACACAATGTGGTCGTCTGTTTGTGCGATTTCATTGACCATGTCGATCGGACATTACCTTATTTGTCTTGCAACGTAATCAGTAGGAACAGACTACACCTAAGCTGTATTTTAAGTGTGATGATTTCGACTTCTCATTTGTTGATTTCTAGAAAGTAACACCCCTGCTTCCTCTACCTATTAAAGTATATACCCCTGTTGATTCCATATTCAATGACCATAATTTCTGTGGCTTCTTAGAGAGAAATTAATAACACAGGGTTTCGAGAAATTGATAAGGACTATGGGAATGTTTTTTGGCAGACATCACACTCTTATTTTGAAATTGGTCTATTTCTTTCTATGACGCAAAACATGTTTGGTGCTTGTTGATGTTGCTAAAAGCTCCGTAGTCACCATCCTAGGTCTCATTTTGTGAATGTGACGTATCGTGATTTAACAGAACACACGTACCCTACTGGGATTTTTAAGCATCATTGAAGTTATGTGGTTCTAAAAGTGTGCCGTCCAAAACTATGTAATACGTTCTGTGCTGATTTTCTCGAAGTAAATTTAGATTAATAACTTTTCCAGCTTTACATGATTTTGATTTGATTGTAGTAATAGAGTAAGGAATGATAAATCAATATCTTCATTGAGGATAAATTTCGTTTTCTATTTGATTTCAGAAGATTTTATTGTGCAGATCTTTGCTTTGTTGTTTGCTTGTTTGAGTTGTACAGCCCATCGACAACTAGGGTCATTTAGGGCCAAACAATAATATCGTTTTGATTGTTTATGTTAAAATCAGATAAACTTGGTCATTTTTAAAAGCATACGTATTTTATATTTAGATCATTAGGTTTAAAAAGAAGGTTGGTTAAAAATGATCAAAATATATAGATACGAATAGATTATGTGAACTTTGTGATATATATAGAACGTCAAAGGGAGTAAGGTAAATTACATCAAAGTCTATAGAATAGATCGATTTCTTTCAAAAAGCTAAATATTGTTTTCGAACCAAGGAAATGAAAAGGGTTCATAATCTTTGCTACAATGGGAATTAAGCAACATGCATACGAGCCCTATCCCTACAATGATAATAACAGTACATATACATCAATACATAAAACTTTAAAAAAATAACTTACGAGTGGGAAATAAATTCCATATCCAACAATTTCGAGTCGTGTGACCTGTTTCTACCACAATAATATCGGCTTGAATCAAAGGGAAACGTGCCCAAGTATAATTTCGCGTATGCAAATAAAGTGTACCGGTGACGTCCGGGACCCGGTGATGTGACGTCATTAGATTATTGATGACGTCAATAACAATTGCAGCTTGGGTCAAAGTTCACCGTGCTAGCCAACCAAAATGCGTACAGAGTTTATACCACGCGTGGTATAAACAGATTGTTAATCAACAGCTGTAATGATTAACTGATGGTCTGAGAGTTGAATAACACAGGGTATTGTGGTAGAAAATGATTTATACAATTTGTATTAAAGATGAAAGTGATAATTGATAAATAGTACTATATGAAATAAATCGTTATGACATTTAAGTCTTGTATTCATTTCATTATGTATACATTACAGTTTACCACTATACTTCAGAATTCAGGTATTGTGATTTGTATCTCTGAAGTAACATTGAACCTTCTCTAAAATAATTGTTTGTGATAAGATTGTGCATTTTAGATCCGTACAAGAAAGTTTGGAAGGTTCCTTTTTTATTCATTGATTTATAATATTATTACTTATCCTGGTTTATTAAAGTTTTTTTAAAAGATATGCTTCACAGATAATGTAAATCAATCGACAAACTGAATTCAAAACCAAACCAAATTGATAGTTTATCTCCTCATGAACTTGGAATCAAATTTCTGATAATGTCCAGTTTCATGATGACGAATAAAGTGTGATGTCATTATTCAGTATGACATACAATCATTAAACAGCCAATGAAACCAATGTCTGATTCCATGAATTATAAACGTTCCAACAGAAACAACAAGACTGAAATGAATAAAATAATGTAAAATTTAGATAGTACTAGGCAATAAATAGGTTTTAAAGCATATCTATTTATTTTTTATTAATGTTTCTTTTACTTTTATTGACTCCCATATCACTTTAATCAAGAAATATCACCCTGAATGGTCCTCATGTTGCGTACCAAAATATATATCTCATATATCCTCATAAAATCAAATCTGTTAGTTATCTCTGGAAATTCGTTTCATACGCACGATACTGAAGCTAATGTGCATTTCTTTACGTAAAAACTTGTACCTGTGTGCTCTCCGTTGTATAATATTCAACCTGTCCTTATATATATATATATATATATATATGTTTTATACATGCATGGACCTGTGCCGTTTTTTGCATAATAAATGAGATGCTTCATGCAGGTAAGTTAATACAGATATGCACAAATATTTACCTTTTTTATCGTTTTTGTTTCATGAATTCCCTAAAAGAAAACACCAGAGCGTGCAACTCGTTGTCAGTTAAAACCTCTGATTTTTTGTGGTGTTGCTTTACATACATGTATCAGCATTCAATTGAATTCATTTCCAAATGCAACACAACATATATGATTTTAAGCTACATATATATTATACAATAATTCATGAGGATAGAGTGGTGGGGAACACAGCTGAATTAACTATGACTTAAACTGAAACATGTATATTCACACACTCAAAAACGTAGTTCATCTCTAGATGCAGAATAACCTTACATCAAACATTTTATTGTGGCATTTTTTCCGACAAGACGTGAATTAAGTTTTCTATTAAAATTTCTTAAGGCTACTTCATTCGTGCTCTCAATTAAAATAATTGATTCAACTTGTATCAAGAATGGCGCCTTTAAAAAAAAGATTTAATATATACTTTCCTCAATTCGGAATAAGCGGGGCACAATGATATAAAATGAGATTAATTATCAACTTCTCTTCTATTACATAATAAACACAGCTTTTGGCTCTTGGAATACCTTATTATCTTTCCGTTTCAACATTAAATGAATGAGCATGTACCCTAATCTTAGTAGTTATATTTTGTACAGTTAGAGACTTATTAACATAGACCTGTAATTCAAATTGATCAACAATATGCTTACATAGAACACAAATAGTGGAGTTTTCAAAGTTGTTCTCAAATCTTGGATAAAAACATAGTGTACCTGTTTAGTGAAAAGCAACAAAAATGTTTTCATTATGGATATATACTTGGTCAACCGAGCCTCGTAAAATCCCACACTAATGAGCTCTTTCTTAACAAGATGCATAATAAATCGTTTACAATTATATTTGCTTATACTATGCCCCAAAAGGTCATTATAACATTGTTTTAAAATAAAGTCATCGGTATTCAACAATTTAATCCGATATTTCATGGCTGCAATCTTACGGATAATTTACAAAGGGACGCGACCAAGCTCTGAGTAGACCAAATAAGTATCAAAGTTTTTCTTAACACCAAACACTTATTTTAAGACAATAACTGCAGCTTCTCTAACTGGAGTGCCGGAAAAAATCCCCAAGCTTCACACGCATAATTTTGTAAACATGCTGACATAATGTCATTTCAAATAATGACAATTTAGTCTCACTATGTATTTATTATGTAGTCAATAAGTACCATATGAAATAAAGTAAAATTGACATATTAAACAGGAATTGTACACTTCTTATCCATGTATACTTCTTGTCATCATGGTAGTTTGTTTACATTTTACTTTGAACGATATGGAGTAAATCGGGGTTTTGTTCATTTAAATACATTTTTGTCTGAATACTGAATACTTTATATCAAAAATGCTTTAAATGTTTAAAATTTCTTTCAATTACCAGCAAGGAAAATTAATAGTATTAACAAAAGATACATCATTCTAAACAGTGGTTCTATCGTATGAGCTATGCGGACTAGCGATGGTTCTACAATATGACATATGTGGACTTATTGAAATGTGAAGTCTATGCTATCAGTTGTAGTCAGTCTAGTTAATACTAAATTAAATTATTTTATTAGCTACGTTTTTTTTAATTTTTCGATAAAACTGTATCGAAGCACACCTTTTTAAAAGAAGAGTTAAGTTGTCTATTGGTACATAGAATAAGATTAGACATTGTAAAAGTTTGTCATCCGGTGAGCTCTTTGTAAAGAATTAATTGAATGCAGGGAAAGCCCCTTCAAAAGTTGGAAATAGCCCGATGATGCAACTTGAAGGTCATTTAATGAAATATTCATTGCAATTAACAAACATATTTCCGCAAATAAACATATGTATTGATTTAGGGCCTGCATTCACAATTTTTTTTTTTTTTACAGTTTTTGACATTTAGGTCGAAACAGCCCAATATACGCAATACTTCGTTACCAATTAAGTTGAAAATTAGCCCAAGATAAGAAAATTCAATATCTATAACATTGAAAGTGCAATGTCCATTTGGATAAATAGTTTACCCTCCCTAAATACAACAATTTTCGTTTTGTCCACGTTAACATCTAAATTT
Source organism: Pecten maximus (assembly GCF_902652985.1). Lineage (NCBI taxonomy): Eukaryota > Metazoa > Mollusca > Bivalvia > Pectinida > Pectinidae > Pecten > Pecten maximus. Next base: position 10,079,172 of record NC_047023.1, on the reverse strand, counting down.
CATTAAACAGAATACGAATACAAAAAAAGTCAAGCGTGTTTTGAGGGTCATCGATATCCTCCGACCTCATTATGATTAATGTTCTCAAAGAAAACAGTTGAGCTTGCAAGTCGCTGTCAGTTAAAATAATATACTGAACACTTACCATCACAGGGGATTCGACCTGCTTTCCTCTGTGTTGATTTTCGTACATATATCCGCGTTTTAACAACAGTCCTGTCTGGCCAACCTTTTAATTCCCACACATTGGTCAGGTTTGATCACACCTGAGTGACCACCAGGTAAATTCATGGTAAAAAGTGGTTACTTTTATTTCGCAAGCTTCAAGTCTTTCAGTTCATTATCAGAATGGCTAATGGATAGCTACAAGCTACAATTTTTTTTATAACGGTAGAGGAGGTCATTATCTGCTTTATGCTGGGAACAAGTTTTCAATCAAAACAACAAATATTGATTGGAGATATGTGAAAAGAAATCGAAACAGTGCATTGTCAATTGCCACGGTTAATGATATTCCAGTTGTGTGGGGACATTGTTGCTAATTTTGAAAGCTGACCCCACGCCCGAACTTCACAATGTTGTTTTTGTTTTTTGTTGGGGTTTTTTCAGATATTTTGAACATTCCCATAATCGCCGACCTGACACTATTGGCTTGGCTGCAGATGCGATTATTGTGAACTTAAAGACAATATGCAGGGAGGAAATCACACCACTGCCAACCTTGTATGATGAGGAATTTGGACTATTACGAGACCATCATGAAAATAATAGAGAAAAGTCATCAAATTAAAAACATTCCAAAGCTTCCCAGCAGAAAATAGATCATCGATGAGAATGAACAGAAATCTTTGACGGTGAAAGATTTCTTTAAGATAATGAAGTTCTCATATTTGCTACTAATAAAAATTCCATATTTTTACATGTTATTCATGTCCTAGTTATCTTATCAGGTAAATACGAAATCCAAGATGGCTGTCAAATCTGTCAATTTAAAAATCACATTTCAAACTTCTCAACTTCCTTCCTTCATTTGGTTTCAACTGAAATTCGATTGTTTTTGTTATTTTTTTTTTTTCTTTGTAAGTTAAGGTTAACCGCTTACATGACTTCATTTTTTGCTAGGTTTCGTGTCACTGAACTATAGTCGCAGTGTGCTGTCGGCCTCAGTTACTAGTTTATCGCCTACAAGACTTTATCTATTTTTAGGTTTCATCTTACCGGCTATACTGTTTTCTGTTGAGCTTAGTTACTGTATTATCGGCTACATGACTTTAACTATCGCTAAGTTTCGTCTCACCGACTTTAGTCAGTGTCCTGTCGGCGTATGTGTCAATTTCTATTGCATCTATGAATAATACTGCATGTTGAAATTTACAAAACACTACTCGTGTTTTATTGCTTCAAACTTACATCCAAATTGCAGTTATTTATAATGTTCAACGATTCCAAAGGATTTTCACTAACATCAGTATATTAGTTCATATTATATCACTACCGTGCAAAAAAAAAAAAAAGAAACAAACAAAAAAACAAAACAATAACAACTATAATATTGTAATCAACGATATGTTAAACACATATCTTTTTCAAGAAACTGTTTACGTCATAATCTCAAATTTGATTTTAGCTGAGCGATTCGGTGTCTTTCTTGAGGATTTAACAAGGGAGAACGTTTAGCAAATCATTGATTGACTGCCGCAGGATAACACAACAAAGACAATTTAATTCTTTTGTTTCCTACTCTTATCATATAAGTAAGTTTTATATGTTAATACAATCTAGAATACTTATAGGGGTTACATTAAACGATGTATTTCGGTATATCTATATAACGCCAGGATTTCCCGCGAAAACTATTGAAACATTAAACAAAAGGGTGCCAACATGTGAACTAAATTTATTGCTATTTCCACACAATCAAACTGTTACGATATCCTAATTTAACACGTGTTAATTTCTTTGGCGTTGCAACAGTTCATATTGTTACTGTTTAGAACGATACATCCACGTCCAAATGAACAATTAAATCCATGCGAAAGGATGTCAGTCATTCGTCGAAAAGGATTGTGTGGTCACGCTCTATGTCGCGCCAGAATGGATTGTCTGGTGAACTGCATGTGAAGTCCTGTTTCAATCCGTTGCGCTCCACTTTCAATCCGGCTCCGGGATTTGCTCTGTCACGTGGTTCGATTCTAAGAGCGTTTCTAGCTGCTATAGCGGGGTCTTCCTGGAAATAGTTGAAGGGTAGGAGGAAGAATCCAACATCCATTCCGGGGGTCGGGGTGACTGGGAGGTCCTCTGTATGAGGTATGTGGTGCATCCCTAAAGTCACCCACGTCACGAGATCCTGGTGGTAAAGAGAAAAATGTACTGTAGGAACGAATTATCATATTCTCTAAAGTAAATATGTGCATAGTTCAAAGTCAGCTATTCTCTGAAGCTAACGTTGAAAAGTATAAACTTAGAAAATTAATGTATCAATATACATGTATCAAACAATGCGTTGGTGAAATCTATTCACATAATGGAGATCATACAATAAAAGGGTAAAATCATACCATATGAATAAATCATAGTACTATCATCAAATCATTTATTCGTGAAACTAAATCATTGTGGATGACGGCATCTATATTGACAAAGTCAAATCATATATTGATGAAATTACATTACACAATGCAAATATCAATCCATCAAGTATTTCAAGCAATATATTACAGCTATGGTGTTCCATTTTATTATGTACCAACCTCGTCAATGATAGACTCATTATCGTCCAGAAAGTCTTGGAACTTTACAACAGGTTCTGCTGTGTCAAGTGCGGTATACTTCGAGCTGCTGAATGCTTCCGTCTCTTTCCGGCGAGTCACTGCCATCTGATAGCGCGACCAGGACATGGAAGGCTCATTACCGTATCCCTCCGCAACCAGTGACTTGCTCATTCCACGTAGCAACATACGATATGATTTGTGTATGCCGTATTTATTCGTAGATCTGTTGTTATAAAATGTGAGATATTTTGGCGAATTAAAATCATATTTGTATGCAGCGCTCAATTCATCTCGCTTTACATTATGACTGAACTTTGTTTGGTGATATTTTTGTCCTTTGACTTTCGACCAAATATTGTCAACCGATTCTGGCTCAATATCCAGAGTAGCAAAGCGATTGCTTGTACCCATGACATCCAGGTCGACTTTGAAATGAACGAGATGGTGGTGAAGATTTCCAGTGATAAAGTCGTGTAGACGATACCCATATGGATCCTCTTCCGGTCTGTAATAACTAGTAGAAATAAAACCAGTGGAGACAACTCGAACCTGGAATGCACCATTTTGGAAAAACTGGAAATCAAATATGTAATCATAATTCCCGACAGTGAGGATTGTCCTAAAGACGAGAAGAATACTCTCCATTCCCTCGTACGATGTCTGACTAGAAGGATAGGAGTTGAAATGTCGACGATGTGGGTATCCTGTGTTCAGTTCAAATATGCAAAACACATTTCGCGTAGTGATCGGTTCGTCAGACCCCTCCTTGAGAAAGGAGGCATCCATAAATGTGGCGTGGGACGGACAGTCTACTCCAGGAACGAGGGGGCTGGCATTGGCGCCAATGAGATAATAAGAATCGAAAAGGTCCGCAAACATTTGTGCTGGATTATTAGCCGAATAGAACACACACAACTCTTGTAAGCCAACCTCATATATAATTCGTTGATCATCATACCGGATGTCGTAGACTTGTGGTCCATACGCACTGGACATCCGGAAGTCGAAACTCCAGCGCATGTAGGTTACGTGATTATAATTCACACTGTATCGCTTTCCGTCTGGTTCAACTTGGGTAGGGTTTCGAAGAGGTTTGTCCCAGAACGGCTTCCCGCGTCTTTCGGCCTTTGAGAACGAGTTGTCATGATGTGGATCAGGCCAGGGTGTTCTCGTTATATTTAGGAACACGCGAGATTGGAAATCATCTATTCCGTTGTAAGAGATACCTCTAAACCATATTTCTTCAATAGAGATAAGAGAATTCTCCGTTCTTACTAAAACTGAAAAATCTAAATTGTTCAATAAATAGTTCTCTTTGTTTCTTGTCAACCACAGCCAAAATTTGCGAGTTTGCTCACCGCTAACACTGGGTGACATGTATGATAGGTAGCTAAGAACGAGACATTCGGAACCACATTCGCGAAACGTTCCGCCGTAAATCGTACGTAGATGTTCACGAAGTTTCGTATCTAGTTCATATTCTACAAATAAAACTGCTTTGTCGTATTCTCGACTACTTAAGGGTCGTAATATGAAAGAAATTGAGGATGGCCTCCCGGGAACTTCTTTCATATAGGTCGGATTTGGAAGAGGACCAACGATTCTTTCGATGACGTCAGGAGGGTCCTCAGCACCTCTAAATATAGTCACAATTGCCTCCCTAGCGGGCTGTTTTCCGCCACCATCTAAATATTTCAGTACGTCATCCTTAGAGGGCAGGTATAGCTCTGCCAGGTAGCGGTAGTTGGTGTCGATCGCGTCGGAGGGAGGACTGGTGATGTTGAGGGACTCCTCCTGGTTTAAGTAAGAAACAAGACCGCGGATTTCAGTGACTGTCAGGTCATGAAACACAGATGGTTCAGAGGGTTCAGTCGGCTCGCCCAGGCGGGTCGTACCATGCTCTGGGTTTAACAGTTGGGGCGAATTTGGTGATTCCTGGTTCTGCGCCACCATGTATACGATCACTGCCAATAATACCACTGATAACAGCGATAGTATCAAGGTTAAGAAGCGCCATTTGTATTCACGGTGATTTTCTCTGTTTTCGTCCGCCATTTCACTGCAATAGCAAATGTTTACACATTAAATTATCAGTTTAGACTTCCGTTGTCCTGGTACCTATGTAACGCTTTTTAACAAGCCGTCTCCTTAGACGATATCTTGTGATTTTTACCATCAATATGAAGCCATATTTAGCTTAAAATAATTTTTTTCATATACAATTGTACCAATATTCTATCCTGATAGCCAACGTTCCATTCCTGGCTCGTGAAAATACTCAACTAAGCCAGCTTGCTACTACTACTTCAATAATGATTACCCCATAAATTGAGTAATCCATAAATGGAGTAATGAAATGTAGATTTGGAGACATTTTTTTTTCATTTATTTATTGATTGATTTATTTATTTTTTCTTATTTTTTTCTTTTTTTTTTTTTTACTTTTACTGACTCCCATTTCATTTTAACCAGGAAATATTGCCCTTACAGGTCCTCATGTTGCATACCAAAATATATATCTGATATATCCTCATTAAATCAAATATGTTAGCTATCTCTGGAAATTCGATCATACGTACGATACTGAAGCTGATGTGCATTTCTTTACGTAAAATCTTTGTACCTGTGCGCTCTCCGTTGTATAATATGCAACCTGTCCTTATATGTATATATATATATATATATTATACATGCATGGACCTGTGCCTTTTTTTGCATAATAAATGAGATTCTTCATGCAGGTGAGTTAATATAGATATAATTAATTTTTCTTTGTTTTCATGGTAAATACTCCAATGTGATTGGTCGAAAAATTCTTTTCATTCTTCTATGAAAGAAATTCCGAGAATGGCGCGAAAAATGTCACGTCACAATACGACGATTGACGTTGCGTATTGATTTGACAAAAAGAATCCCATTTAAAACCAGTAAAATTGTACAGTAAAACATGTTTTAAATTAGAAAATCATTTTCAAAAATTAATTATAAGCGTTGATGTCAATTACTTTTTAGTTTCATCTGGGTATGAAACAAATTTTGTTTGCAAACTTCTGTCAGAATCCGCTACGCGGATTCATACAGTTTGCAAACAAAATTTGTTTCATACCCCGATGAAACTAAAACAAAATGACATCAATGCTTAAATGCACAAATATTTACTTTTTTTATCGTTTTTGTTTCATGAATTCCTTAAAAGAAAACACCATAGCTTGCAACTCGTTGTGAGTTATATAATATACTGGAAACTCATCGTTACAACGGATTCTGCTGACTTTTTTTGCTGTGTTGATTTACATACATGTATCAGCGTTCAATTGAATTCATTTCCAAATGCAACACAGCATATAGGATTTTAAGATACAATAATGTTATACAATAATTCATGAGTATAGAATGACGGAGAACACAGCTGAATCAATTATGACTTATACTGAAACATATATATTCACACACTCAAAAACGTAGTTCATCTCTAGATGCAGAATAACCTTATATCAAACATTTACTTGTGACAGATTTTCCGACATGGTGTGAATTAAATATCTATTAAATTTTTTTAAAGCTACTTAATTTTTGCTCGCAATTAAAATAATTGATTCAACTTGTATAAAGAATGGCGCCGGTAAACAAAACGATTTAATATATACTTTTCTCTATTGGGAATAACCGGGGCGCAAATATATAAAATGAGTTTCCTTCTCAAATTTTCTTCTATTAAATAATAAACTCAGCCTTTGGGTTCTTTTTTTTTCACTTTCTTTATTTTTCCAAGTTCACATATATAAACACATTGCTACAAGAAACAAAACATGGCTATTTGATTAATTCTTACTTCTGCTTACATATATACTTTTACTGTCTAGTACAAAATATATTTTCAATCTTACTTAATATTATTAGTTATTAACTAGATCCAGTGCTGTGCTGATAGAAATCCATCTTTCTCTTATTCGGTTTGCCTTTGTTCGGGGATAAAATATCACACTTTGTTTTTCAATTTGTTTATAGTACATAAAAATTGACCGGATCCCTTCAATAGATGGGATAATACTTTTACATCTGCAGGAATAAATATACTTTTTCACAAGTAAAATACAAAAATTAATAACATCAAATTGAGAGTCATTCTTACAACCTAACAGGACTGAAGTACAATTCATATCAAACAATATATTTAAATTAGTTATAAATCTATTTTTTATGAATTCCCATAGAACACGAACATAAGGGCATTCCCAGAAAAGGTGTTCAATTGTTTCTCAATTAGCCATACAAAAAGTACATAGTTCACTTTCAACAATTTTCATTTTCATTAATCTAGAATTTGTATAAATAATTCTATGAAGCAACCTAAATTGAAAAGTCCTTATGTTTGTATCATCTGACAACAAAAAAACTGACTTAAATATCAGTTTCCAATCTTCCAAATTAAATACAGTTCCTAACTTTCTATTCCATTTTTCTATGACTTTGTTTGGAAATTCCTGCTGTTCACCGATAAGAAGATTATAAAAATGTTTAGCCACTTTTTCGTTAGACTTAAGCGAAGTAATTAAATTGCCTTCAATATAATTTAGTTTTCTACCATTATTAATAATATTTTGTTTCCAGTTCCTTGGAATAGCAGAGAGTAGCCCTTGAAAGGTTATGACATTAGTATTTATATTATACTTCCGCTGGAATTCTTCAAAAGATAGAAATTCACCAGTCTCATTTACTAAGTCATTAATGAAAATCACATTGTTCTTTATCCATTTATAGTATATAACATGTTTATTATTTACAAGAATTTTATTGTTTAACCACAATGGTTGAGATAATTGGTCATTCGGGGTTGTGGGAGGTACACGTGTCAAGGAAGCCCACATCTGAATTACATTTTGCCAAAATGTGTTAAATTTACATGAAATTTTCAGTAATCCTTCACTATTCAGGTCCCAAAGTTTATCTCCTCCCATCTTTTCCACCTTACTTAATAGTAATACTTTCCAACTGGAATAGTTTTCTGGATTCAATAGTTTCTTTATCCATGTTATTTTTTGAGCTTGACAATAAGATTTTACATGCGGCATTCCTAGTCCCCCATTTTCATAAGTATTTATCATTGTATTTCTTTTGATTTTATCTTTTTTTCCCGACCATAAAAAATTGAAAAAAACTTTTTTTGGAGAAATGTTTCTGATGGATCTGGGAGTGTAGAAAATAAAAGCGTAAATATTGGTAGTACTAGAGTTTTTATAACTGTAATTTTTCCCAAATAACTCAAGTTTCTAAAAGACCAGTCATTTAAGAGTTTTTTTAACAGATACAAGTTTTTCTTCAAAATTATGCTTAGTGATGTCTTCCTTAGTCAGATCAAAAGAAATGCCAAGTAGTTTAAATTTCCCACTATGGTTCCAATGAAGACCTCTCTCTTGTAAATATTCCTCACCACAACCCCGTTTAACCCCAATCCATAATAATTGGGTTTTGTCCAGGTTTGAGCCTTTGGGTTCTTGGTATACCTTAATATCTACAAGTTTCAACATTAAATGAATGAGTATGTACCCTAATCTTAGTAGTTATATTTTGTACAGTTAGAGACTTATTAAGATAATTCAAATTGATCAACAATATGCTTACATAGAATACAAATAGTGGAGTTTTCAAAGTTGTTTCTCAAATCTTGGATAAAAACATGGTGTACCTGTTTAGTGAAAAGCAACAAAAAAGGTTTTTCATTATGGATATATACTTGGTCAACTGAGCCTCGTAAAATCTCACACTACTGAGCTCTTTCTTAACAAGATATTTCATGGCTGCAATCTTACGGCTAATTTACAAAGGGAAGCGACCAAGCTCTGAGTAGACCAAATAAGTATCAAAGTTTTTCTTAACACCAAACATATTTTTTAAAACAATAACTGAAGCTTCTCAAACTGGAGTGCCGGAAAAACTCCCCAAACTTCACACACTTTTTTAGAAAGAAATAAGCTTTTCTACGTTCAGTGACAAAGATATTCAACGCAGTATAGTTGTTTTCTCCTTACACTGACCTATAGGCCACGTACAGCAATGGCCTGGGCTAAACAAACAGATAAGATATCACGTGACTCTAGTGATTCCCACAGTACAAAAATAGATCGCCATGGTCCATTGTGGATGGATTGTGTAGTCAATAAGTACCATATGAAATAAAATAAAATTGACATATTAAACAGGAATTTTACACTTCCTATCCATGTATACCTCTTGTCATCATGGTAGTTTGTTTACATTTTACTTTGAACGATATGGAGTAAATCGGGGTTTTGTTCATTCAAATACATTTTTGTCTGAATCCTGAATACTTTATATCAAATATGCTTTAAATGTTTAAAATATCTTTCAATTGCCATCAAGGAAAATTAATAGTATCAAGAAAGGTGATTCGGACATTCGGGTTTCTAAACAGTGGTTCTATCGTATGAGCTATGCGGACTAGCGATGGTTCTACCATATGACCTATGTGGAAATTACTGAAATGTGAAGTTTATGTTATCAGTTGTAGTCAGTCTAGTTAATGCTAAATTAAATCATTTAATCAACTACATTTTTTTCGATAAAACTGCATCAGAGGACAACTTTTTAAGAAGAAAAGTTTAGTTGTCTGTTGGTACATAGAATATAATAAGACATTGTAAAATTTGTCATCCGGTGAGCTCTATGTAAAGAATTAATTGAATGCAGGGAAAGCCCCTTCAACAGTCACTTAATGAAATATCCATTGCAATTAACAAACATTTCCGCAAATAAGCATATGTATTGATTAAGGGCTTGCATTCACACAAAAAAAAACTTTTCCAGTATTTGACTTTTTTTTTTTTTTTATTTTAAAAACAGATCACCGCTAGGTCGAAACAGCCCAATATACGCAATACTTCTTTACCAATTTAGTTGAAAATTAGCCCAAGATAAGAAAATTGAATATCTATACCATTGTAAGTGCAATGTCCATTTGGATGAATAGTTTACCCTTCCGAAATACAACAATTTTCGTTTTCTCCAGGTTAACAGAATATGAATACAAAAAATCAAGCGTGTTTTGAGGGTCATCGATATCCTCCGAAAACAGGACGGCATCTATCTCGTCAGCATACAATAGAATGAACAGATGCAAATAAAAAAACTGCAGCTGATAACTTTGACAATTACAACTCAGACTCTGTATCATTAATGTTCAAAGAAAACAGTTGAGCTTGCAAGTCGCTGTCAGTTAAAATAATATACTGAACACTTACCATCACAGGGGATTCGACCTGCTTTCCTCTGTGTTGATTTTCGTAGATATATCCGCGTTTTAACAACAGTCCTGTCTGGCAAACGTTTTCATTCCCACACCTTGGTCAGGTTTGATCACACCTGAGTGACCACCAGGTAAATTCATGGTAAAAAGTGGTCACTTTTATTTCGCAATTTTCAAGTCTATCAGTTCACATTATCACAATAGCTAATGGATAGCTACAAGCTACTTTTTTTTATAACGGTAGGGGTCATTATCTGCTTTATGCTGGGAACAAGTTTTCAATTAAAACAACAAAAATGGATTGGAGATGTGTGAAAAGAAATCGGAACAGTGCATTGTCAATTGCCACGGTTAATGATATTCAGTTGTGTGGCGACATTGTTGTTAATTTTGAAAGCTGACCCCAGGCCCGAACTTAACAATGTTGTTGTTTTGTTTTTAGAAATTTTGGACATACCCATAATCGCCGACCTGACACTATTGACCTGGCTGCTGATGCGATTGTTGTTAACTTAAAGAAAGAGGGAGGAGATCACACCAGTGCCAACATTGTATGATGCTGAAGTGAAATCGTTAATAAAGAAAAGTCATGTTTTCGAGAAGGTGAAATCTTTATAGTCATCAAATTAAAAACATTCCAGAGCTTCACAACAGAAAATAGATCATCGATGAGAATGAACAGAAATCTGTGTCGGTGAAAGATTTCTTTAAGATAATGAAGTTCTTGTGAATGGACAAAGATTCCTCATATTTGCTACTAATAAATATTCCATATTTTTACATTTTATTCATATCCTAGTTATCTTATCAGGTAAATACGAAATCCAAGATGGCTGTCATATCTGTCAATTTAAAAATCACATTTCAAACTTCCTTCCTTCATTTGGTTTCAACTGAAATTTGCCTGAAATTATTATTCTGACCAAATTTGTTTCCGGGTCGCTCAGAATTCCGGGTCTCCACGGCCAACATACAGTATTGCACCATATTGCTAGTGAGTAAGTATTCTTCTGTAGTACTAAAGGTATGTGGAAAACACAATTGTTCAAAGTTTAAAGTTTGTCAAATTCGATTGTTTTTATGTTGATTTTTTGTTGTTGTTGTTTTTTTTGTAAGTTAAGGTTTACCGCCTACATGGCTTCATTTTTTGCTAGGTTTCGTGTCACCGAACTATAGTCGCAGTGTTCTGTCGGTCTCAACTACTAGTTTATCGCCTACAAGACTCTATCTATTTTAGGTTTCATCTTACCGGCTATACTGTGTTCTGTTGTCCTTAGTAACTGCTTTATCAGCTACACTACTCCAACAAGTTTCGTCCCACCGACTATAGTCAGTGTCCTGTCGGCGTATGTGTCAATTTCTATTGCATTTTATGTATAATACTGCATGTTTAAATTTACAAAACACTACTCGTGTTTTATTGCTTCAAAATTACATCCAAATTGCAGTTATTTATAATGTTTAACGATTCCAAAGGATTTTCACTAACATCAGTATATTAGTTCATATTATATCACTCGATATAACTATTTGGAAGAAAATGTTTTCGTCATAATTTCGAGTTTTGAATTCAGCTGAGCGATTCGGTGTCTTTCTTGGGGTTTTAACAATGGAGAACATTTAGCAAATCATTGATAGACAGGGGCAGGATAACACAGTGAGTTTTATCTTTTGAAACAACATATAATACTTATAGGAGTTACATCATGATTTCCCGCAAAAATCTTTGAAACACTAACAAAAGCGTGTCAACATGTGAAATGAATTTATTGCTATATTCTAATTTGACACGTGTCAATTTTCTTTGGCGTTGCAACAGTTCATATTGTTACTGCTTAACAATCATTTGTAATTAAATGGCGTTGCAACAGTTCATATTGTTACTGCTTAACAATCATTTGTAATTAAAACAATACATCCATGTCAAAATAAAACAATGAAACACATGCGAAAGGGTGTCAGTCATTCGTCGAAAAGGATTGTGGGGTCACGCGCTATGTCGCGCCAGAATGCGTTGTCTGGTGAACGGCATGTGAAGTCCTGTTTCAATTCGTTCCGATCCACTTTCAATCCGGCTCCGGGATTTGCTCGGACACGTGGTTCGATTCTGAGAGCGTTTCTAGCTGCTATACCGGGGTCCTCCTGGAAATAGTTGAATGGTAGGAGGAAGAACCCAACATCCATTCCGGGGGTCGGGGTGACTGGGAGGTCCTCTGTATGAGGTATGTGGTGCATCCCTAAAGTCACCCACGTGACCAGATCCTGGTGATAGAGAGAAATTTACTTTAGGAACGAATTAACATATTCTCTAAGTAAATATGTGAATAATTCAAAGTCAGCTATTCTCTGAAGCTAAGGTTGAAAAGTATCAACTTGAAAATTTAATATATCAATATATCAAGCAATGCGTTGGTGAAATGGACACCATACAATAAAATGGTAAAATCATACCATATAATTAGATCATAATACTATCATCAAATCATATATTCGTGAAAATAAATCATTTTGGATGACGGCATCTATATTGACAAAATCAAATCATATACATTACATTACATAATGATAATAACAATCCATCAAGTTATTCATGCAATATATGACAGCTATGATATTCCATTTTATTACATACAAACCTCATCAACAATAGACTCATTATCGTCCAGAAAGTCTTGGAACTTTACGACAGGTTCTGCTGTGTCAAGTGCGGCATACTGCGAGCTGCTGAATGCTTCCGTCTCTTTCCGGCGAGTCACTGCCATCTGATAGCGCGACCAGGACATGGAAGGCTCATTACCGTATCCCTCCGCAACCAGTGACTTGCTCATTCCACGAAGCAACACACGATACGATTTGTGTATGCCGTATTTATTCGTAGATCTGTTGTTATAAAATGTGAGATATTTTGGCGAATTAAAATCATATTTGTATGCAGCGCTCAATTCATCTCGCTTTACATTATGACTGAACTTTGTTTGGTGATACTGTTGTCCTTGGACTTTCGACCAAATATTGTCTACCGATTCTGGCTCAATATTTAGAGTAGCAAAGCGATTGCTTGTACCCATGACATCCAGGTCGACTTTGAAATGCACGAGATGTTGGTGAAGATTTCCAGTGATAAAGTCGTGTAGACGATACCCATATGGATTCTCTTCCGGTCTGTAATAACTAGTAGAAATAAAACCAGTGGAAACAACTCGAACCTGGAAGGCACCATTTTGAAAAAATCGGAAATCAATTATGTAATCATAATTCGTCACAGTTAGAATTGTCCTAAAGACGAGAAGAATACTCTCCATTCCCTCGTACGATGTCTGACTAGAAGGATAGTAGTTGAAATGTCGGCGATGTGGGTCTCCTGTGTTCAGTTCAAATATACAAAACACATTTCGCGTAGTGAACGGATTCATCAGACTCCTCCGTGAGGAAGGAGGCATCCATAAATGTGGCGTGGGACGGACAGTCTACTCCAGGCACGAGGGAGCTAGCAGTTGGACCAATGAGATCAGAAGAATCGAAAAAATCCGCAAACATTTGTGCTGGATTATTAGCCGAATAGAACACACACAACTCTTGTAAGCCAACCTCATATATAATTCGTTGATCATCATACCGGATGTCGTAAAGTTGTGGTCCATACGCACTGGACATTCGGAAGTCGAAACTCCAGCGCATGTAGGTAACTTGATTATAATTCACACTGTATCGCTTTCCGTCTGGTTCAACTTGGGTAGGGTTTCGAAGAGGATTTGTCCCAGAACGGCTTCCCGCGTCTTTCGGCCTTTGAAAACGAGTTGTCATGATGTGGATCAGGCCAGGGTGTTCTCGTTATATTAAGGAACACGCGAGATTTGAAATCGTCTATTCCCTCGTAAGTGATGCCTCTGTGCCATATTTCTTCAATAGAGATAAGAGAATTTTCTGTTCGTACCAAAACTGAAAAATCTAAATTGTTCAACAAAAAGTTCTCTTTGTCTCTACTTAGCCACAGCCAGAACTTGCGAGTTTGCTCACCACTAACACTGGATGACATGTAAGAGAGGTATCTAAGAACGAGACATTCGGAACCGCATTCGCGAAACGTTCCGCCGTAAATCGTACGTAGATGCTCACGAAGTTTCGTATCTAGTTCATATTCTACAAATACAACAGCCTTTCTATATTCTCGACTACTCATGGGTCGTAATATGAAAGGAATTGAGGATGGCCTCCCGGGAACTTCTTTCATATACGTCGGACTTGGAAGAGGACCAACGATTCTTTCGATGACGTCAGGAGGGTCTTCAGCACCTCTAAATATAGTCACAATTGCCTCCCTAGCGGGCTGTTTTCCGCCACCATCTAAATAGTTCAGTACATCGTCCTTAGAGGGCAGATATAGCTCTGCCAGGTAGCGGTAATTGGTGTGAATCGCGTTGGAGGGAGGACTGGTGATGTTGAGGGACTCCTCCTGTTTTAAGTAAGAAACAAGGCCGCGGATTTCAATGGCTGTCAGGTCATGAAACACAGATGGTTCAGTCGGCTCGCCCAGGGGAATCGTTTCATGCTCTGGGTTTAACAATTGGGCCGAGTTTGGTGATTCCTGATTCTGCGCCACCATGTATACGATCACTGTCAATAATACCACTGATAACAGCGATAGTATCAAGGTTAAGAAGCGCCATTTGTATTCGCCGTGATTATCTCCTTTATCGTCCGCCATTTCACTGCAATAACAAATGTTTACGCATTAGGTAATTTGATGCTAGACTAACGGTGTCCTGGTACTTGAATATATTTTTTGATAATCTCCTTTATGGATCTCTTGTGCTTTTTTCCCCATTGATATCAAGCAATAGTTAAAATGAAATTTCCCATATACCATTGTACCAATATTGTTGTTGCATGGTCTTATTTTAAATTATTATGTCAATATTCTATGTTGTTTCTGAATAGCTGTAGGGTGCATTCAAACATATTGGTGTCTAAACTGTATATGACTCTTCAATTTCTTTTTTGTAAAGGGGTTAGACTTTCTTGATTTTTGGGGTTTTTTTTGTTCGTTTGTTGGTTTTTTTTTTTTTTTTTTTTTAATTCTGTTGTTTGGATCTACACCTCATTTACTTTAGATTCCCATCCTTGTAAACAATATTCTACTGCTGGCTCGTGAAGATACTCATTTAGCCAAATTCATACTAAAATATCAATAGTGTTTACTCAATAACTGGTGTGGATCGACCTCGTTTAAGTTGTCCGATTTTATTGGCCATGCCGATCGGGTAGGCCCTGCAGATCTTGAAATCAAGGATCCTTCAAAGCATTTTCCATGGAATCAAACTGTGGCCCTCTGTAGTAGGCAGATTGTATTGGAAATCCCTTGTACAGTATGATGTCAGACATGTTTGATACTTGTTATAAGCCTGGTAGTTCCGCTGTTACCAACCTAGATCTCATTTTGTGAATTTGGTTGAACCTGGATTGAACTTCGAGAAGACATGTACCCTACTGGAATATTAACCTTCATTCAGGTTATGTGGTTCTAAATGTTTTGATGGAGTAACAGTTCTGGAATTGATTTAGTTTGTTTAACGTCCTATCAACAACTATGGTAATTTAAGGACGCCCTCCCTATGTGCGAGGTACATGCATGAGGTGTTTGTGTATGTATTTCGGCAGGATCCGGTATATTCGTGTTTGTCCCTTCGTGATAGCGCCGAACTGATACCAACTGTATAGCGTTACCTCACTGACACTCCACTCGGTCACATTATACTGACAACCGACGAACCAGTTGTTCCACTCCAATAGTGCTGAACGCTAAGCAGGACTAGCGACTACTATTTTTTTTATAGATTCATGGCTTCATTTACAAGTTGACTAACAAGACCGTAGTGTTTTATTCTTATATTGAGCATATCAGTTTTGAGAGAAAGAAGGGCTTGGTTTGTTTCCACGGGGTGTTCTCTGAACGCCTACATATTTTTTAACAATAAGTAGGTGTTGTTTTGGGAAACCATGGGCAGTCTATTAAAAATTTACCCGAGATATGCATAGGAACCATCGTAACATCTTCAAAATAATGGAGATGTGTTCTTGTATTTAAAAAAGAATTATGCATTGATTGCAAATTGGTAAAATTAAATAAACTAATATGATAGGAATATTGCTTTTATAGCAATCAAAGTTACTAATTGGTACATAACATTTATCTACCAACTATACAGAGCTATTTTGATAATATTTGGCCAGTAATATATTTGGGTTCAATTTTTGAATTTATACCAGTGGGGCAAAACAGGTTCAATGGGCCTTTTGTTTAAATCGTTTTACCTCATGCTTTGCTTTTTGATGATGAATGGCATAAGTTGCGTTTACATTAAGAAGTCAATTATTTCAATGAGATATATTGTCTTTGTCTGATATGTCAAAAACAAGTATCACCACTGTATAGAAATTCATCAAATTCTTAAAGTATACAACATGTGAAAAATTAAAACGTATAAGGCGTTTCAATTATACCGAAATACTGCCTTAAGTTAGATGAATTATTCTTAAAATTCCTTAGCATAAAGCTGAACACTGGCTCATATAGGAGATCTAATTTGATTCGTGATATCATGAACTATTAATAGAAAATTGCTTTGGTTATACATTAAAACACGATCTACCTATTGACCTATAACGCACAAATACACCTGAAGAATTGTCTACCTTTAAAGTAATCACAAAAATCATGTACATGTCCTATGTACATATGCCCTGTGTACATATATGTACATAGGAAAATCTACGTTGAATTTAAAGGGGAAATAACAACGCCATATTAAGTTGCACAAGCGAGACTGAATGTGGTCTTCATGCTATATATTTCATCTGGTAAAGGTGACCCCTGTCTACAAGGTCTTGTAAATGAATGGAGGAAATGGATACAAATAGTCAATATTGCCTTAAACCCGACATATAATAGGCTGATAACAAATTTTTCCTCCTCTATCAAAATTTTAGTTATTCAGTAACTTTCCTATGACTTAATTTTAATTAGTATCTAGCTCTGTTTTGACTTTCCTTTGACTTTCTACGAGTTTTTCGTAAATACAATGTAGATGGAAGACATGGATCGAAATAGTCTATATTGCCTAAAAGCCGGCACATAATAGGATGATAACTAATTCTTCTCTATTAAAGTTTTAATCTTGCAGTACTTATCCTGTGACTTAAATTTAATTAGTATCTAACTCTGTTTAGGCTTTCCTCGTGGCATGCTTCTTCTTTTATCTGTCCTTATTTTTTTCCTTCCTTCTGTCTAATTTCTGTCCTGTTATTGGCTTCTCAGTCTTTGATTTCACCACCTGTTTTCTCTTATAACAACTACAGTATCTTTATACAGTCATTAGAGATAATAATCTTCTTTATCTTCTTTGTATAGGGCGGGGGGAGGGGGGGGGGGGGTCCTGTAGGTATCATCTCCGTCTGTCTTTTATTACGTAACACCAAACTTTGCCAGCTCTCTGGCAGTTTCCTTCCTTGAAGGATTTTCATCAATCTTCACACAATAATAAGGACCATAATATCTCGGACAAGTTGGAGTTTTAGAGTTTTTCAGTCACTGTTACTATTTTTAGCAAGGACCTGAAGGTTTGGGTTGGTTTGGTTTATCATATTGATTTATTTAAGAACGACCTCATTTTTACAGATAATGCTAAGGAATTGATTTTAATAAAATTAATAGTTTTATCAACTAGCATCTCCACATGAACTGAGACAAACATTCCCTATAATGTAAATTCATGCTGACGAATACAGTGTGTTGTCGTTATACAGCATGACACACACTCATTAATATAACGATCAATGAAACAAATGGCCCTCCCCTTGAATGCTAAACATTCCAACCGAAATATCAAGGTAACGATTCATAAAATAATTCCAAAGATAGTACCAGGCAATAGACAGGTTGTATAGAATATCGAATCAAGAATAAATAAGTTCATTTTACTGACTCCCTCGTCATTTTAGCCAGAAAATATCGCCCTGAGAGGCGATCATATTGAATACTAAAATATATTTCTGAATATTTCCTCATAAAATTGATTCTGTAAGTTATCTTTGGGAAATCGGTTTATAAGCACGATACTGTATTTCATTATGTTAAGTCATTGTTATCGAGCGCTCTCCATTGTATAGTGCATAGCCTGCCCTTATATATAGATATATATTAAAGGGACAATTTAGTCAAGTTTGTTTACTTTTTTATAATTTCACTGATTATTTCATGAAATTGTACTTCTGTACTCCTTATGAAGTAGCCTTAGCAAGATATTGTTACAAGCTTAAGTTTTCCGTGCGTTTTTTTTAATTAATTGTAAGGGGGTCCTAATCGTATAACCATACGATTAATATGATAATGAGCAAGCCGTCTCTGCTGTGCTTTGATGCGTTTTTACTTCCCGCAAGAGCGCGCAGCGTTTCGCTATTTTTAGTACATCGCTATATTAGGCGCAGGTTTCCCAAAATTAAACTGACCGCACTGGACATTGGCTACGTGTGATATAACTTTTCTGTACGGCTTTGTTAGTCTGAACATATATATGTTCTATTCTAGTTTAATTAAAAAATGTTAGTTGACTAAATTGTCCCTTTAATGTTTTTTTTTATTTACCTGTGCCGTTTTTTGCATAATAGATGAGATGCTACATGCTTAGATTAGTTTGATGCGTATCGCTTATTGAAAAACAGTACAACTTTTCATTCTAAATAAAATTCTAAGCAAGAGCTGCATTTGCTCGATCTTCCCTTGGAACAGTTGATTTATATAGATATAAAAAGAGTCGATTCATATACGTTGTGCTTAATATAGATATGCAGGTGTATATTACAAATACAATGTAGTTACTTTTTTTATCTTTTTCTTTTATAAATTCACCAAACGAAAATACCAGTGCTAGCAACTCGTTGTAGCAGTTAAAATAATATACTGTTCACTTACCATAGCAGAGGATTCGACCTGCTGATTTTGTTAGTGTTGATTTACATATATATATATATATCACAAGTGACAGTTTACCTTACGACGTGTGACCCATATGTACAAGTATTGTGATCACAGTGATGTAGCTAAAGTATACATATAACTTACTTAATATAGCGTTGTTACCAATTCTCAATTGAGATGCTCACTTCAATTGACTAAGTTTCGCTGTCTGATTAAACTGATTTTTCATTATCAAGTTTTTCATGGTTTTTTATTCACCAAATGTCATACAGCATTATATTTACAGTTGCCTGGTAATGCCACTAAATAAACTAACCAAAGCAAAGTGTTGTCTATGAGAGTATAACTGACACCCAAAGCATGCCATGATTCCAGTGCGTAAGAATACATGTACAATGTAAACAAAGATGGCGGCCAATGTGAATCGAACTCTGAACTCCTGAGTGACCAAACACAAGAAATTTGAAACAACTAAACTAAATGGTATAATATCGACAAAAACACATCAAATAAAGAAAATATGATAATAAATAAAACATTGTGAAAACCAATATCATTATTTTTGTCGTTTTTGTATGCACTATTTTGTGTGGCAATCTGCACGTGAGAAGAAATGCTGTTCCAGTTTTGAAACGGTAATTTCGCGATTGACGATAAGGCGGGAAATTTAAATTATAAGTCGAAACCAACATATCTTTTAAATAAAAACAATTCATCAAACGTAAATATAAGCATTAAATTGTCTTGATATGGCATCTCTGTTCGATATAAATGACAGAGCTTTGCAGACAAACATGTCATAGCGCGCATTATGCACTTTTTCTGCAAAGCTCTGTCATTTATATCGAGCAGAGATGCCATATCAACACAGTTTAATGCTTAAATAGATTATACAAATATGCAATACAAGAATCATCCTGAACTTACTTCTCGGGATGGCAGAGAATGATAATACAATTGAATTAAATGAACGTACTTTATATAATTACTAACTACAGATTTATATGACACTTTTTCTCATATCTGTTGCTTGCATCAAACATTTATCAAATATACTTAAAGTTTTAACATTTTGCTATTTATTCTATAAGTTTAACGTTCGGGTGTCTATAATGATATTGCTTTATAAACTTTACTCTTAACTCTGCAGAAGCTAGATATAGTAGTATAAAATGCATTTTCTACCTCATTTTGTGTTACAGACTGTATAAATTCTTCCGCCTCTCGGAACAGCATTACAGCGTCCGGACTCAATATAAAGTGTGTGCAAACGAAATTAGCTAAATATTTGTTTGGTTTTGGAATTAAAAGTTTTTGTTGATTAATATTGAATTTCTAAGCTATCAGCAAGGTATTTACAAATTTGACATTTTGAAGAATTATCGAATGCATTATGTAATTCTTGAATAAATATGTCATGCAAGCGTTTTTTTCCCCATTATGTACATTTTGAGCAATCCAAACATAGTTAAACCCATGTCTCCATCGATCACTTTTTATCTCATAGACCCAGACTGATTTATAATTAGGTTTTCTGGTGTTGTTCATTACTTTTCGATATACATGTAAGTACAGTCAAATACAGCACGGAGCTTTTGACTTTTGAGTTCACATTTGGTAGTCCTTTAGGGACCAAATGATGCACAGCTTCTATTTTCGGTGCTGGGTGATGACCCCACACCTCATAACAGTAATTAAATATACATGATACATACGTATCGAATGGTCATAATTTAGTTTCAGCATTAAGCATTTAATTTTTAATTCTACTTTTAAGATAATAATACGCTTTCCTTCCCTGTGATGCTAATGTATTCTGTGTCACAGTTAATATTCCATTATAATTAAAATATAGGCCCAAATAACAAAAATTATCATCTTCCTCTATATTCTCCCCTTGAAATTTACAATGCTCATTGGGTAGTAAATGCTTGCTCTTTCTGAAAACAATTGTTTTTGGGTATTTTTATTTATTTTTTTTATTATTTTTTGGGTTTTTTGGGTTTTTTTTTTTTTGTTAACAATTAAACTCCGTTTATTAGAATAAGTTTTCAAACAATCTAGCATGTTTTGAAGATCATTAACTTCTTCAGTGATTAAAACTTTGTTATCGGCATACATGAGAATGAACAAATTTAAAAGATGTAATTGATGGTTATGACAATTAGAATTAATAAGTACACTTTCTATCTCATTTACAACACGAGGATAAAGTTTCCGGGATAAAGATTCCCCCTATAAGAGTCCGACACGTAATTCGGATAAAGCTTTGTTTCTGTTTAACGTCCTATTAACAACCAAGGTCATTTAAGGACGTGTCAGGTTTGGAGGTGGAGGAAAGCCTGAGTACCCGGAGAAAAATCACCGGCCTACGGTCAGTACCTGGCAACTGCCCCACGTAGGTTTCGAACTCGCAACCCAGAGGGTGGAGGGCTAGCTATAAAGTGTCGGTACACCTTAACCACTCGGCCACTGCGGCCCCTTCGGATAAATCAGTTAATTTCCCGCTTAATTACAAAGAGTATATTTTAACAATGCACTCAACTAACACTCTACTCACTAATGGCTCCCGTCTGCTGTTCGACAGACTTCTTTAGGCCTAAACTACGGACAGACTTAGTTTTAGTTTAGTTTAAATCAATTTTATTGAAGATAAAAGCAAATGAATTGGACAAAAGTTATACAACTCACTTACGTCCTTACCGTAATAAGGGTGAATATTTAAACTGATATTGTACTTTAACGAAGACGGGATCATAAAGATAGAAAGGAGAAGAATGGATAAGGAACACCACCAAAAACAGAATGTGGAGTTTTGTAAGATGAAGAAGTTGTATGTGGCCTATATGGTCTTGTCGACGTAGGTAGACTGATTTTCTAACACACAAATCCTTCTGCTTTCTAATGTTCGTCACATCCTGTGTCCAGTATCGTTCTCCCTGTTCACCCGTTTCAGTCACATGACTGGAGATTGTTCCAAAGTCATGTGACTGAACAAGACGGGCAGTATTTTTTTCAAAACAATAACACAATTTGTTTAAATATTTCTATGTAGAGTTTTTTGTTACTTACATGTTAATCGTCTATATGACTCCACCTACATGTATTACTAGGTTTCGTCTTAACGACTACAGTTCTGTTGGCTATATATCGATTTCTATTGACTTTATTAATAATCCTGCATGTTGTAATTTATAGTTTGGTGAAGTTTTGTTTAATATTGTTTACATTGTAACGTCCTATCAACAGCTAAGGTCACTTCGGGCTTCTAACTGAGAATGGATGTTGACCTTTTGACCTCAATCCAGTACGTGACATAGCATTTTAACAGAAATACAGTAATTTATATGTAAATGAGCCGCGATAGCTCAGTTAGTCAGAGTGAGTACTGGTGTCAGGTGAAGATTAGAGGTGCGCGGTTCGACACTCTCTATCCGTGTCAGTTTGTGTTTCTCATGGAGTTGAGAAGCGGACAGATCTGTGCTGTCGTGGTTGTGTCCTTGGGCAAGACACTATACCGTAATTGCTATCGATGGCAAGCAACGGCCTTCCCGTATGTTGTTCAGTGAGGTTGCCATCAGCTACTACAAGAAGATCCCGCGTCAAAATCACTCTTGCTGTTCACAAGGCGTTAAACCCATCAAGCAAACAAATAAACAAAGCCTCAGGTTACAGATAGATCCATAAAAGAGTGTTGGTGCAAATTACTTCATTCTCTACACTTAATATTGTATTTAACATATGTACTTTTGGCACACGTGAAGAATCTTTCTATACAAAATTTCCCCTCTTAAAGTTTGATAAAATTGAGTATTTTCATTTATACATGTCATAAGCGCATATCCCTATATTTTAACATATGTCTGTATGTTAGAAAAATGAACAATAAGTTAAGTATTGTATTCATCTTTAGTAGCATTCATTGTACTAGACAAATGAAATAATCATACAATGTGCTCTAAAATAACGTATGAAATTTTCGTTTACGTTTGCGGTCATTGTATATTTTGTATGTTTAAAATCGGTGGGTAGTTATATATTATTGGTACCGTAATGATCGAGTTGGCGGGAAACAACCGTCAATATCTCTTCCATTGCGATTATGACAATGAAAACTAAATGTATGGTACTTTTTAAATGAATTTATTGAAGTTGTACGTTTCTCTTGAAAACAGGACACATATTTGTATGTGTATGACGTAGATCCTAGGACTTAAAACTGGTTAGGACACATAACATGGCTAGAAAACATTGACGCCGCGAACTTTTAAAAAAAGTGAAAGGAAATGGTTTATCTAATGAGAATAATAAAATACAAGATAATGAAACAAGTATGACGTGAAAAAGGTACAAATCTGACATACAATATGTCTGTATATGTTTCGGATGTTTTTTTTTTTTTTTTTTTACATCGGCCTTTAAAATAGTTTACGGGTTAAAGAAATCTTCGGATTAAATGCTTTATTTAGTAATGCAAAACAACTCAAACTATTAAATAAATTTTAAAATCTAAAATTAAGAAAATACAAGAAAGGGCCTACCTGTTGATGAAAGAGACAGCTTGACAACTTCGGAGATCTTTGTGTTATTCGATCCCAGTGAAAAGTGAATTTTGGGGGTACAACTAGGTATTTTCAAAGGGGTTTTCCACCAAAAGGTGTGGATTGATTGGTTGGTCGTTTTGCGCACGCTCAGATGTCTATAAGTATGTGTTTAGATTAATTCACTCAACTTGGCGATGATAATTGCTGTTGTGTCTTACTAATGAGCCAAATCGGTTCATGGCTTCGTAAGACAGGACTAATTGAAAGTGCTCACTATGTCTTTAACAAAACAGTGAAAGTGCGCGTGGCTTCATTATTTTCATAAATATCAGATAAGTTATTTTGCATGAATTAAATCAAGAAAAACAAATATCTTGCACATTTAATGCTAGATACAAAATACAAGAGTTGTTGTCGTGTGTTTTAACAAAAATATTAGTTAAGTATGGATATTTCTACGGCGAACAAAATCTAAATTAACACTACAAGATAACTACACAGAAAAGGCTATAACAAGCATGCAGATATACATCACAGTTGGAACAAGTTAATTCAAATATATATTCTTATCACGGAAAGTACAAACAATAGGTTAATATTTATGCAATGTAATATAGATGTAAAATGTACCAATGACAAAGTTTCCTTGCCGAGAGGTTGACCAAACAAACAATGCGCTAATAATATGCACAATATAAACAAACACATTCCCTCTTCTTTCTTGAACATTTGTTGAATGAGTATTTTTCTATACCCTTGGTCTCCAGCACCTCTGAAGTGTCCCTGAAAGACGAAAAAGTCGCATCAGTTCTATATATTACTAAAATTACAAGTGTCATATGCATGTGTTTCTTCAATTTTTAAGTCAAAATTTTAAGGTCCATTTTTGTAATATATTACTGTAAAACTTCGGGATCTGAATGAGAAGATTCAATTTTAATCGTGCAAGTCTGTTTGGATTCCAGGTAAACTTTGAGTGTACTCCGAGTGTTTACCTGGAGTCCTATCAGGCTCAATTCTACCTGGGTCCACATGTATCACATGTACCTGTAACCAAGTACATATAGACTACATAATGCACAGATAGATGTATACTCATATACAGGTAGACTCATAAAACATGTAACAATAAGATATATGTTACAGTTTTATCTTTGTATATATCATCTTATTATTTTGTTGGTTCATTTTTAATTGGTTGATTAACAATGCATCTAATATAATTGATTTTTTTTATTAGGGTTAATGATTATTTTTTATTAAAAAACCCTATATAAAATAACTGAATAGATCTGGCACTTCATTGAAAAATTTATGATAGCATTCCTTTGATTTGAAATGTTGTAGCTACCTAGATAATATATGCCCAGAAAAGGTGCCATGCGAAAAAATGCCCTTTTTTACCTAGCGCCTTGCCCTTTTCAAATCCTAGCTGAAACACTGGTATAGGTACTTTCTATATCATAATCCACTTCGAAATTAGTAAAGGGAGGGCATATATATATTATAGTGTATATATATATAGTGTATATATATATAGTAAATTGTAAATACTATGTATGAGTGTGAGTACAGGTAATACGAGTCAATTTGTAGCATAAAGGTTGTAAAACATCTCAAGAACTCGATGGATTTAGATATTAACATTATAGTGTCATGTTCTTTCGTTACTTTACCACACTTTGACTACTTTTGTAATATTATTTAATAGTTTGTGTACAAGATATTCCATAAATAGTTTGTATACAAGATATTCCATAAAACCATCACTCATGTCAATGTTAAAGGATCAAAGGTCACATCTTCCACTTTGAAAAAAAATATTAACATACAGATCTGTTCATTTTGCTTAATTTTAGCCTATTTGGTAGTCAGGCTAAACATTTTCCAGAACATGATTCACACACTTATTTCCAATCAGTCTACTGATACTGATTCTCCCTCTGTGTTCAGTAGTATTACACAACATGGATGAATTAAGAAAGAAAGCAAATCATTGCGTACTTTTTATTATAAACTATGATAAATATAACATATTAACAAGTGCAATAAATATATTTATATCTTCAAACATCTAGATCTATATTTTGAGGTACAAATAGATGAAAACTGAAATCTTTCTTTATCCATATTTGAGTTCCAGGAACACAGCTCCAGTCACCGTAATAAATCCTATTATCAGAAAAAGCACTTTCACCAATCTTATTTCACAAGAGTTGAACTCATGAGGAAGCACCTCAAAGAAAGTTATATAAAGAAATGTTCCACAGGCTATGCCTTGGAGAATGCCTTGTACAAGAGTAGATACTTTCGAATCCCACAGATCAATGATTCCAATTCCAATCCCAATTCCAACAGGAGCAGAGAGCCCAAATAAAGCCAAAGACCTTATTATGGCAACCCTCGAAAGTTTACTTTGAATCAAGTTCATGCCCAAACTGAAGCTGAGAATTCCTTTGTGTAGCAAAAGAGCAGTGAATAAACCAATAACTGACTCTATATCCTTTTGCAGACCAACTGCTAGTCCTTCAAATAGCGAGTGAAGTGAGATTGCAACCAACAAAAGCAGGGACCGGAGTGTGGAATGTTGGTGCACAAAGTCATCATGGATATGGCTATCATGGCTACTTTCTCTGTTAAAGCTACGAGTCAATGAATCATGGATAGGCTCGTCACTTATGCCGGAGATTGAATGTTCACTGGAAATGGATCTGTTATAGCCTCTGTGGTCTCCATTGTCATCACTCAAAAGCGGTGTCTTGCTGCAGGCTGCACGACACTCGTTATTTTCGTCCTGTACGGGTTTTCTTTCTTTCACTGTGAGAACTATTTGTTCAATTGTCAGTACAACGAAGAGTCCGAATACCATAGCAAACTCAGGAACAGGAAATTCCGTTTTCATTTGAAGACTATCCAGAGCCATTTCCAGATCTCGTCTGACATCTGGAAGCAGTCCCAGTAGGCATGTGGCCAAGAAGACACCAGCTGCGAAACAACTCAATATACTTAATGTTCGTCTGTAACCGACTTGTTTGTGGAAACTTATACCACGGGCAGTTTGTGTCTGCATGCACCGGACAATGAGTAACGGCAACAATCCCAGACCCAGTGTAAATACAAATAGCCCGACAATCACCAGGACTTTAACCACCTGGACATCCACCATCTTAACAGCTGTGTTAATTAACGCACATTACCTACAGTGTGTCCCTATCGAGGTAACTAACTGGAATGACAACCGGAAATACTTGACTAAAGATAATAATAAAGGCAAAACCGGAAAGAAAGAAAATCCTTTCGGAAATATCCGGATTTCAAATTATCTGAACATCATTATAATCAATACGGTGATAATGCAGCAAATGCTATGTTAATGTTTTTCAAGCTTTATCGTAAATTTGATTTTTCGTCAATGATAGCCATATTTTCCCTGTTACATATTATTTAAATTTACTGAAAGATTTTATTTTTTACCAGCACATTCACATGCCGTTTCTAATTTTACAATACTTTATAAACATGGCGCCCACAATGTAAACATTCCAACGTGAACATCATTTGCCGAGTATACAGTAACTATATGATACAACTTTTTTGTCATTATTGTGTGTATCCCATAGAAGGTGCTGAAACTACCCCGTCCCACCCCACCCCATAGCATTGTTCCTCTACTTCCTTCGTTTCTGTTCATCCTCATCAGCCAAGGGGCACAGGGGCTCGGTTTCTGTATTTTGAGTAACATATGAATGACATTTTAACAACCACAATATTATAAATTAAGAATTCATATACATCCTGAAATCTATATACATGTAATTGGGGTTATCGATATCTTCTATTCATCAATAGATATACCCCGATTTTTAAAGATTGTACATTTGTATATATTCATCTTTATAGTGTTTTGTTGACGTTGTTAACTGATGTCATATGTTACTCAAAATATTTAAATCCCCAGTGATTTCATATTCTAAAATGCGAATATATTCTTTACAGATAAGATCTCTAGTATTCATTTTTACTTTATGGCTTTTCATTTCTCATAACTTTAGTGTTCATGTGCAAAACCAATTTTACAACATTCTTGTATAATTTACACACATATCTCATGTGGCTATCAGTTGAATTACAGTAGTACTACAGATTTTCTTTCACTTGAATAAACAGTGACATGACTATATCGCACTCAAGGTGTCCCATGTTAAATGTACAATACAAATTGTGTATGTGTAATAAATGTCTAAAAAGAAAAAAACGGTCATTCCTGGGTCCTATATGAAAATAGGATATTTTAGATAAACACTAGAAAATGAACAGTATGCTAAAATGAAAAATAGGCAAATATCAGATAGATTTTTGGGGTGTGATACAGATGGGGAATTGTATGGTTTATGAAAAATTAAGAACAAAATGGTTTTAGAACCACCAGCCTATGGTCAGTACCTGGCAACTGCCCAACATACATGTAGAGTTTTCGAACTCACAACCCAGAGGTGGAGGGCTAGTGATAAAGTTTTGGTACACCTTAACCACTTGGCCACCACAGCCCAATGCTCAGTTAATATAAAGTTCTGTTCATTTTATGTTGTTACTTGCAGACCATGAAGAGTTCAATGGCGGGTCGCTTGACCATGTCCTCCTTGTTGGCACCAAGTCTGGACAGCAGTCTAGCCAGTAATACAAGCTCTCAGAACAGGAGCAGTGCAAGCCTCACTAAAGCTGAAAAGGAGATAAAGGTAGTCTTTAAACTATACAAAAATATGTCGTCAAATTATGGGGAAGTAATAAAAAAAAAGAAATAAAGCCGTAATACAAAAATACGAAAATAGGCAGAGGGATTTTGTGTTCTGTCTAGTGGAGAAATACATATTAGATAGATCTAAAATAAACAAAAGTGCAAAAATCACTATGTGGTGTGGGTTGGGGGTCTTACGTACAACATTCCTCTAGGTGGAAATCATTGAAAATTGTGGATCGGAGAGTATACAAAAGATCTCATTAGAAAATCAAGGTAATTTACTTCAAAGGAATGAGTCCAACAAGGTGTTTCTTCCGTAGGTCCGAATTTAAACAGCTCTTAGTCTTAGCATTATAATTCTGATCTAAGGAAGCTCCTTTATAGTATAAAGTGCAAAAATGTTTAAGAAATCAGGTATTTTTCAGTATGTGAGTTCACTATGAAAATTCTCTAGATTAATTATAATTATTTTGAAGAAATAAAGAAGCTTGACCCCATGAGCGCGTATGATAACTTGGTTGTGATTAATTGGGTTCAAGTTTTCATATCATTCAATTATATATATAATACCATACATCTTATTCTATATTTAATTTTCAGGCACTTAAAGCAGAAAATAACAAGCTGAGAAAAGATTTGGAGGATGTGAGGTATGTAACAAAGCTGGCAGTGAGTTCTGTAACATTTTTTTTTCAGATCAACATAATTATATAGAATAGACATCAAGACAATGCGTTTGTGTTTTATTTTAACTTTTTGGTTTTTATATTTTTTGCTCAATCAGACAAATATTGCGATTGTAATTCACCAATGAAAATGGAAATAGGACAAAAGACTAAAACACTGAATTCCTGGTTCATTCCTATATTTATTTTCAGGTCTCTTTATAACCAGCTGGTATCTGAAAATTCTCATGAGAAATTTGACGAGAGGAGGATCACATTACTGAAGTCCCACATCATACAGTTAGAAAGACAGGTGTTTAGTCAAAGATTGATTATGACATCTGATCAATTATGACATCATACCAGGTCAATTATGGTATCATACCTGGTGATAGTGACATATCTGGTCGATTATGACATCATATCTGGTTGATAATGACATCATACCTGGCTGATTATGACATATATGGTCAATTATGACATCATATCTGGTTGATTATGACATATATGGTCAATTATGACATCATATCTCGTTGATTATGACATAATACCTAGTTAATTATGACATGATCATATCTCGTTGATTATGACATGTATGGTCAATTATGACATCATATCTGGTTGATTATGACATCATACCTGGTTGATTATGACATATATGGTCAATTATGACATCATATCTGGTTGATTATGACATATATGGTCAATTATGACATCATATCTGGTTGATTATGACATATATGGTCAATTATGACATAATACCTAGTTGATTATGACATGATCATATCTCGTTGATTATGACATGTTCATATCTCGTTGATTATGACATATATGGTCAATTATGACATCATATCTGGTTGATTATGACATGATCATACCTGGTTGATTATAACATCATATCTGGATATAATGTCATAATCAATCTTTGATCATTGATGTATTTATCATTAAATGTGTTACAGTATTACATGATTAACTATCACAAAATGTAGTTCAAGTTTTCCAACATATAGATGTTTACAGGTACCTGACTTTCCTTAATTACGTACTACCTGCCCTAGACTTTTTAACATGATTTTTTGTCCAATGTGCATTATCAAATTCAGACAAAGGTGATATGATAAAAGCAATATAAAGCAAAAAGAAAAAAGAAAAACCCAAAACAAACAAGCATGACTACCAACAACCTTATACTCCCGAAATGAGTGTATATTGGAGTCCGGTTTTCCATCCATCTTTCTATGTCAGATAATGTGAAACTCCAGTGACATATCCTTTGTCTTTTATAGTCATTATGCACCGAAGTTGTGTGACTTTTCTCCGCTGGAAACAATAGGGAGAGGATGTTAGAACTATAGTTTTTAGCTCACCTGGTCCGAAGGACCAAGGTGAGCTTATGCCATACCGTGTCGTCCGTCGTCCGTCCGTCCGTCAACAATTGACTTATTTGACTTCTTCATAACCGCTGATCGGAATTTCACCAAATTTGGTCAGAAGCATCCTTATGGGTAGGGGACGCAAAATTGTACAAATGATGGGGCTGACCCCCTGGGCGCCTCTAGGGCGGGGCCAAAAGGGGTCAATTTAGCTATTTTGATATAAACGACTTCTTCTCTGAAACCGAGCAATGGATATCGCTCATATTTGCTTGGTAGTATCACTATGGGGTGGGGATTCAAAATTGTACAAATGATGGGGCTGAACCCCCAGGGGCCTGAGGGGCGGGGCTAAATGTGGTCAATTGGGCTGTATTGATATAAACGACTTCTTCTCTGAAACCGAGCATTGGATATCGCTCATATTTTCC
The DNA here is from genome assembly GCF_902652985.1 of Pecten maximus. Classification (NCBI taxonomy): domain Eukaryota; kingdom Metazoa; phylum Mollusca; class Bivalvia; order Pectinida; family Pectinidae; genus Pecten; species Pecten maximus. The sequence goes on along the minus strand of NC_047023.1, from coordinate 10,048,409 downwards.
TGGTAGCATCACTACTGAGTGGGGTCTCAAAATTGTACAAATGATGGGGCTGACCCCCCGGGGCGCTGAGGGGTGGGGACAAACAGGGTCAATTTGGCTAAATTGATATAAATAACTTCTCCTCTGAAACTAAGCAATGGATATCTCACGTATTTGCCTTGTAGCACGTACTTGGGGTAGGAATTCAAAATTGTACAAATGGTGGGGCTAACCCCCTGGGTGTCTTAGGGGCGGGGCCAAAAGGGGCCAGTTTGGCTAGATTGATATAAACGACGTCTCCTCTGAAACTAAGCAATGGATATCTCACATATTTGACTGGTAATATCCTCTTGGGGTAGGGATTCAAAATTGTACAAATGATAGGGCTGACCCCCCTGAGGGCTGAGGGGTGGGCCAGAAGGGGTCAATTTGCCTAAATTGATATAAACAACTTCTTCTCTGAAACTAAGCAATGGATATATATATATCGCTCATATTCGCTTGGTAGCATCCCCTTGGGTTAGGGATTCAAAATTGTACAATTGGTGGGGCTGACCCCGAGGGGCGGGGCCAAAAGGGATCAATTTGGCTAAATTGACATTTTTAGAATTACAATAAAAACAATGTTCATGTAACCATATAAAATGCATATGATATATATTGACATAGCAATACCAGTGGCAAATATACTTAAGCATAGTTCTTGTTTCATATCTCATGAAACCAGGTGAGCGATACAGGCCCTCTGGGCCTCTTGTTTACTTTCGCCATCCATCTGTTGTCACTGGAATTTCATACTTGGGTTCACGAAGGTAGGTCACTTGGGCTTTATAACTTTGTCCTTTGACCTACATCAAAGTAAAAATTTTGTCTTTACATGTTACTGGTTATTTTCACATATCATAAAATAAGTTGATACGAGGCCGTTGTGAGTTAATAAAAACATCTGTTTGGTGTTCTTTAAGGTACTGTTGATGTCCGAGGCCCTGAGCTCTCGCAGTGGAGCATTAATGGAGGTGGAGAATGCCCTTACATGGTTGGCTGACAAATGCAGGTAACATAGGCCATCATTGATGTAATGATAACTTGACTTATGTTCTTCTTCGTTCCTCATCCGTACATAAATCATTTCGTATCTATTTTCAATGAAAACATAAACCAAATACTTTTTCGACAATTTAATAGCATGTGAGATACGTGTACAGCAGTGTTTCAAGTACGATTAGAAACCAACGCAATTAACATGAATATTCAGGAATGTACTTCACAAGTCCACTTATCCAGTCCAATACACATTCCTGAATGTCACAATGAAAAAACGCTGTCACTGGAATAGGAATACTACACTGTATTTCAAGCATGTGTTCTACAAACATAAAAACCAATAGTTAGAAAAATACACAAATACAATAAATGAAAAACGAGATTAAATAAGCTCTACGATATCTACCACCCACCCAACCTGAAGGGGGAAAAAATACACGTCCGTACTGCTGTGTACGATCTCGTCGAATGCTAACACGCGCTGAAAGCACGTACGACATGCTACACTGCACCCGTGTACAAATTTCAAAACTATCGACAAACGAAATGAAATGCATATCTTCAAGATACATCTGGAGGTCTAGGGTTCCTTCTAAACTGATAAATTAATGTATTGAGGTCACGGGCCAATATATATGACCTCTACTTCATGCTTCAATGACCTCTTGATAATCTTTAATGTTTAACTTTGTTTCAGCTACAGTAGAGACACAGAATTTTTTATAGAGAAACCGGGTAGACTATAGGTTTTCCTCCCCATCTGTCTGTTCATCCGTCCATCTCTCAGTACATCTGTCAGTCCACCCATCTGTCCAGCCGTCCATTTGTTGTACATTCATCTGTCAGTCTGTCCACTCAGTTTTCTGCACTTTTATTAGCCATGCTAAAAGGGATGTAACTTCAATATGAGTAGCTTCAGATCAAGTCGAGTTTCAGGGTATTTGGGTCAAGGTCACTTTTGCTATTTTTAGCAGGGGCGGGTAGTGGATATGTATTCTCTCATAATGCTTGTTGTAAAAGCTGTACTGCATTAGGATCAATTTTAGAATCATAGACTTTTGAAAAGCTTATTGATTTTTGACAAAAATCGTGAGCATATCTTCAGGTTAACTTTATCTTAAAAATATGTTTCTCACATAGTTCAAAATAAAATATCATTAACTGATATAGGAACCTTGCCGAGTCAATGACACCATCATTTGCTAATTATAAGTCGTTTCTAGATCAGAGCTTGCAAAATCATGTATTCACAAATATGTCTGAAGAGGTAAGGTCTCGTGATTTACAGTATTGTATTCCATCGTACAATGTATGTTGCTGCTGAGAAAAGGTGACAATATATCTGTCAGTGCTTGTCTGTTGAGACACAGACTATATAACCTTGACCTTCCAGAAACTACTCTGATACACAATCTATTATTCTCTTGTATGTTGCTACTGAGAAAAGCCATATGATGCCTGGCAATGGTTGTCTGTCGAGACACAAGCTATATAACCTTGTCCTTCCAGACACTACCTTGACTTACAACCTACTATTCTGTTGTATGTTGCTACTGCGAAAAGCCATATGATGTCTGGCAATGGTTATTACGTTGTTGTTTCAGACACTATATAGCCCTGGAGGTCCCAGGAGCAACAGTTTCTGTTCCAAGGTCAGACTTCACACAGATGGTACACACTGCTGAGTCGAGTAGAATCAAGCTTTTCAAAAACATAGAGGTATAGTTGGTCATTGAAGAAATGATATCTTTATAAAAAAAATTTAGTGTTTTTTCCTATATATCTCCTATTCATTTTGATCAATATATTTCACTATAGTTTAAATTTTTCATTGAAGTGTCTTTCATAAATTATGATTTCAAAGTATTGATGTTTAAATAACAGAATTTTCTCTTAACAGAACTGCTCCACACAGACACAAGGCCAGGCTCTGATGTTTATGAATGCCTTCATCAAACCACAATCCTTCCAGAATTGTACCTTGTTAGATATAGCCTCCGGTAGACTTGACTACATCAACCTAAAACATGTGGTATGTTTGGCAGAAAGTACACAGCATATTGTAATGACATCAAAGAATTTATTTCATTTCTATTTTTTGACAAATGTAATTACAGTATACACAAAAATAAAAATAGTTTCCTGACCCAGCTTCTGAGAGTTACTCTTCATGTGTGTTCTTTCATTAATATTCATAGGGTTCCGATTATTTGCATGAAATCTCGTCTCGAGACAAATTATTTGTTTGCTCGCTGGGTTTATCGCTCCTTGAACAGTCAGCATTTGTTTTGAGATAGGGTCTCCTTGTAGTAGTTGGTAACTACCTCACTGAACAATATATGAAAGGCCCATTGCAATTATGGTAAAGTGTTTAAACAACGACAGCTTCCTGTGAAACACAAACCGGCACAGGCCTCGGATTGTCACCTGCGATTACATAGCTGGTGCTCTCACCAACTGACCTATCAAGGCCCCTCTTTTGGGATCAGACATCATTACTGTGCAGTAAATTGTAATTTTTTATGAAATTTTGTTTAAACCTAAAGCGAAAACTGACAATTTATATATCTTGCCTATGAAATATTATAGTAATGTTTCTAATATTTTAAATTTTGATATTTACCAGTCAAAGCTGGAGAGCAAGTTATCCTCCCTATACAAAGACCTTACGCAGCTTCACGATGTCCTGGAGACCCCACAGGACAGATCTGTGATGACGTCATCATGTGTAGCTAGTGTGATCCGTGACAGGGCATCAACCCAACTCCTCAGGTCCTGTGCCCGCCTCAAAGACTGTTGTGGAGACCTGCTTTCTCTCTCACTGCTCTACCCCAGTGCACCCTGGGTATGATATCTGTTCACATAAAACTGTATCGTATTGATAAAAGGTTATGATAAGATAACATTATGATACTCATACACTCAGAGGGAATCAAGCAGGGCAAGGAATATGATTTCATTAATTCAATGGTCCTTTGGGCACGTTTAGGTTGAAAAGTACTTGCCCAAATCTGACATATAGTGGTCCCATTTAACTGAATTAGCAGCTTCTTTAATTTCTCAAAATGGCAAGAAAATTCTACTGGCCTATCTGGTATGTATTGATCAATATTTAATTGTATATAGACCAAATTTACTGGCCCCGGACCATCAGACTTGGGATTTTTTGCGTCCTGGCACAGGTGCTCCGCACATCAATGCTCCATTATAGTCAACATTATAGTGGGTAGTTCCATTTGTGCACAGGTGTGCTAACAAAACATATTGATTAGGAATACTACTGTGTCCAGCAGGGTGCTGTTTTGGACCGTTCGTTTTTGTTACAATTTTATATTGACAACACAGGGGTTGTACCATTTATTTTTGATGCATGGTTTACACATATTCAAGTAACTATGTGATCAATTGTTCACATGTTAACAGTTTTGTCGCTAAATCTAGACCAGTATAAATACAAATGATGCAGCTGATGATAGGTTTGTTACATTATAAACAACTAACAGATATATGTATATATACACAAAACAACTATTTCCCCTAAATGACTATAGACTCGTCTGTAATCAATATGCTAATCAAAGCTCAACACGACAGGGTCATTCTGATCGGACTATACCTGGGTAGTATTATATGCTTCTGGAGTACAGTAAAACACGGTTATAACGAATCCCAGGGGACCAACTGAATCAGTTCGTTATATTGATACTTCGTATTACGAATTCTATTGTTTTTTCCTAAAAACTTCGCTATATGAAAATATTAAATTTTATAAATATTAGATGCAATTATTTTAAGTCAGTTATAACTTTCTGACGAAACTTTTCTCGTGAGACAAGGGTGTACAAGGTACTAAAAACATCTGACGTATGATTTTGAGACTCCAGAAAACGGCCTGTCACCTGTAAATAATCACTCGCCATAGCACCACTGTTTACGGAATCCTCCTCTTTCTCTATTTTCTCGTCTTCACTGTCTGAAACGTTCATAACGTCTTTTACAACATCTCCGTATGACTGACGAAATCGGTCGCGTTGATCTTTACCTCAGAAGCCTCGTTTTCACTAGCTCTCAGGTCGCTTGATGATGAAGCCTTTGCAAAACATATATGTACTGTGTACACACTAAGAAAAATGGATTAACAACTCAACATAAACATCGATAAAACAACTCACTTTATTCAGAAGTTATCGAAAACACAACTCACCGATTCAATATCTGTACAAATATATACGTACCCTGAAATGTACCCTCGGGCGCCTCTCGGGGACACGGTCGTGATCACCAGGGCATGACTTCCGACTTTGGATGATGGGTTCGTACTATAGTGTTAAAATAACACAGAATTTCAGCCGACGGGACAGCTTAATTGGTTCGTTATAGAGAATATTTCGCTATGTGAAATTCGCAATATGATTATAGAATTACATAGAAGTAAGATGGAGAATAGCTGGGGAATCGGAATCAGTTCGCAATATCCATAAAATCGCTATAAGCGTGTTCGTATTAAATGTGTTTTACTGTATATATGATATTGTAGCCTTTCAATCTAAAAATGCTACCACCTAAATCAGATGTGGACGCTGATACTCTTTCTGAAGTACTGATATCATTGCAGCCACCATTGAAGAAATCGATGCTGAAAGATGTGACCTGTGATCATGTGATGGCCAGTCTTCCTAGTCTTCCTAAGTCTAAAATACCAGAGGTCAAGCGAGTGATGACCGCTCTCCTTAAAGCCCAGAGTTATCATCATCACATGCTGTCCCAACAGGTAAGTGTTCCCTCCCAGAATGATATACAGGTATATCATCATAGCTGTTCCAACAGGTAAACATCCTCCTCAGAACAATATATATTACTATAGCTGTTCCAACAGTAAAACATCCCTCCCGGAACAAAATATATTATTATAGCTGTTCCAGTAGGTAAACATCCTTCCTGGAGGAATATATATTATAATAGCAGTTCCAACAGTTAAACATCCTCCTCAGAACAATATAAATAGCTGTTTCAACAGGTAAACATCTGGACTTGAACAGTACATTTTATCACAGATGTATTAATAGGTTACCAGACTCCCCAGAATTATAATTGACCACATGCTATCTAAATCATTAATTTTCAACCCCACAAACCTGTATCATTGGATAATTTGTAATTAAATAACTTTCCTTCCTAGAACAATATCAGTACATTGTATTTGCAATTAGCACATCTGTCTTATAATTATCAGCTAATGCTTGTTCATGCATGTGACAATGAATGTCCTTGGTCATTGATATTAGATGTATGTTAACAGTTAATCCCTCTTATATAATTTTATATAATAAAATTGTTAGCTATGATCTACAGTGGAACTTCGTTAACTCGAAGTCGACGGGACCACGAAAAAACTTCGAGTTATCCGAGTGTTCGAATTAAGCGAGTTATCGTTTTTGGTGAAAAGTTTGGTCAATATTTGTCAACATTATATAATCATTATAAATTCGCTGTGTCGCTCATCAGTTTAGTGTGAAGACTGGTCAATACTGGTAAATATATATGTAATGTTTCGTTATGTCACTTGTAATTTGGTGTAGTTTTGCCGATATACAGTCACGATAAAGTTTCTTTCACTTAGTCACTTCAAAACGATCTGATGTGCAAGTCATGTTTGCAAAAGGTAAACGATAAAACGGAATTCGACAAAATAACAAGTTATTAATGTCAAAACAAATAACCGTTTAAGTTTAACACAGATTGCATACAAAACGTAACAGAACCATTACCTTTTATTGGACATATATAAAATACTGTTTGTTCGGCCTACTTACTTTTTATTGATAACCACGCCATTTCCATGTGTATTAGCACCGGAAGTTGGGCTGCGCATGTGCGTATAAAATGTTACTGTAACTGAGTTGGCGTTTTATCCGATTTAATAGACAGCACTGACCGTTACAGTTGTACTCTGAACACCTCGGCAGTAATTACGCTATTGTTTCAGCAGTTTAAAGATTTAATAGGCGCCGGTGACTGTGTCATTTCTACACCTGTAAAAACATCAGCCGGGTAGATCTACCGGTGTGTCAGAGATTAGTTCCGCTTGAGCGAACGGGTAGATGAGTTGTTGACTATCGTGTGTACTGATATCGGCGACCGCCTTGGGAAATTACCTGATGTAAGTAAAGCAGTACTTTTTATCACCAAGTCTTGTTGTTATAAGATTCAACCGACAATTTCTTTTATGAATTTATGAAACACTTATAATAGCATGTACAGAGACCGGACAGAAGTATTCGGACAAAATGGCCGCCGTAACGTCATGTGCACATCTCGCTAGAAAAATAAAACTCTTTATAAAAATGATATGTGTTGTGATACTGACCTAATATTTGGTGATCTGACCCTTGGACTTCCGTACTTCCTTCAGACGGGCGGGAATCGATTGGTATAAGCCTTGAACATATTCTACATCAATGCTTTGCCAGATGGTTTGTATTGCGTCAAAAAGCTCTGTTTGATTAGTGATGTTGTTGACCACTGCCTTTAGTCGTATTTTTAGTTTTAACCACACATTCTCGATGATATTTAAATCAGGACTTTGTGGGGGCCATTCTAGAACGGGAATATCGTGGTTTGTAAAATATTCAGACACAACACGAGCCTTGTGAACTGGAGCATTGTCCTGTTGAAAAATATAGTTTTGGTTTGCAAAGTGTCTCGCTAAAACTGGCCACAGATTTTCTTCCAAAATTTCAATATACTTTAGGGCATTGATTATTCCATTTACACTGCAAACAGTACCAACTCCATTATGGGTAATACACCCCCAAATCATCACGGAAAGTTTCCGGTGTGACCGCGGACAGATGCAGGCTGGCCGGTATGCCTCGTCTTTTCGCCTCCATATAAAAATTCTGTTGTCGTTGCCGATCACGATTTGACTTTCATCAGAAAAAATAACATCTTTCCAATAGTTTTCTACAGTCAGATTTCTTTTCTCAAAACAAAATGACACACGTTTTCTCAGATTGACTTCACGAACAACCATAGTTTTCTTCACTACCCTTCTACGGTATCCCTGATTTTTTAAATTCCGGTCAATTGTTTTACTACTAACCTGTACATCATTTACAATGTTCCTGTAGTCATTTAATTCGGCTGTTACTTCATCCAACGATTTTCTCCTATTTCCACGAACAACTTTCAAGAGCTTTCTCTGGTCGCGATCTGTCAAATATGGCATCCTTCCACATCGATGTGTATTTTCAGTGTTTCCTCGTCTCACATATCGCTTCCAAATATCAGAAACTGTAGATTTTGGTATTTCTAACCTATCTGCAACAATTGTTTGTTTTATCCCACCTTCTATCATCGCTACCACCGCTTTTCTTAAGCCTGATGTCAATTCTTTACCACGACGACCCATGTTACTTCCGTGAATTCCTGCGATTCCGTCAGCAGACGACGCAATTTATTTTTACCGCCACAACATTCCGCGTGACGTCATCTTTCCGATGACGTATAGTATTACGCGAACCAAGCCTCCAAACTGGATTTATCCTTATTTTTATGCGCCGCGCGAAATTGAGCGGTAAATATTACGACGCGTTTGTCCGAATACTTCTGTCCGGTATCTGTAGGTTAGTAGTGCCGATATGTTCAGTATTACAAACGGAATTTAGATCTAGCTCTTAAAAAATGTCGGCGTTTGCCACCGATCGACGAAAATTATACTTCGAGTTATTCGAACATTTCAAGTAGGATTTTTATTGTTGGGACCAAATTTTTACTTCGTATTATCCGAGTTTTTCGAGTTATCCGAATTCGAATTTTCCGAGTTTTTTTTACTAAGATAAAGAGAGAATTCGGCCGGGACCGGCGAGGTACTTCGAGTTAAGCGGGGTATTCGAGTTATCCGAGTTCGAGTTAACGAAGTTCCACTGTATATGAACGAAATAATACATAAAGAAAAAAAAAAACTCGACAACTCATCTTTCATCACATATTGGCGATTCCTCAGTCTGTTTTATTCAAAGAAAAGTATTGTGACATCATATTATACAGAGTAAGACAGGAATTCTACACTGTAATATACCTTTACACAGAATTGTGTAAGACACTTGTTTAAAACTCTAAAAGTCACTATTTGAGTGTAACTATTATTTATGTCTTTGGTGTGTTAAACTTTGTTAACTTTTAGATAAAAGGATTAAAAGAAGAAGTGAAATTCCATCAAGCTGTTTATAATCTCCAGATCTCCTACTCCGAGACACTCCTGACCGCAGTAAGGTAGGCTGTATATACCCTGTAGTTGATGGCATAATCCATTGTTGTAAATCCATAATTTTGAAGTTTTCACAATATATATCATAAGTAGATTTACCATCCACAAAAACTACTTATCTACCACACCTTGGTAAGAGTTCTTTATTTAAAACATCATCAGATGGTGAGCTATTCAAATCGCCATACCTGGGGTGTCTGTCGTCCATCCATCTGTCTATCTGCCTGTCCGTCTGTAAACAATTATTGGTATCGTTGTTTCTTGAGAAGTACAGGAAGAATCTTTCTCAAACTTCACATTGAATCAACTACTGTGGAGCAACAACCAACGGTTTATTAAGAGTTTCAATAAACTACAGTGAACATTCTCTGTATCAATTCAGTTATACTGGCCTTTGATAAAGTTGACGGATATATCAACACTCTGAAAGGTCCTGATAAAGTTTGTTTATATTACAGGGAAGGATACAGAGACTTTGAGAAGTCCACTAATGAGTTCCTCATCAAGCCTCTACGTGGTGAGTTATTTTCAGGCTATTCCAGTAAAACATCTGTCCCACCCCGGACTCCAGGTTCCAGAAGTTATTGAATAAATTACTAGAACTTATAGGAAAGAAATCCAACCATGGGTAGAAGTTATTTATTTTAGATTCCTGGGGTCAGGTAGATATTTTAATGGAATAGCCCATACAATATAACATCAGGACCTGTTCTGTTTGTACCTTATCCCAGTCTGATGATAAATCTACAATAATCATAGGAAAAATTGATGGTACTTTTAAATTATACAAATGTTATATCAAAATATGATAAGACGATGTGGTATTGAATTTTTCTTGGTCAAGTGTCAGGCACAAACCTACAGCTATATCAGAATTGTTCTCAGTCAAGTCTCCAGACACAAACCTACAGTTATATAAGTTTGTTCTCAGTCAAGTCTCCAGACATAAACCTACAGCTATATATCAGAATTGTTCTCAGTCAAGTCTCGGGACATAAACCTACAGCTATATCAGAATTGTTCTCAGTCAAGTCTCGGGACATAAACCTACAGCTTTATCAGAATTGTTCTCAGTCAAGTATCGGGACATAAACCTACAGCTATATCAGAATTGTTCTCAGTCAAGTCTCGGGACATAAACCTACAGTTATATAAGTTTGTTCTCAGTCAAGTCTCCAGACATAAACCTACAGCTATATAAGTTTGTTCTCAGTCAAGTCTCCAGACACAAACCTACAGCTATATAAGTTTGTTCTCAGTCAAGTATCGGGACATAAACCTACAGCTATATCAGAATTGTTCTCAGTCAAGTCTCCAGACATAAACCTACAGCTATATAAGTTTGTTCTCAGTCAAGTATCGGGACATAAACCTACAGCTATATCAGAATTGTTCTCAGTCAAGTATTGGGACATAAACCTACAGCTATATCAGAATTGTTCTCAGTCAAGTCTCGGGACATAAACCTACAGCTTTATCAGAATTGTTCTCAGTCAAGTCTCGGGACATAAACCTACAGCTATATCAGAATTGTTCTCAGTCAAGTCTCCAGACATAAACCTACAGCTATATCAGAATTAATCTCAGTCAAGTATCGGGACATAAACCTACAGCTATATCAGAATTGTTCTCAGTCAAGTCTCCAGACATAAACCTACAGCTATATCAGAATTGTTCTCAGTCAAGTCTCGGGACATAAACCTACAGCTATATCAGAATTGTTCTCAGTCAAGTCTCCAGACACAAACCTACAGCTATATCAGAATTGTTCTCAGTCAAGTCTCCAGACACAAACCTACAGCTATATAAGTTTGTTCTCAGTCAAGTCTCGGGACATAAACCTACAGCTATATCAGAATTGTTCTTAGTTAAGTCTCCAGACACAAACCTACAGCTATATAAGTTTGTTCTCAGTCAAGTCTCCAGACATAAACCTACAGCTATATCAGAATTGTCCTTTGTTCACATGTTTCTAAACAAATACAAGATGATTCAACATTGTACCAATAAGGACACACATGTCATCATCTTCGACGATGAGATGTCATATATTACCTGAAAATGGTCAGTATATATGACATAGCTGTGATTACATCACCGTATTATGTTACAGATATTTTGGAGGCCTATTTAAGTATGAAAACCTCAGGCAGTGAGACTGGTCTTCGGCAATTCCTGACTTGTTTCAAAAATAGCGAGGATCAGGTGAGTTGTGATTTTAAAGAGGCTTGCCCGCAGAGAGATCAGAAAAATTGGCTAATAGAAAAAGATTTTTTACACATGACAGATTGTTGGAATTGTTGAGTTTTTCATTTTATTTTCCTTATAAAACGCTGAAAAGTGATATTAAAACCTCACTTTTAAATATTATTTATTTAATCGCAACCAGCAATAAGTCTAATTTGATTGACACATCAAAGAAACAAGCACGTGCACAGTGCCGCACAGTGATAACTTCAAAGGCAGCGGCGATTTACAAAGAAGATTTGCCGTTATATTCCATACATTTCCCTCTCAGGTTGAATTTTAAAACGTCTTTTAAATACATATTCTGTAATTGTTTTCAAGAAATAAAGTCGGAAAGCCTCTAATTTTGTCACATAGAAACGTGTACTGAAGTTTATTTAGTGATCGGAGATGTGCCGTTTACCGGTCCGTCTGCGGGTAAGCCTCTTTAAGTGATTGAAATTTTCAGTGGATATTAAGACAGCCATATAAACTTAAGGGTAACTTGCTCAACCAAGCAGGGTTTTTATTGGGAACTCCGGTTTCCTCCCACATTAAAACTCTTTGCATGCAGTCATCAGGGCCAGTAAGCATGGTATATATAAACTGTTTCGCAATTGTTGTAAAATAAATAAAGTTTATATTTTATATATATATGCTATTAAAGGAACTGTCACCAATACTCAGGCATATACATTGGATAAAGTGACACGTATATCATGTATTGCTCTGTCACTTACGTTTTTGCTCTTGTTACATTGATAAATAGTTGAAGAGTAGTACTGGTAGTCATTAAAGATATATTTTGTTGTTTTCTGATATTTCAGCTAATGGATGCTGTCCTAAAACTGTCAACAGAGGGTAAACATGAAAATGGTTAGTATACTGAGTGGTGATGAAGTCTTGATAAAATGTGATTATCAACTTCTGTTCCCCCTCAGTGTGAGGTCCCCAAGTCTCTATCCTGTGGGTGTGAATGATTAATAGAATCTATTATGGGTCTGTTCCGTGGACAGGGATATCTCAACTCGAGTGTAAGAGTTTGGCCAGTCAGCACGAGGCTTGCCGAGTGCTGGCCAGCCAAACTCTTACACGAGGGTTGAGATATCCTTGTTCGCGGAACAGAACTACTATTTATGAAAGTTTTCATCGTGCCATCTTCAATGCTCCTTAGAATGTGCTTCAAAATTTATGACGTCATCATTTACGACTTACTCAATGTAAAATGATGATGTCATGTTATTGTGAGAAGCGTCATATAGCGCGTGCCGGATGTCTTTACCCCCCTGTGTAAGATCAATTGATCTTTTCCCTAGCAACCACAGGATAACCTTGTGAAGTATGTGAGAAAATGTAGTCCCCTATACATCACAATCACAGGGCACTACAGGTTTCATCTCTGTCTGTCTTGTACAAAAATATATGTACGCCATGTCAGTGCTCTAGTGGCTTCATTCCTTGAAAGATTTTGATCAAACTTTACACAAGGATAAAGGACCATAATATCTCTGACAAGTTCAAAATTCAGGATTTTTTGGATCAAGGTCAAGGTCACTGTTACTATTTTTAGCAGGGGCAAGTACATATACTGCTTTAGCTATACCGAGTACATGTATGATAATTGTTACCTTACCTAGTTCTTCTTTATTCTTAAAGAATTTAATCTTTGCAGTTTATTTTTATTGCACACTTTTATTTGGTGTTCTATCTCCATAACATGAAATATATTCAAGTTTATCTTTAGATATCAATAGTTGATTGAATATTGATCAGGACACACTGAAATACTGTAAAATAAGTCCTTAGATGTTTTTAAGAAACAAGAAAATTATTTTGTAACATTTCATGATAGGGAGTGGTGCGGAGGTTCTGTCCCAGTTTGGGGAGGAGTTTACTAAATCTCTGGATAAGGCTGTGAAACAAAGTCAGTGGCGGAGAGATAAGGCAGGGAAGGAGAGAGCAGAATTAAAGGAAGAACAAAAGAAACTTGAGGAGGAACTACAAAGTCTCCTGGACAAACAGGAGAGCTCCTTTCAAGATATGTTTCCTCAGAGTGACGACACACTAGCAGCCACGGACAGGAGCACCATCTCAGGTAGATTTATGGAATTTACAGTAGAGTAAAACCCCGTTATATTGGCACCTGTTATACTGCCGAACTCGTTATATCGCCAAAATCGCGGAAGACAGAAGGTGGCGACATAGCAAGGTTTTACTGTATTGTGTTCCAAAATCAAAAAATTATACATATAAAGTATAATTCTACAACTTGTGAGATTTCCTTCAATTGTTTACAATTTCATTGTACATTGTATTACATCACTATTTGAGTCTGGTGAAGAAGATATGTGCCAGTATCCTTTACCAGAGAAATCCTTAAATGTCATTCAAATGTGCTACATGTTTATTTAATGTCATTCAAATGTGCTACATGTTAATCTAATGTCATTCATAGGTGCTACATTTTAATTCAGTACAAGTTTCACTAAATTACATCCAAAATTTTAAAAATGAAATGCAATTTTATATATGTGTATATTAACAGGGAATGAAGATAGTGAAGCCAGCACCAAAAATAGACACTCAGCTGCCAAATCTAACATTGACAATAGATTCTCATTACACGAAAGTGGCTCACTCAACAAGGACCCATTAGCTCAGTGTACTGAGAATGTGTCACGTCTCAGTTTAGAGGAGAAGTCTTCGATACAGGGCATGCAAAGAGACAATAGTCCCTCGAACAGTAGAGGGATTAAACCTCCTCGCAGTAGTCGTAGGGGCAATAGTCTGCCTGATAGGAAGCATAGGAGTGTGAGTCGTTCAGGAAATATACAAAGAGTGTCTAGCCCATCAGAGGGAAGACAGAAGAATGAAGGTCAGGAGGGAAAACTGCATGCAGAGATTAGTTCTCTAGAGAATAAAGAGGAGGGCAGGTCAAGCAGTGTACCAGGCATTCCACCTGTAGGGAAAAAAACAGGGAAAGTTAAAAAGGAGCAGAAATATCTTCCAAACACTTTTGTTCCCAACAGAACACTGAAGCTGAGAAGGGCTGGGAGTCTGAGCTCTCTCAGTGATCAACAAGATACAGGGTCAGATACTGAATCGGTCAGTAGTCAAACATTAAGGGGGGTAAATCCTGGAGCAGCCCGCAAATCAACAATACCACGGAGATCAATTAGTAGATCAGGTCACAGCTAACAATACTCAAGCTTGTGCTAAGTAGTGAAGTATGAGTACTAGCTAGATTTATAAGTGCGTACAATTTTAAGTCTCTTCTTTTCAAATTCACCATTAGATACGGGAAGTTATTTACAAGTGGTGATATATTTGTGGCTGTCACTGTAATGATATAAAGGCATTAAAATCTGGTGTCAAGAACTGTCCACTAACTCTGAATGTCCAAGGGCCTGTTCATTTATGCGGACAAACTGGTTCGTCAGTTTTTAAATGTGATATTTCAAACATATACCTTGACGGATCTGCAAATGTTAATACAGGCCTTGGAAGTCTTTATCAAGACTTGTCCGAAAACAATATAAAATCACCAGGTCTTTATTTCATAAACGAACAACATCAGTCCAACCGTTTGGACCGCAAAAACGAAAACGGCCCTGTCTGCCATTTCGTATCTACATGTATATGTCCTAATTTAATTCCAAGTTTTATATCTTCTGAATATGTAATTTATATATTTTATACTTTATTAGTACTGTTTGTTTTTGTTCTTGTATTTCACTGTTGTTATCTATTTTTAACTTATTTTACATAAACATGTCACAATAATGTCTACAGTGTTGTGTTTTTGTATACACAAAAAACTGATGAAACGTTGCTGGGCTTTGTCTACAGTATCTGTCACAACATAAATAGTGGAAAACTTTAGCTTATATATACAAATGTATTGGAATTGAGAGATTAATAATGTAGCACCGGTAACTGTGTCATCCACTGAATTTGTATCTTTTAGTGTTTTGGTGCTATTGTTGAAAGTTAATCAATATATAAATATAGTATTAATGCTAGGATACTGATATTTCAGATAATTTACCATAGAGGATCACAAACAAAATGTGAAATAAAATTCTTTTATTTTTTTCAAAGATGGTTTGTGGCATTTGTAGGCTTGTTAAGTTTGTAAGTTCATGATAAATGTAATAACTGTATTCTAATACCTGTATAAGTATTAAATAAATGCAATGCTGTTTCAAACTTCTGGAGCATGATAGCTCAGTTAGTTATAGTGCTAGACAGGTTACCTCAGGTGAAGATCCGAGGTGTGTGGTTCGATTCTCCCACTCCGTGTCTCTCAAGAAGCTGAGAAATAGGCTAGTCTGTGCTGCCATGGTTGTGTCATTGGGCAAGACACTTTACCCTAATTGTTGTGTACATGTAATGCATCTACTAATGGAATCAAATTATCTGCAAAAGTTTCTACCAATTAAGGAGTAATCAATGTTTTAGCTCAAACATCTGCCTCAACAATTAGCCTCACACTTTTATAGGTCAAAGGGGTCATATGTGTAGAAATCTGCTTGAGAGACCCATCATTGGAACGATAGTTACTAGTGTGCTCTTTATTCTCTTCATCACTGTATAAAATACAAATAAAAAAAAGAAGATGGTTTTTGTTAAAAGGGATTTATTTAATATAATATAGTATTATAAAGAAATAAATGTGTATTAATGAAAAAGAAATAAATGTGTATTAATGAAACGAATTAGCAGAATGTCAATCCGAGAGATGAAACAAAAAGGGATAAGGTTTTATGAGATTGCATAATACATGTACATTATTACATGATAAAATTTCATGTAATTTTCTAAATTATTCAGAAAACTTATTTCTCTTACCCTGAACAGGGATATCCACTATTTTACCGGTGTGAGATTTTCTAATCTCAACCTAACCTTCAGATTTAGAGACGAAATTCTATATTAAAAAGAATATTTTAACTATTGATATGCAACAAATTCAAATATGGTTCAAAGGTATTAAATAGCATATGATTTTGTTGATACAAGTATGAAAACTTTTCATCAAAATACATTAGTATGCAGTATTTCATGATATTTGTAAAATCTGCATAAGGGCATAAAGAGACGTGCGCTACCCATCAGTCAAATACAAATATGGGGCCACAATAAATATTGGAATGTTCTACACCGAAACAAGGACATTTTTCAAGTCAAGGTACAGCATTGATGAAGATCACCACTGCCCAGGTATTGTGGTATTGTATTTTTACAACCAATCAATATAACTTGTTACAATTTACCACACAGCAACATATGTTTACAGTAAATATGCATGTACACCATTATAACTCAACATTATATACATTTTATGGGCATGATTTCACACTTGCATCCATTAGCACTGTGCATACAAATCTAATCAAGCCAAATTTAAGTCCTTCTTGAAGCCTGTCAAGAAAATCTGTTGAGGAACTTTTTATAAAAAGAAGAGGCCCAATGGGCCTGTATCGCTCACCTGGTTGTACAGCATCCTTGAAGTTCATTTACGTTATTTTTGCAGATATTATGCTGATAACCACTCTATTAAAATATCAGAGTAGTCCTTCATTCCAGTATACATTTGGCCTAATCAAGTTGTTTAAAGGGAAAAGTTGACGCCGGACGCCGCACCATGGCATAAGCTCACTTGCTCTTCGGGCAAATAATACATTTACCTTAAAAGATATCTACAATGCCAAACACGTTTTCAACGTCGCTAGCCAAGAGTGTTCGATACAATACTCTCCTTGTGAAAAGAAGAGTATCACATTGAACACCGTTGGCCAGCGAAGTTGACACTTTTTATGCATGATCCATTTCAGCACTGATTTGCCAGTTTTCTTCAGGGCTATCAGTTTGAGACTTAACAGCCTTTCACCTTCGAACTGTCACCCTTGAAGTCATAGACCTAAATTTGGAAAACTTACCATTCAAATTTGGTTTGAAAGTAAATTTTCCCATATTCTCTAGGTATAATCTAATGTACGAAACACTGAATGGCATAGTTAAGGAATTTTCAAGGTCACAGGTCAGGATTAAAGGCCTTCAAGGCTTTTCAAGGTCACAGAACAAAATTCAAGGACTTTCCAAGACGGTACTTGCCCTGTCAAGCACAGATCAAGGTCATTCACAAATGATGTGAATATATAATAAAAGATATTTTTCATTGGATAATTTCGAGTCACAAACTGAGAACGTAAAAGATTAACAATCTTTGACTCAAGATTTTGAAACAGCATGGCAGTCTAGTACCGGTAATTTATGTTTAAAATACAATTTGACACAATGCATATTGTTAAGTTATTACTCCCTTGGTTCCAGAACAACCAATTTGTTTCGTTTCTTCAAATCAATCAGTAATGGGTGATGTAGATTTTTCACCTGGTCTCCAGAATCTACTGTAGGCCGGGTATTTCTCACATCACCAGATTTTAAATAAGTTTCATAAATGCTTAATTTTTCCTTTGCTTGTGAAAAGAACTCTGCTTTTGTTGTTTTCATTTCCTCCATCACACCACCACACAGGTATTTATAATTGACAACCAACCATGACACTAAAACTGCTACTAAATTAAGTTTATTTCCAGGAGATGAAACCATGCCTTGTAATGGAAGCAATGAGCTTTCAAGGAGAACATCGTGGACGGAATCATACAAGTATACAATAATATCTTCCCTTGTAATGCCTATACATGGAATGAGAAAGTTATCACTCTCCGGGTGTCTGTGCTTTTGCAGGAATGAAAATACAATATTTTGGGCAATAATTTGATGATTTCTTCTCAAGACGCTACTTTTCGTTTCCGCTGGAGGTTTGTCACCATGACAGCAGTTTTCGTCTTCGTTATCCTGGGACACGATGATGACGTCATGGTTGATTACTACATCTACACTACCATGCCACACCATCCAGTTCCCTGTAAAACAACAGTATAGGTCTCACAGGAAATCAGAGTATTCAAGGGGCACATATACAAATGTGTGATGAAATAGTACGCTTCAATCTAGGTATGTAATAAAATTCAACGTTGTGCATAAAGTCATCAATCAACATTTATGCTCTGTACAGTTTTTATTATGATCCCACTAAGGGAACAAATGTTGTTTTGAATGTTGGGGGAAAACCAACAATTAACCCAACAGACTACATTTTCCCCCCACGGCCAGTGCACCCATTATGATCTAGGAGCTAGGGGAGGGTGGTCTGAAGTTTGACTGCACTCATGCATGATGGCAATTTAGCGTAAGAGAATTAATGATCACTGCTACCAGGGCACTTGTGTTATTATCAATTTAACATAATTACATACAAAATGTTGTCAAAAGAATTTTAGTATCTATATACATTTGTACTATCCTGCACCTGCCTACTACCATATATTATACACCGTCACAATTCCCTAATGCAACATGAGTACTGCAGACAGCAAGATACAAATCATCCTCGAAAGTCTGCGCCCCTGGATTTTGAAACTGGATACACACACAGGTTCAGTGCCAATATGACATAAATTACTGTATCAAAATGTATGTAATATGAATATTAACATGAAGAATTGTTTCAATCAAACTTTTTCAAATCAAAATGCAATCCTGGGGGAAACTACAGTAAGGTACGCGTTAATATAGCTAGCTACGAAGTTCCAAATAGATCAGCCGAAAACTGACAAAAATTTACACAAAGACCAGTAAACATTCAACCTTAAGCTTAATACTTCCATCAGATTTTGACAGGTACATAAAAATTACATGTATACCATTAAGAATATTTTTCTTCCTCATCGACATGTAACCCTGCAGGTAAATACTAGCTGCAATATATAGCTTGGCTATAGAAACATCTTTTCTTAACTTGTTAACTTGAGCTTAAGACTAGTAAGCTAGAGGTCCCAAGTTCGATCCCGGAAGAAGCGGAGGCAGTGATTTTGATTTAAATTTAATTAATCATGAGCTCTGTTACATTTGTGCCCATGCAGGGACTTGGAAATTATTCTTATCGCAACACGGTTACATATATAACTGCATCTTCGCTAGCCAAGGCTTCTGATTACGTTACACTCCACGAACCCTTGGCGGATATAGTCGTCAGTTCTGGCCCTCTAGCGGAGATTCGAAATTACCACCCTTTATTCATGAAATTTTCGACCAATCAAAATGAGCGTTACCAATGTACTTCATCGGTGATGTTTACAGACACACATGAAGGCTTGTGTCAATTTCGATGAGATGTGTGATCAATGACTTATATAAATTGATCAAACACTGTGAATGTTTCCCCAATAATTGTACGTCTCTGTATATAGGTAAAATGCCATGACATAGTCGACAATGTAGTTCTGTACTGGGTGCCGCAGTTTTTGTTTAATGCGAAACCAAGCCTGAATGTAAAATGCGATTTGATTGGTTGCCCTGGGATTCCAGGGCGCGACGGTTTGAACACGACTATATCCGCCAAGGGTTCGTGGAGTGTAACGTAATCAGAAGCCTTGGCTAGCGAAGATGATATAACTGTTACCCCTGGATAACTCGAGGACGAGTTCTTTCCTGAAGGGGGATATGTAAATCCTGGTAAATACTAGCCGCAATATCCATATACCTATACTTGTATCTCCATAATCTCCAGACAGTAGACACTCATTTTGTTCGCAAGGGCACCAAGGTTTGCCATTTAGGTAGCCTCTCCTTTCATTTCCTCTACATTTGCTTTTGCTCAGCTGCTTATCAATGGTAAATAGTGTGGATGTGGACAACTTGGCAAAAAGATGATTTGTAACAACTGTGTTCAGTTCTGTCTCTGTGTACATTTCCATGTTTTTCAGGGCTTCAGCATCTGGAATGAATAACAAGAGACTCAATGGGCCTGTATGACTCGATCACCTCCAGGTTTGGTACATGTTACTTCAAAGACCTTGATATTTCTACAATTGCTTTTAGTGTCCATCATTTGAATGTTTACTTTGTCATAACCCGACGTTAACCTATATGACCTTTGACCTTGACCCTTAAAAAATTAGATCCTAGAAGGACCAAAAAAGTACCCATCATCTGAGAATCGAAGGTACTTATTCAAAAGGAAGACATTTCTGACACCAAGAGAGCACTGACTTCAGTTACTTGGTGAAACAAAACCTATGTAATAGGCTATAGGCAGTCACATATAGGCAGTATATTGGTTCAGGGGTTTCTGAGAAGTCAAAAATGTAATTTGTTTAGTGACAGACGACGAACACTGCACAGCAAAGGACAAACAATTAGAATAAGTCACTTGAGACTTTGTCTCAGGTGACCTGAAAACAGAGTCGTGCCCTCATAGAATTCTGATGCATAGGACAAAATATCTGGAATTTTTTTTTTTAATTTAACATTGAGGGACTCATTATTTTATCATGTCAAAGTTCCAATTCAAAATGGTTGGTTGTATCTATCTTGAATACATATTAAATCAAACCCAAAATGTAGCATGCACAACTAAAGCTCATACCAAACATGTCCATATTACAAGTTTCAAAAAGATCAAACAAGTGCCTCCTGGAATATAGTGACAACAAACTTAATTTGTATCATACATCAACTTTTAACAAGGATCATAAATGAATCTCTGACAGAACCTTTTATGTAGAATTGATCTTTTAAGTTCTCTAGTTTTCCCTTCTTTCTATATCCTATTCTATTAAATCCTTTGACAAGGGAACCTGCACATGAAATTTGAGAAAAATCCACGAAGATCTTTCTTGACCGAACAAACTTCAGCTGTCAAAATTCAAAATGGCTGTATGCTGGCCATCTTGGTGTTGATCAGTCTTAAAATTGAACATGCACTACTATAAGGACCAACTTAAGGGACCTTCATATAGAATTTGAGAAACTGACTGAGAAATACGATAACAAAGTGTAAAAGTCAAAATTCAAAATGGCTGCCTGTTGGTCATCTCGCTTTCCGTCAATCAGTCTCAAAATTAAACATGCACAACATAAAGAAATCAAAGGCAACCTGAATATGAAATTGAGTGATCGAGTTCCATTAAAATGTATTACTTCTCCAGAAGTAGTGATGACAAGGATTGTGTATGGACGGATAGGGTGACAAATGCAAAAAGGGCAATTTGAACAGATATATAGCATCTGATGAATATATGTGAAAGAAAAATCAAATGGTGCCAGGGTAAACATTTTCAATAACTTTTTCTTGGTGGTTAGTCATTCCATTCGCTTATAAACATTTGTTTCAGCTGTTTCTCATATATGGCTTAGCTTAAGTTTTGCATGCTATATTAAACTTGATTAGACATTCAAGATGGCCGCCAGTGGCCATCTTGAATTTTGAAATCAGAAGTCTGTTTCTCCACCAAAGTGATCTACATGAAACTATAAGGTTCTTAAACCAAGCTGCCTGTATGTATTTTATACTTTACCTGTGTCTAGGCTATCAGACAGGAAATGTAGCAGCTTCCCGAGAACAAATTTATCTTGCTTGTTTTCTGGTATCGTCCTATGAAGTATGAACTCTATCAATATGGATAAGCCTTTAATGAAAACGGAACCAAACGAATACTGCGTGGGATATTTTTCTGAACTACAATAGGCTTTGGAAAATCGGTAGCCTTCATGACAATCTGTGGCATTTGAGTTTAAAATTTTGAGAGGTGTTAACGATATGTAGCCCATCCAGGTCGACTCGTCCATTAGACTGTCTAACGCAATGTTGAGTGCATTGACAAGCGATTTTGGAAAGTCCACAAATATTCTATCACTGTCAATAGCATGACTAGTGACGCTAACGTTAGGAGAGCTATCTGTACGCGGTTTTTTGTGAAATCCTCCAATGTTAGAGTCTCCACATCCACGTTTTGATGAAGATGAAGGTGATGAAGACGATTCGCCTGTTGTCATGTTTTCTTTACTGGTACATACTAAAAATCTGTGTGGCTCCGGAGTGGGCAGGAACGGACATGGACAAAACGGTAAGTTTAGTCAAATAATTCATTTACTCGTGATTTACTAAACTAACGCAAAAGAAGGAGAAATAGACGTAAATTAGCTGTCATATAAACAAGTATTCCAGATAGAACTATCGAAACGGACAAAAGTGGTAAAGATTAACAACGACTTTGTAGAATAATTTAATGCCTTTTTTTGGCGCGCTGGGGGTGGGGGTTGAACTACAATCCACAGTACGAAATCGAAGTTTCAGTTTCAGAACTTGAACCCAATCAAATTTACAACAAAAATGTATAAATTACCGTACACCTTTGGACATTTTCCTTTCCAATATGTCTTTATAGCGACAACGGCAAGTGCACGTACGTGTACCTATTCTTGTCTACTATAAAACAAGAAGATAAGAGTATATGTAAGCACGTCAGTATTTACTCGGATATTTTGAAATTAAATTGATAACGAAGGCCGCAGGCCTGAGTTATTATATAAAATTGCAAAATATCCAAGTCCGAGTTGTATATTCTGCAACAATACTCGAGTCAAAGTTGATTATTTCTATTCTACCATGTACTGTTTAGTTCTGAGATCTACCTCTTCCTAATAGAAAAACTGCAAAGAAACCCCGGAAAATGTGTCGATACATGACTGTTACAATTCACAAGAAACGATAAGGCGCGCGTGCTAATCAATATATTCGAAAGCTGACGTCAATCCCATTAAGCCAATTGACGGCAACGTTACGAGAACTTGAGGGGATGTCGGCCAGCAATTCACGTAGAAATGCTCTCCAAAGGTTGCCTGTGGACATTGACCTTACAACATATCGTTACCAAAGTCTGCTCCAGGTTGATAGAAATTAACAATCTGGCAAATTTCTCCGTTGTAGAATACACGGTCTCCGACGTTCAAACATTTTGACGCCGCCATGTTTGTTTACAAATGCACGATTTTGGAGGGGAAAGATTGTAACAGCTGTGACTCACGAGCGTGTATTATTGAAACGAGAGTGGTTACTGGCAAATCATACACGGTTTTAAACCAATCAAAACTGGCGTTGCATAGCAAACGTGGTAGAATTGTCTATATACCATCTAAATATTGATTAATGTTGATTTTAAAGGATTTCCTGCATTGTACTTTTTATGTAATGTCTAATTTGAACTGTAATACTGCAGCAACAATTAATGTAGCCCGTGTTTCCTCTTGCCCTACACCAGACATGGTATCAGGGTCAGAGGAAACTCCGGCTATACAGGTACTGCACATCTTTATTGCATAAACTAACAACTCTGGTTCAGCTTAGTTATACTGTCTTGGCACCAAAAACCGGTCCAATATCTAGATTAATCCAATATATTGAAAAGGTCTTGTCTGTGAATGCTTAATTATGCATTTACATAATGGCCAGTATAGTCTGCATCTTATATTATAATTTGGCTATATATAAGTTCAGAAGTTACAAAGCTAATGAAATAAGAAATGAAAGATTATTTAACTGATTTTTTTTAATGTTCGGGTACCCTTCGCTTACTATATTTGTTTTGTTGGATTGTGGGTATGCATAGGCTAACTGGATTATTACTGTTCCTTATTGTACTTATCAAAATATTGCTACTCAATTGTTCATCAAATGTCCACCATAGATTGTAATTGTAATTGTATATGCTCAAAGGCAATATTGCCTAATGCGAATGAAGACATGTTATACATTATATGTATTAGCAATTCAGATGTAAATTTCATCTGAGATCATCCGAGACCTATCAAAAACTTCGTTGTTAAAATGCTGCCTCGGAACGACTTTATATTGATTGAAAATAGCAATAACAACATTGTTAAGATGGTGGCGGCCATTTTAAATGTTACAATGGACCTATTTAAGTTGCATTTCACCCGCTTTTGAGTGGCCATCTTGAAATTGACACGGCTTTGAATTTCAGAACCGAATATCTGCATCTATGGACTTGATATAATAATCATTGATAAAAAAATGTCATTATGCGACTTTTCATTCACGGAGAATATGTCGCAATAAAAATTATTTCCTTTCATGAAAAATAGCGCTAACAATACTTTTCAAGAAGGGGGCTATGGTGGCAATCTTGAATTTAGCAAGGGTCTTGGTTGTATTTAGGACAATTTGTTGATCAAACGCAATACAGTGATGTCAAAAATCCTTCGTTAAAGACTGTACGAGATGTAGCAATACTCGGGGTTTTCAGAGTTTGACGGCAATCTTAAAGAACTCGCCATTTGTTTCAAGATTTAACACTCAAATTTGTTTGTTTAATTTTGTATTTATTTCCTTTTCACGGTACATATAATGTTGCCATCCTGTTGCCATATGGTTACAATCAAGTCTGGCTTAAAAGCCAGATGATTATCATCTGCCATCATTTCTATGACATCCTTCCCGCGCCATATCATATAGGTTTAAATATATAGATCTAGTATATATATGAAAAGTGTAATGAATGCTTTTTCTGCTGAGGCAGATATAATTATATACTTCGTAGGTTTTGTTTCAAACAACTTGTGAAGTGCATGCCCAGATTAATTTTGTTTTTGAGAAGTTTACTTGCATACCATATATGACTTGTTACAAATACGCCATGGTGCTGCGTCCGTCAACTTTTCGTTTTAAACCTAACGTCTCAATAAGCAAGTCTCAGAATCGAGTTACAATTCATTTGGCGGACAAGTTTCAGCTAGGTACATGTGAAGGTCGACAAAGTTTGCGAAAAAATGACCTTGATTCATACTCAAGGTCACCGGCGTGAAATTTATCCAAACACTTAAACGAGTTTGTCTCAATAAGCAAAAGTCCTGGATTCAAGATATTTGTCTGTCTGTACCTCTGATGAAGGCAAACAAAGTCCGTGAAAAGAAATGACAATATACAGCTGTATGATTCTAGCTAAAACTGGTAAGATATACTAATTTTTAACAAACATAACAGCTGGTGGACTTTTAATGTTATTTTATGATAAAGATTTTAATAAAATAAATAACTATCATTGATACACAAATAAAAGAATGGACTTCGGGGTTATTTCGTAATCAGCCTAGAACATTCTTCGGTTCAATCAAGAGGTATTCACCTAAGCGTTTTAACGATACTGAAAAATTAAACATATTCAGGATGCAGATCTAGTGACGTCACTCGGAAGTTCGCAACGAGACATGGCGGAAGCTGCAGTAGAAAACAGACCGAATCCAAACAGATTTTACTGTCATAGCTGCTCACAAGAAATAAGTCCTAAACCAGTGAGATAATGTTTATATGTTGCGCTTTTGCACTTAATCGAAATGATTATGAATAACTTAATCATATGTGCGCTGCATACGAATCTAATTTCGTGATCTCCACTACCATTACAGCGAAAGTGCTAAATATAGATCATATAAATGGAAAAGATAGTTTATACGTAATAGGAGCATTGTTAGTGATGGGTCACATTACTTTTATTATGCATTTTGTTCAATCCCTGGCAGAAATGAGAGTGTCTTCATGTTCGGGATGATGAAATCCCATAATGTGTATATAATTCTAATTCAAAATTGTTTCTTCCATTTTAGGACTACACTTGTCCCAGATGTGAAAATGGGTTTATAGAAGAAATTACAGAGTGAGTTGGAAAAAGCTATTATCAGCATTATGCTATGAACAGTAACTTCAAAAAAATTAATATGGAAAGAATACTTTATAACTTAAATGTATCTTGCCCCATTTCACTCGAATGATGTTTGAGAGGTTTTATGAAGCCTTGTAGCCTCTTGCTTACGAAAGATGATTTTCACAATATTCTATCTTAAGATTTCAAAGTTTCATATTTTGAAAGTATGCAGCATTTTCAGATGAATTTAAATGTAACCTCTGATCATCCTTGATACTAAAGGGGTTCTGCCCACTAATTCACTATCTGCACTGGTACCATGGAATAAAAATATAATATAGCAAAAATTAATGCTTGGTTACGGTGATGTCACCTGGTGGATGAAACAAAAAGACTGATTTGATCATTTGATGTTCTAATCCAGAGGTTTGGTTTGGTTTATTTTGTTTAACGTCCTATTAACAGCTAATAATCCAGAGGTCGCCATACCTCAAAATTGACTTCATGGCTATGAAGTTTGTTGTCACTTCTCTTTGACCTTCAAAAGAAATGCATTACACACATCGTCAGGATATTTTCCCAGTTGTGTGCGTACATTTTTGCCATGACATATTTCAGTGGTTTAGAGAGTGAAATGAACATAACATCTGGAGTATGAAGGATAATTTTGTGACGGTTCATGGATCTCCATCATACCATCGATGCATGTTACAGGTGTGGCATGGACCTGAAATCAATTAACCTTTCAATAAGCAGATTTTTCCTGGGCCTTCAAAAGTAATTCAAATATTTCTAAAAAATAAATAATTTTAGACATCTACACTGTGTTACTACAATGGATGCACTTATATTAGGCTGCTTTAACCTCTTAGCTAAAAATAGTGTGTTTAAACACCAATATAGGAATTTTCAAGGGCATAAAGAAAGTTGAGTTCTACTTATGGGAAGTTTCATATACATGCCAGTATATATTTAGGGCTTTGTGTGAATTATGCCAGGAATTTTTAACTTTTGGATCAACAAAACTGTAGTCGTGTAGTTGAAAAATTATATGTTTAATAAAATAGAGATACATTCACACATTACTAGATAAGCAATTAGCAATTCTCCTTTTCATGCAGAGGGTTTCAGGAAACTGATGCACAAACTCCATCAGAACCAACAGTTGACCCAGCCGCTCAGTTTGCAGAGGTTTGTAAAAAATTTTTAATTGAACTGTGTATTAGGTATATCTGTTTGAATTGAAATATTGAATTTCTACTTTGAGAATAAAAGTTGATTTGAGTGTTTTCTTGATATATTTAGGAAATCACACATGATCAAGCTTGAAAAGTAAAAGTATCTGGAAACCAGAAAAATGAGATTTAATTGATGCAGAGAATTGCATGTACATTGTAAACATGATCATATCACTATTTTTATATGGAATTGGTATAAAGGATTAAAGTTACTGTGCTACATGAATACAAAAGTTAAAAAAAAATGTCCATTAAAATGCTTATTGAACAGAATATAATTTTTTGTCTAGGAAGTTTTGTTTGATTAGGAATATGGACTTCTTTTCAGCTATGGGGCAGGGCATTTTTAGACAGCTTTCAAAATCAAGTATCCGGGTCAACAGCTCCAACACGAGAACGGACAGAAGACTCTGATTCTGAGGAGGAAGAAAGGAATCATCCACAACCTCATGGACTTCGTCCCTCTAGGATAAGACCTTTCAGGATTTCTGTCCGAACAGGCAACCGTCGTCCCGTGAATCGACATCAGCAACATATACATGGGTGTGTGACATATATCGGCGCTTCCAGTTTAGTCCCTAGATAGCATACTGTTGACTCCCAGAAATGAGATCTGACTCTTCAGATGAATGGGCATCTATTTGAGATATGTCTTGACTCATTTGATTTCTTCAAAATAGTAAATTGTCTTCTGAAATGGTTAAAAATCTGTTGGATGTAATGACATTCGGTAGAAATTGGTTTGACATATATAGACTGAAGACTATGCAGACAAAGTAGTGTATATTGTATAATTAACTTATCAAACAATGTGGAGAATTATTTTTCATTTCGACAAATAAGCATTTCTAGTAGGTAAAGGAGAACAAACACATTTGAAAAGTGACTTGAACATGATATATTTTTGTCAGCTTAAATAAAACCTGTTGGATACTGTGAATGACTTACATTTCGCAAATACATGTTTTTCGCAAACTTATCCTTCGGAAAAATTGGATCTAGAAATGGCTTTAAATTTGCAAATGATGAGCTATTAGAGTTATGAACTCTGCAAGTCTCCTACATTGGTAACCGATAGCTTGGCCACCCTTCAAGGTGCTGTTTTCGTACAAATAATCACAAAAGATTAAAGTTCATGATTGCCCCTCCTCATGCATCAACCTGAAAATCAATTTCCGGCGAAATTTAAGTGATTAACAATATGCAAACAGGTAGTTGAAGTACTGAGTTATGGCCGATACATGTCAAACGTTCCATTCTGACCACTTTCTTTGGTTTGTGGATACTTCACACTTTGTTATCGGCTTAATTTATCTAGTTATGTGTGATTTTGATTCTGTTTTAGGTTACTTCAGATGTTTGTAGATAGGTTAACTGGGGAAATGGGACAGCCTGTGTAAGTATCCCATTAATTATTGTTTTACCTGGAACGAAAAAATAATGATTTTTCTGAGACACAAACACAGGTAAAAAAAGATGCAATATTAATGAACTATCTTTATAATGATTCTATTGATCAACACTAATTATACTTTGTTACCAGGCCCTGTTTCATACAAGTTCTTCGTTTTGAAAAAAATATTATAATACACTAAATAAAATCCAGATCCCCCAAATCCCAGGATAATGAAGGTTCGTGAATAGGGGGCCAGAAAACATTCCTTACAATTATGAAATAATACTGAACATTATTAACTACTGGTATCAAATGTTTCAATTACTGTAATAGATGTTAAAATTATTGTAATTGATGTTAAAATTCCCTGTAAAAGATGTTCAAATTACCTTTAATAGATGTTAAAATTCCCTGTTATAATAGATGTTAAAATTATCTGTTATAGATGTTGAATTTGGGTCATGCTGCAGTAAACTTCCACAATTTTATGTGTTTATCAGATATAGACATAAGTGTGAAAAAGGAAAATTTTGATGGCAGCATCCAAACTAGTCCATGCATTGTCTGATCATTGTGATATTTTACCTGTATAATGATTATAGTGCTATTATATATACCTGTATGATTGTCAAGAGTCTTTTTTGCCCCAACACTAGACTTCCGACAGACTGATGTTTCATACCAGACATGTATCAATTTTATGTCAAATCTGATGTTTTGGTGAAAGGAAACTTGGTCTCGAGTGCTTGGATTAACCATTGAGCTGTCACCTGAATGTATTTTTGGTTATATTTGTACATGTATATAATAATGTAAGCGAGGGGTTTGTAATATGTCCACTTTATTAGGAACTTCATGCCGATCCACGGTAACCCAGGTGACTACGCCTGGGGCGTCAGTGGACTAGATAATATTATCACTCAGGTAAGTTTAGTTAAGTTACAATGATTATTACACAGCCTAATGCCATGATGCAGTGTCTATTTGTCTTGCAACGCAGTTATATTGATTTGTTTCTGAGAAATTATACAATTTTTAATCCAAATTTATGTATATGTAACAATAGTAGAAAGATGAGTGATACAGGCCTGATGGGCATTTTGTTATTTCTCAGAGTAATATAAACAGTTGAAAATATGAACATTACAAAGACTGTAATCCTGTAGACTTTTGTATGGTATCTTCAATGCTTTTATGATTTGTGATTCTTTTACAGCTGTTGAACCAGCTTGAAGGGTCAGGACCCGCCCCTGCTGACAAAACAAAGATTGATTCATTACCTTCTGTTAGGGTTACTCAGAAACAAGTGTGTAAGTATCAATTATTTACCTGTAGATTAATTACTATTGATAATTTTGTTCTGTGTCGTCAGTGTTGTGCTGTTTGGGGTAGTGAAGCTATGAGTTTGTGTGTCTGGAATAGAAATCATGTCCTACACAATTCTACACTAAAGTCTTGATCCTTGTCAAAATTTTAAACGATAGATATTTCAGATTGACTTCATATATTCCTTGCTGGACTAGGCAAAAAGTTAAAAGTCTCTCGGATGACATTTTCATGCTGGTATGTCTGAGTAATGATAGAAACTGATGGTCTTTGCACAGACTTTCCTGAATTTATCTAGACAAAGCATTTTTATTTCATATTTTCTTCACTATTAATGCAGTTGATATTCTGTTTTTCTTTGACAGCCGAGACAATACAGTGCTCTATTTGTATGGAAGATTTTAGTTTAAATGAAGTAGTAAAGAAGCTACCGTGTGAACATCATTACCATAAGGACTGTATTGTACCGTGGTTAGAAATGGTAAGTTATCATCAATTCACTAAAGTAACGGAAAAAGTGTTTCTTGTATTATTCTATATTTTGATTTTCTCATCAAATATCGTTTTTTTTTTTTTTTTTTTTTTATCTGTTGAAAGTAAGTCGGATACTGTTGGTAAATCACTTATATTTCTTATGAGATTTATTTCCGTTGTAATACGCGGGGAAAGTCATTTGTGAATTCAAATCCTTCACAATTATTTGTATGAAAATAACACTTTCGGATTGCGATGATAAGTTATCGGTTACCTACTTATAGGAGTCTCGCAGAGTCAATAACTCTAATAGCTCTTCATTTGCAATATTAAAGTAATTTCTAGATCAGCTTTCGCATAATCATGTATTTACAATATGTCTGAAGAGGTAAATGCGCAAAATAAGATGTTCACAAAGTCTGAGTGATTTACAAAATTTGAAATGAATATGTCGGGAGAAAAACGTACATAGGGTATGTCTTTTGGAAATAAAATATATATCGAAACTGATATATAATGCCCATATACTTTGCAGCATGGAACCTGTCCAGTATGTAGAAAGGATTTAAATGGTATTGATGCATCCTTGAAGGATGACTACCCCACCCCAGTAGATTTAATGGACTCTGTTACACCCGATTCTGCCTCTGGAGGTCAAGATTCTGTGGCTGATGAAGACGATGATGATTAAGTCTAGACCTTAATAGGAGTTCAATATGTGATAGCAAGAAACGTGATCGCTTCAAGTGGATAGCTGGTTGTGGATGTTATTCCTGAACTTGGAGCAGGTGCCAACATGTTCAAATATAGTAGCCTGGACCATAGTTCAGCGGTAACATTCGATACACTACAAAACTCACAGCTATTCATAGATGTGGATCCTTTCTTCCTTAACCTTTGTGGTACAATGATTTGTAGCACAAATTGAAAAAAAAAATAAGGTAGAGAGTCAAAAAGTTTTTCTATATTATTGGAAAAATTCTTTTTGATTTAAGTTGATGTTATTTTCACGGGTATTTGTACCAGGACTGTCTTGGTTTCGGGACTCGAAGGAGTATAAGAGCATTATGATTTTATTCTCATTAATGTAAATTACATCAACTATATAAGCTCCCTGTCAGTGTCATAACATTGAGAGATACAGGTATTGAATTTCTGTAACGGAGCTGATTTTGTTACCATAGAGACATGAATAAATGTATTTTAAAAGCAATTAGACATTTCTAACATCATCTCCCAACACCAACCAAGACATAGAATTCAAAGAGTTAAGAGGTCTTCTCAAACGCAGAAAATTATACTGAGCTGTACCGCTGACAGTTATAGATGAAATGATATTGTTTGAGGTCTCCCATTCAATATATAGGTATGTGCCATACATTTTTTATCACCTCTCATCTAAATGCTTTACTCCTCGAATTCAAAATTGATTTGTACTTTCTTCTTTGACCATGCATAGACATGCCCAAGACCATGTGGACTTACCGAGGTGGCCTAGTGGTTTAGGTTGCCTTGACACTTATTCACTAGCCCTCCATTTCCGCTTCGTAAATTCAGACCCCATGTGGGGCTGTTGCCATGTGCTGACTGTAGGCCGGTGACTTTTCTCTGGGTACTATGGCCTTCCTCCACCTCCAAAACCTGGTACGTCCTTAAATGACCCTGGCTGTTAATGGGGCATTAGAGAAAATAAACCAAACCAAAATGACAGTTACACAAATTCCAAGGTCCATATATGTAACACCTGATGTTACTACCCAAGTTCATGTATAATTTTTTGGTTAAATGATTAAGCTATTGAAGGTTTCCGATTGGCCCACACAGGTTGAGATTGTCCAATACTGTGATTTTCCAATATTTTCTTTTTAGACACGGTACAGGGTCCTGGTAATTTGTTACAGTCTACGTGTATTTGGTACAGCATAGAGGTGTAGTTCTGTCAGAATTATCGGTCCATTGATCTTGACTACATGTGCCTGTTATAGTTGCTCGTGACTTCCATTTTAATGTCAGGTATATATCGCTTCCTGTGTGGGAAAATTTTAAGACATCACTGATATTTGTAAGTTGGTGTAGGAAATGATGTTTGAAATGTCAATTATTCAAGGAACTAAAGTAACGATACAGAAAAACTTGGAGCTCTTCTTCACTGAAAACCAACATTGAGCACTGGGACACTCTACCTTAAAGGATTCTGAACTGGTCTAAAACTCCTATACATGGAGAATATATGATTTGAAAAATATATTTAATTTAAATAGTTAATAAAACTTTGCCATGGCGGTGTAACCCTTTGTCACGTACCTATTTTCTGTGTATATGTGCATGTAGTGTAACCTGCAATTTAGCTGTGTGGATATTTAAATCCGGTACATTACAGGAATTGAGTGAAAGATGAACGTCTCGTAAAATGGAGGGAAAATGTGTGTTTGTGGACTTGCCGGTATTAGGTGTTATCATGATTTTAAAATCTGGTAATTGCAGTGGTAAGAGTGTGATTTGAAATGAGGGTTGATGAAAAGTTACAGAGTGGATATGCGAGTCTCAATAGTGGGCAAGGTGATATACAAGGTCTTATTTGTGCTGCTGTTATGTGTAGTAGATCTTTACGTTTTATTTTGTCATCATTATTGATTTTAAAATCTCTTTAATTTCTAAATAGGTTTATTTCTTTGTGGAATCAGTGTTGAGTATGTGTCCGAGATAAGTTTAACTCTGTCAGTAGTATTTGTAAAGCATTTTATTTCGTACTTTTTTGTTTTACAGACAATTAGTGTGTCATTCTGACAGTATATAAGCTTGTATATTTAATAGTCCCCAGAGGAGGCCTTTCATGCTTCATCATAAAGATCAGTTTTAATTAAGTATAACTGATAATCAATGGATGCAGTGTGGACAAAATTGTGAGTGAAAATGTGTGTGAAGATCTGACATATAATTGCATGATAGGTTGTTACCATGGTTACGTGTCTCCCGTTTGTTACTGTGACCATTGTTTTGAGATTTTTTTAATTTATTAACTTACCTGACCTTGAGGACCATGCAATGGTGTAGTGTGCGTTGTCCACATTCATTTCAAAAGACTACTTGTCTAGAACGGATGATTGTGCTTTGACTAAATATGGCATAGTCCCTTGGCCAAAGGATCTGACAGACTTTTAACCAGCCTTGACCTGTATGATGCTGCCAATGCAGTTAGTTTGTGGCCACAAATTTTCTTCTGAGAAATTGTTAATAATAACTTCTCAAAATTAACCAGATCAATTAAATTTAAGAGACCTGAAGTGATTTTAACAAAACTTGAGCAGAGAGGAAATTAAGGGCTATCCCAGCGAAATAAATATCCAACAGGATTTCGTAAATGAAGAAATTCCTTGCATGATGGGTGTTAAGAAGTTTTAATCCAATCACTTTCTTTGATGGTTTCTGCTTGGCAAGCCTCCTGCTGATATTTTGCTGAATTACCCCAACAGATAAAAGTTTTGCAAAATAATCTTGTTTAGTTTGGAGCACCAATGAGCAAAGTGGACTCAATAAGTTAACAGGGGCTAGAATTGCTGCAAGTCTTCAATTTTAATTTTGCTTATAAAGAGTCTCTTGGTCAGTGGAACTAAATATTGTACTAATCATAAAGGTCTTGGGACAGAGGAGTAGGGCTTAACATGAGAAATGGCTGCAGATGTTTAAGACCATTTCTGAAACAAGTGAGCGATACAGGTTCTGTGGACCTCTTGTTACATAGTTTGTCAGAAAAAGTTGACCTACATACTGGTAATATTGATGTTTTGGGATGCATGTCTTGTGTAAGCAAGATGAATAAAATTTAATATTTCTTGCTGATTAACAAAATAAATATATATAAACATCCATCTGCAATTAAAAATTGTCTTAACCAGTACTGCGTTTGCTTGTTCTATTTTCCTTATATAAAGAGCAATGATAGAAAGAAAAAGTCATCATTTTATCGATAGTTTTCTGTAATTATCCTAGAGAATGGGTGGTTTTT
The DNA here is from genome assembly GCF_902652985.1 of Pecten maximus. Taxonomy (NCBI): domain Eukaryota; kingdom Metazoa; phylum Mollusca; class Bivalvia; order Pectinida; family Pectinidae; genus Pecten; species Pecten maximus. The sequence goes on along the minus strand of NC_047023.1, from coordinate 10,013,881 downwards.
CAGTGATATTTTGTATATTTATTCATTATATTAATTAGTCACATGTTCTTGGCACTGTAAATGTGGTATCTGTTACATGTACAACTTTTTCATTGTTGCAACTTTTTAAAATTTTACAATATTTTAATGAAACTTGGTATGCTTTCTTGTATAGTTGAAAGAGAAACCTGTTTTCTCAAAAACCAGGTTAGTACAGTGCAATGATAACTAGTCGCAGAACATAAGGTTGTAACAGTACACCAACCGTAAATAACAATGGGTGGTTTAATTAATTAAACCCTGCATTGCAAAATTTGATGAGGTTGTCTGTACATACTTTTTAAGTATCTACACAATATCTCGAGTATTGTTGAGTCAATTTCACTCTGACATCATCCAGAGCTGCTCAAAAGTGCCTGCTTCAGATAAGTTTTTTAGACTCGAAGGCCAATGTCAGTAACTATACATGTATATAGAAAATCAGAACTGGATTTATTATACTCCATATCTCGAATCATTAATTATAGAAATACAAGAGGCAACCTACACGAATTAATTCTGATACAGATGTTAATCCTCTTTATCAATGTATACTTCTGTGCGGTACGTACGTCATGTTAAGACAACAAAACTAAGAATAAGAAAGTAACGAGAAATTCCTGTGAATTTTATTATATTACAACGTAACATCATAATACATTTATATACACATTCTGTGATATAATACACAATCTAGATGGTTGTACATGTATATCATTATCTACAAATTGAAGCAAATATGAAACCAAATACAATTTCTTCTTTAATAAAAGATCCCCATGAATTTGTCCATAGTGTCCATATCATAGGGCTATATAATGTTAACGGTTATACATGATTGATGTTTTTTCAATTTCATCACAAAGATAAAAATATATGAAAAATAACATAGCATATTTCAATTGCACGATTTGTTGAAACCACAATCAAAAGAACAAAAACATACGGAATGAACCATGAAAGAGCTACTTTTGAGCAAATCACTAATAATGTCTATTGTCTCTAAAAAGCATGGCTACCATACACAGATCTTTGTCATTCTGATATATTATATTTATATCCCTCAGACAACAATCAACCACAATCATCCTTAATGCATAGCAAGTGGCCCTCTACATACAAGACAAGTATACCGTATATAATATACTAGCCCAGTTTTATATAGGTCTGCAAACATGTGACATGTATCTTCAGAATATCATGGACATTTTCATTATTTTTTAAAATACTTTTGCAGAAATTGTCCTGAACTGAAACAATACCTGTATATATACATCATCAGATCTAGGTAAGATAATCTCTTGTGTATTGAAATAACGAAATATTAGTTAATAGCAACTGTTAATAAATCAAGTTTAATCATTTATTGTGTTTTAGAAACAAGTATAAATTAGTTGAGTGTAGCTACCGTAATTTGTTTCAGGTTTAAAATCTTAATTCAGATTACAAAGCACTTTGAAACCATCCCTAGCAGATGAATCATCTTATCTATTTGTTTCCGATGATAAATGCAGGCAAAATGTTGCAATATTTATGCCATAAAATTGATGAATTAATGTATAGGGTTCACAGTAACCAAGACAATCTCTACATCTATATAACCTATACATGTACTCTCAAAGAACTGTCAAGGAAAAAGACTCATCTGGCAAGTTTGAACTTTTAAAATTCAATTTTTAAATATTGAATACAATAATTACACTAAATCTTATCTAGTTCTGTGCTATGCTACACCATACTAATATTAACATTATGCAGATGTTTCCATCACAAAATCATTTTCATCCACATCATTTAGACTTGTTCACGATAATTTAAATATTTTAACATGAAAACTTTAAGAAATTGAAATATGTTATAAACAGGACCCTAGAAGCAGCCCAAATTTTCTATATAAAAACTTTTGAAACTCTGTGTAACAATATATTCACTATAAGAACATGAACACTTACATTCAAATTGTCATGAAATTGTAATCTGATTAATTAAAGAAATCACTTTCACCTTAAGTTAAACTGGTGTGTAAATTACTATTTCAAGCTACCATGTCTATACTACCTGAACATTCTGTAAAGCATGATGAATTAACATCACAAAAAGATCATAATTTAATGTAAGGAATTTATGACCACAGTTACCACAGCAAGTGGAACATTTGCACTGGTGTTATTGAATAGAGAATATCAAAAATGTTCTATGGTTTACTAAAGCTGTCTGGTAGAGATAAACAATATCTCCAGTCCTAAAAAAAAGTAGAAAGTTAACAGGCTTTATGAATTAAAAATTTCATAGAGATTTTGAGTAAAAAATATAACATTGTTAAAATTATTCTACTGCTCTGAAAACTATGGTCATTTTGTGGAGAAATTCCTCTATACGTGGAGATGTTTCACAAAAATCTACAGCATAGGTGTCAACCCTAGAAACTGCCAATAACAGGATTCCCCCCCCCCCCCCCCCCCCCCTCCCCACTCCATTTCTATGACGTGAATGAAAGTCTATTATATGCATCCATCTGCAACAGTTTTCATCTTATTCTTTTTTATCCGAGTAACATGTCAAAAAAGCTATTACCTTACACACAACATACATCCCCTCAAACAAATGTGAGACTACAACTCCTGGATTAATTTTTTGTGATCACTCATTACAGTTTTTCAAGTTTTGCAAATTCTGAAAAATTCAACCAGTCTCTTTCTCAATATGTGTGGTTGAGAGCTAAGCTAAAGTCTTACTTATACTCGGAGAAGTCTCCTCTTCGTCACACATTTTTTCAAGATAGGTAGTTTGTATATCTACGTCAATATAAATGCCCAATGAACAAATTCCAAATGTATAATCGTATACATGTATATCATTCTTTTAGAAAAATGTTCATGATATTGATATCTCACCTGAATGACCGTCAGATCAGATATACAAGCACAAATATAAGACTAGCTATCTGGAATACTGCATCATACTTCATTTATATGGCAATAAGCTGAAATACCTGTTCAGTAAATCTACCAACAAATCCATATTATTTCATCTTCTTGTGATAAGCCTACCCCCTAAATTGGAGGTGCATGTGTTGGGGCCCATTGGGCTTACGACAAGATAAATACGGGTAACATCCGAGTACTGTAATCTCCATCCACAGCTACTCTATTCATACACTAAGCAATATAATATTAATTTGAAGATCACAACTGACTGCTCTAGTACATTTATACTCTCGTTAATTATTATTACCAAACATAATCTTTTACTGTGGAAAATCACAAACCATATACGAAACTACTGGATTTCACTCTATTGCAGACAGATATTTCCCGAACTATCGCGATGCATGGTGATGGTTCACTTTCAATCAACATATTCACATGAAACATAACAGCGTCTTAACATGGAATCAGCTTCTCTCAAAGGAAGTCTGTTAAACTTAACAAAAGATTTAACAATAAACCTTCAGTTCCAATGTCCTCGCACAGGTGTGGTGTTGGCAGTATGATGAAACATGAATACGGTATCTCACATATATTTGGCTTTTTATATAGAATGCAATGCCATGAATTTGATGTAGAATGTCCATTCTTTGATTCGTTTTTAACTTTCATCTGTCCTTCTCTCGATCACATGGCGCTATATGGAGGGCCAAGGTGTACTATTTACAGCATGACTTAGCTGGACAAGTCCTACACTGTAATGCTTTTAGTGTTTAATTAAACATTATCCTGTGAGAGTGAAACTCCCAACAGAAAACAGTTTCATCCGAAAGTTTCCTCATCATTATACTCTGGTTAACATACTTGGAACAAATATTTGGAAAAAATATGAACCCCATAGATGGGATAACCATTCATCAATAAACTTTTTTGTGGAGTAAAATTTTCTCTACATAGCAATATCTGTTAGATAAAAGTCTGAGTTATGCCAAATAATTCTCTGATGTTATTATTTATACATTGTAATTTATATATGTAAGTTATAGAGTAACCAGAAATCCATGTATAAGGCCTGTAAGTTCTACTGGAAGTTAGTGCCTTGTATCTGAGCAGGGAGCAGGGTCGCCATTGTTCCGATTGCATCTTGTCTGAGCAGTAGTCTCGGACAACAGATAAATTGTTTAAACTCTCTAGATATGCAAAAGACAAAACTGATGGTGTGAACTTGTAATCCCAGTCCATTCTGCAAGTGTAGCAGACATTGTCCCTCAGTGAGGGAGGTCCACTACTACCGTGACATAGTTGACCGGGAAGAAGCCAGTGGTTCCATGGACCGAGCCCTCGTACCAATTCTCGTCAATCTGAGAAATAAGGTTGATGATGTCACCCTCCTTAAAGCCAAGTTCACCTTCATTTTCTGGCTCAAAATCGTACACTGCTTCACAACAAGGCTGCTTCTTCTCAGCTGCAAGAGGAAAACAGTTTCACAAATGGTGAAGTATATTTGCTACTGTGTAACAACAAGGCAATGCATTGCAAACAATTTGTTTTCTGTCTCTGAACAACTTCTGGGGTCAAAAATGAACAAAAAACGCAACGAGAGTCAAACGCGAATTTAAATCCCTCGCGAATATTTATATATTAGAATGACAAGAATAAGTGGTGTCCATTTTGAATATACTGTAATCTTTAGATGGTGAACAGACATCGTCGTTAAAGTAAGAATAGAATGATAAATTATATACTTATATCAGAGTGTAAATTTATATCACAAAACACTATATATGAACGGAAGTGATAGCTTTATTTACATTGAAAACAACTCGCTTCACTCTCCACCTTGAAATATCGCCTACCTGTTAACGTCATTAGCGAATTTAAAGTCATTTTGAGATCAGAATTCGCGAAATTATGTATTCGCGAATAAGTCGAATGAGGTGAGATCGCAAAATTAAGTACTCGCGAAATATAAGTGATTTGCAGTATGTAGTTGATTGTGTATATATGATAGTGTTGGGAATCAGTTCAGATTTCCACACCAATGATCGTATACAATCAGTATCAACCGATCAATTTTCGATAACTACTACTACATTATCCTTGATTTTTTATTTTTCTTTAACCCTGGGATTAAATAGGACTATTTCCTCCCTTGCAAAGTTTGCGATCATTTTGATTTTTTATACTAGCTTTACTCTGCAGCGTTTCGTAGCTTTATTTTTTATCATACCACTTCAATAAAACAATCTTAATTGATGAACAGTTATTGATCATAATTGATTATTGGGACAACACTAATATAATGTTCTGAAAAAAAGTGAATCAAATTGAAGCAATGGACAGGGGTCATTTAACTGTTTTGAAATACTTTGCTTCATGGTTCAGAGACTCCAGACAATATTCATAATGTGAGACTAGATAAAATAGTGATTCACAACTCCTTAAAAGGATTTCACCAACAAAGTAACCAATAAACAACAGTATGTTACCTTGTGCATATTGTGGGGAGGAGTTAAAATTGTAGCTGTTGGTACTCCCACTGTCAAAGTCATTGGTCGACTCATAGAAGTTGGCTGGCGATGGTGTCCTGTTTCTGAATGAAGCTCTCTTTGGTACATGTTCTGCTTTTGGTCGCGACATGGCATGGTTACGTCTGTAGAATAATATGTATACTTACAACACAGTTCTTTAAGTCATATAGAAAAAGATAACCAGCATTTTTATACTTTTATTTTAGTGATAAGATTTTATAGTATGTAGTCACTGTCAGGGTTATACCAAACTTATTTCAAGTATCCTCATTATCATACACAAAATTCTGTTCAATTTGATAGATTTTACCTTAATCTGGCAGTCACAATTAAAACCATATTAGTCAGGTTCCTGTTTCATCAATATTGTTTAACTTGTGAAATTCTTTAAACTTTTCAGCACTGCAGAAATTCAAGGAAACTTCTTTAACCAAGATCAAAATTTCCCTTAAATCCAAAATATTAATGCTTTTCCTATTGGAAAAAATCTTTGAGTTAAGGAATATCCTTAAGTTGGGGAACGCTGATAACTGGAATCAGAATTTCAAGGAAATTTCTTTAATCAAGATCAAAATTTTGTTCCCTTACATCAAAAATATAAATGCTTTCCAATGGAAAATCTTCAAGTTAAGGAATTTAAGTAGGGGAAAGCTGATGGAATCTGGTCCAGATAGCAGTTATGCCCAATTAACATGAGTCACAAAGTGATATTTTTACTGTTAAGAAGAACTTACTTCGAATCCAAAGTGGTGAGAAGGTTTTGTAGTACATCTACTGCTGATCGGTGGTAATCCACTTCTGCCTCAATAAATGACTGCAACTGTGCTATCTGCTCCACCTTTCAATACAAACATACATAAAGTTGAAATCATTATACCACACAGCATTTACCTAGCATGTAACAACTTATCTGTGAACATCTCGCCTGCATTCATGCACTTTCCCCAAAAATATGAAAATTGTATTCTGTTAAGATCATGTCAAGTTTCTAAAAGTTCAAAAAGCAAATATCTACTGACCGTTTTCACTGTAAAATTTGGTTCTCCAATAAGAACTATTCAGAGAATTGAAAAGTGAAATTTTTATTGGAGAGCTACTGGAATGATTTTCGAATCATTGCCAAGAAAAAGTTCAACTGGGCATACAGAGATCATTCTAATATCTTCATTCACAGACAAAAAATTACTCATATTTTCAATCAAAATCATAACATACATCATTTTCTAATAAGTTGAACATAGCTGTTTCAGCAAGTTCTTTTGATTCCTCGAACTTTTCTTCAGCGACCCTGATCTCTTCATCTGTGACGGTAGACCCTGAAAATATATCCACACAAGTTTTCACTGATGTCAGAACTAAACAGATCCTATTCCATAATATGATAGTGAGTGTGAAAAAGTATCGTTTTAAAGTGTAACACATGTAGTTATTTTCCTCAATATATTAGCTCAAATACTAAACTTCTGGCTATCTAATCTACTAAATCTTCGAAGAGAAAAAGAAGAGAAATTCTCCCTAGCCGAGACGGATGGAAACAGCATTTCATCAGGATGAGAGATGCGTGTATTCCAATCACTGCCACAATTCTAAGTGAACAAGGGCCCAATGGGCCCAAATCGCTCACCTGCAATGCAGTGATCTTTTCATATATGGATCCTGCAGTTATTTGAAAGCATGCTATAGGACCAATATAATGTCTCTCTGCACTTTGGCTTTTCAATAAAAGTCATTTAAAGATTTAAGCATACTTGATCGACGTGACCTTGAATGTGAGTCCGGGTCATTCATTTGAAAAAACTTGGTAGCCCTTCACCCCAGCATGCTACAGACCCAATATTAACTCCATGGGACTCTTGGTTATTGACAAGAAGTCGTTTCAAGATTTTAGCCTTTTTGACTCCTGTGACCTTGAATGAAGGTCAAGGTTATTCATTTGAACAAACTTGAGAGCCCTTTACCCCAGCATGCTACAGACCCAATATCAACTCCCTGGGACTCTTGGTTATTGAGAAGAAGTCGTTTAAAGATTTTAGCCTTTTTGACTCCTGTGACCTTGAATGAAGGTCAAGGTCATTCATTTGAACAAACTTGGTAGCCCTTTACCCCAGCATGCTACAGACCCAATATCAACTCCCGGGGACTCTTGGTTATTGAGAAGAAGTTGTTTAAAGATTTTAGCCTTTTTGACTCCTGTGACCTTGAATGAAGGTCAAGGTTATTCATTTGAACAAACTTGGTAGCTCTTCACCCCAGCATGCTACAGGCCCAATATTAGGTCTATGGGCCTTTTGGTTATTGAGAAGAAGTTGCTTGAATGGAAAAGTTGAC